>NC_133901.1:62501446-62833321 GCF_964199755.1 Larus michahellis
AGCGAGGAGCAGCAGGCAAGTGGAAGTCTGAGCCGTGGCATTTGGCTTTCCAGGGGAGGATGGCTTTTGACTTGGTTTGTTTTGCTAGTTTTTTTTTTTTCTTTTGCCAGAATCTCAGTGGATATTTCCATGACTGCTCACTTTGACTCTTTAAAGAAAAGCGACATGCAGATGAACAGCAAAGAGGGAGTATGCCACCCCAGAGGTGTTGGCTTTTTTATTGTATCTTTTTTTTTTTTCTCCTGTTGTATGTGTAATTAATTTTAACCCCCTTGTAAAATACAGTATTGTATCCCTGAACCTGAATGTCTTAATTTTTGTAAGGCAAGCAGCTTTGAAACTGTGAATGCTTTAATTATCTTTGACACCTTGAAAGTCCCTCTATTCCCACCCCCCAAAACCCACCTCACTCAAAACCGCTGAACAACTAGAGCCATTCCCCCTACCTGACAGTTTGATAATATTACCAAAATTGCCAATATCCCGTCGGGGGTTTTTTTTTTGGCTATAAAGCTTAGTATCACAGAACTCACCAGACTGGCTATTTCTCTTCCGTTTTAATTTCTATGTTGCCTGTGATACAACGCAGCTGAGGTGGTAACTGCCCCCTCGCTACTCGTTAAAGCAGACCCTGACGGAGCGGTGGCTTTGCTGTGCAGGCAGGGACGTCCCGGGCGATGGAGTGACAGGCAATATCCCGTGCAACCCGAGGCTTGGGACCCGGCCAAGCTTCCCGACGAGTTAATCTGGGTTGATGTTATACCCCGCCGCAGCACCCAAACGTGTTTGATGCGAACTCGCTTGCCCCGCCTCCGACTGTAAATAGATAACATTTCAAAGCAAACAGCAGAGTTCCATACATCACGTTATCTCATTTCTGTTGGATTTGTGATGGTTTAACTCCTGCGGGATTTCCCGCAGAGGAGGAGGGGGTTTGAGCGCAGGGGCTGTTCCACCTGTCTGCATTAAGCGCGAAGAGTTCAGTTTTTATTCTGCCAGTCTCATTTTTCCTAGGAAATGGGAAAGCATCCCTCTTTCAGTCTTATACAGGGCAAAACTCTGAAATGGGAAACTTAACTGACAGTTTTTCCAGTATTTTATAGTGTAATTAAGCTTTTTTTTTTTTTTTAAAAAAGAAAAAAGAAATGTGTAAATATTGTGAGATTGGAGCAGGAGAGAGAGTTAGTACTGCTTTTACACTCCTTTCCTGGAATGTCTTTCAGCTCTTTCTGCTAAAAAAAAAATAAATAATACAAAAATGGACAGAACAAATCTAACGTCCTTGTGCCATGAAGAAATTTCTGGACAATATTAAAAGGAAAAACTTTTGATCCATCACAATAAGTGAGTCTGTGAGCCTTTTAATGTTATGAAAATAGCTTTACTGACAAGTCATAGAAATTCTTTGGAGAAAGCAAAGTTTGTGTAAGTCTCATGTATAAGATGAATTTGCCTGTTTTGGAGTTGTATGGTGCACAGGAAGCAACTTTAAAGAAAATACCTTTTTACTTTTGGGAAGTGTTTTGTTGATTTTGCTCTCTCTTTTGACTTTGTAATTAACTCCAAGGGTCCCCAGATGCATCTTGGGACCTGGAGAGCAATGTTTACATTCACTTGCATTTTCAGAATTGAATCCTCAAGAGGTGAGGAAACCAAATAAACTGTGCTTTACTGTAAAAAAAAACAAAACAAAAACAACACACAACAAACAGACCACGAGCAGAAGTTGCTATAATGGATGATTATTTTTATTAAATAAAAGAGTGTTTACAGATCAAGTGTGAAAACCCTCTGGATAATCTGTTAGCTGTTTTATTTTATCTTTTTTCCAGCTGTTCCCCGATCCTCCGGCAGCTTTGGTCTTGACATTTTTTAAAGAGCACATTGGGAAAAGCACTCGTGTTTTCTCAAAGGCGTTGTTACCTCAGGTAGGGAACAATGGATCCCTTCATTGTGCGGTGGCATAATAACAAATGAGTCCTTGATACTTCTTGGGGTTTTGTTTTTTTGTTTTCAGGTTTTTTTTTTTTTTTTTTTTTTTTTTTTTGTATCGCCCTCTTTCATGCCACAGTAAGAGCATTCACATGTTTCTTAAACAAAGCTTAGGGTTTCAGGGTGTGATTTGCTCCCTGGAAATGCAGCCTGGCACTATTGCTGGGGACGCCTGGCTGGTGCAGCATTTACAGCTATTGAGTTGAGAAGGTTTTTAATAATTAGGTTGCAGATGGGATTAATAAATGATTAGGCTGGAAGGCAGTATTGCTTGATATATTCAGGAGTATCCATCCCAGTGCGGCTTTGTTTCCAGCCCCCGAGAGCCAGCTTACGCCACCGCTGCCGAGACCCTCCCTGCAGGAGAGTGATGGGGGATCGTTCTCCCACCAAACGAAGCCCTCATGCCATGTGGCTACCTGCCTCCCTGAGGACGCCGGGGGCTGCTCGCCATCGTCTTCAGCTGGATTCCTTCTTTGCCAGGTAGCTCCAAAGGCAAGGGGGACACAAGGCGCCGATCTCATGAGTGCTTTATTGTGTGCTTCGTTTTGCCCAGGAGCACACGTAACCATTTGGGAGCTCTGGCTCCTGGTCTTCCTGCTGTTGGGGTGCCTGGAGTCACCCCGCTTCCCTGCTCCGCTGCTTCTTTGGTGAGAAAATGAGTGACAAGAGTCCAGTGCTGGAGCTGCTGGTCTCACAGTCCCGCTCTGCCACTGCCACCAAGGTTGCAGTTGGAGGTGCTTGGAAAGCTGGGAGGTGACCAGGGTTGGCTGTCCCCTGGTCTCAGCTGGCCCTGTTGGCCTTGGAGGGTTTTACCCCGTGGGATGGAAGGTAATCTAGCAGTAATCGGTTGTGCTTGCCCCATCCCTCTGGCCAAACCTCTGGTACAGACAGTAGAGTATTTTGGTGGGTTTGGGGCTGGGGGACTGGGGCTTTGGTGGGCTTTCAGTTGGTGAAGCTTTGCACAGCTGAAATGTCTGATTGCTCCCAATTTCCCATCAAAAGTAAAAGCAAGGTGCTAAGAACTGAAATTATGTCGCCAGGGTTATGTCCCTCCTGAAACCTCATGTCATCACGGTTCAGCCCAGTCAAATAAAATACTCAAGGGGCTGTTTTACGGGGGGACAGTGAGTCCCTGCATCTGACAGGGCAGAGCTGCCTGCCCGTCCTGGTGGCCAGTGTCTGAACTTCCACCGCCTGCTGCCTTTGCCACCTTCCGACTCAGGCTTTTATTTCATTTTCCCCGAGTTGTGGGTCATTTTGGTTTCGTCTGTGTCCTGGTCCCTCCACACCTGCTGGGGATGGGCACGTCCAAGCCGCAGTGACCTCTGGGCACTGTGGGCTGTGTGGTGGAGGTGCTGGGGTGAAACCACTGTCACCATCTCTTTGGTAGGTGAGGACCAGCCCTGCTGCCTCTGAGCCAGAGGTTGTGTTGCTGTGGGCTTCACTGGGATGCTCTCTCCGGCTCTGCTGTAACCATGTCCGTCTCTGCCATAACCACGTCCAGCTCTGCTCGCTTCTGTGGCTGCCCCATCTCGCTGTGGGGCTGGGTCCCACCACCCCTGCCAGGTCCTGATGCCCAGCTCTTCTCCTTCCTCTTCCCAAACCCCTCCCCAGCAGGAGAAAGCTGCCTCATTGCTCCCAGCTCATTCCCATGCAAATAACACATTAGGGAATGTAATGAGCTTTGGTTGTTTTTTATAACCTTTTATTTTGGGGCTGAAAGGTTAATGGTGCGAGGGCAGGGAGGGGAGGGGGACCTGCCTCCCTGGGTGGGTGGGAGCCGTCCAGGCTGGCACAGTGAACAACGGGCAGAGATGTCACTGCCAGCTCTGCCCCAGGAGGGGTTTCTCCACAGCTTTCCTGCATGGGGTGACCCTGCACGCCACCCTTGTGTGGGGACCCCTGAGGACAGCCCAAAGGTGCTGGCTCAGGGACATGCAGGAGGGGCCCAGTTGAGGTGGTCTGGTGTGGCAAGTGTCCCAAAATGTCCCCAGGGACAAGCTGCACGAGCAGCAGGGTTGCCTTTCCAGAGACGGGTGACTGCCTGCGTGGGGCTCGTCCCCAGCCCCCTTGGCCTACTGACACATGCACTTATTTCTGTGGGGTTTTGGTCCCTGTTCTCTGGGGGACAAGGAGCTGACGACACAGAGGAGCCTCTCCAAGATGTTCCAGCGAGGGATGGACTTGGTCCGAATCATTCTGCTCTCACAAAATGAGTTTCCCAGGGCTGGGGGAGCCTCGGTGGGTTTCAGTCCATGTTCTTCAGCTGTCCTGTGCCGTAAGTACCCCCGTCCCACCCAGCAGCCCCTCGCTCAGGGGTTGCTGGACCGGGTGCCCTGGGATTTCCCGCTGGGTTGGGTGGCCGGCTCCGCTGCCTGTGCATCTCCCATCAGCTGAAGCTCCCTCTTTTACTTTATTTCTTAATATTCCCTGTTCTTTCACCACTGGAAAAGTTCAAAGTCTGTCGAGATTGCTCCTTTATTGCAGCTGGTGCCCTGGCAGACAGCTACACTTGGAGCTGTCTCGCCCTCTCTGCTACGAACGCCTCTTTGTAGCTGTTTTATAGGAACATCTCTGTGACTTGTTAAATATCTGTAGCTGCGATTAGTGTGCCTTATCCCAAGCTGTAGAAATGGAGTGAAGAGAGAACATTCTCTTCGCTCTCTTCAGGGTTATCGGGGAGCCCACTGCCTGCATTAGCCACTAGTGCTCAGTCAGGTCACAAATGCTCCAGGACCAGATTCCAACCCCTCTGTGAAGAGAGAGGGTTGTAGTCTGAGCCCCGGGAAGTCCAGGTGAAATTCCAGCTGGGGGTCACACTGCAATAATGCTGCCCAAGGCCACAGCGCACTTCCCAAATGTCCTCAAGGCTGAGCAGAAGGGGTGGTGGTGAACAGGGCTGTGGGGAGCACCGTAAAACATGCCTTCCTTGGGTTGGATCATGTGGTCCCAGGTGGGAGGATCGTTGCAACCAGAGGAGTAGGAGACTTGTTGTCATGGGGGAGAGGAAGCTGGGAGGTGTTAAATGGAGATGCCGATGCTTGAGCTGGTCATTCAATATCCCTTCATTCTTGAGGGACCTTTTTGGCCATTCAAGTTGTCCCCTAGGAGTCCTCATATCCCAGAGAAGACCACCAGTGTGTGAGGACACCGTTTCACAGCCAGGTGTATAGGGATGTGAGATGGGTCCCAGCACCCAAATCCAACAAAGAGGCATAAGGACAAAGCGTAAAGGGAGCAGAAAGGCATCTCCCTCACCTGAGCATAGGTGTCTATCAATAAAGGTGTAAACTTGCTGGCTTAAACAGTTTTAAAACTGCTTAAGCTGGCTCTAGTTTAGTCGGTTAGTTTAATCATCAACTTCAAATTGGCTAAGTTAGGAGAGACCATCCATGCTGGCTTGGATCTAAGGTCCTGCTCTCTCACTGTGGCTCTGAGTGTGGCCTGTAGCAGATTTTAGGGAATAGGGAGGAGTAAGGACCCTTCCCAGGAGGCTGGGGGGTCATTAGGCACTCAGGGATTTCCTGGGGCCAGCAGTGCCTTTGGCACTAATGGTGAAATTCCACCGCCATGCGTTTCCCTTCAGCGATGCTCTGCAGCAGGAGGTCTGGATGGCTTTCAAAAACGTGTTTGAGTCAAAAGCCAGCAACTGTCTCCGTGCAAGAGCAATGGGGTGAGTGGGGTTTGTCAGGAGGTGAGATGAGTTTGTCTAAACATCCCTGCTTACATCCCTGTGCGATGCTTGCAGTGTTTGTCCCGTGTTGGTTTGGGCACAGCCTGGGGCATCACATCTGCAGGATCAGCCTTGCGCTCCTCCAGAGCTGTGTGACCTGCCGTAGGGTTCGCTCCCAGCAATGGGAAACATTTGTTTTAAATCAGCTGCTACATGAGAGAATTGATTGCTTCTTTGCTGATTGAAACAGTTGTGTTTTGCTGGACCATGACATTATGGCCCTTTTCCTGTTTGTTTTTCAATTGCTCTCCGCAGAAAAAAGGAAAGAGCTTCCCACCACTGGACATCTCTGATAAAATAACTCCCACTGAAGGCTGCTTTGCCTTCATCTGCACGCGTGGAGTTGCTGCAGAGCATGCATCTGAAGATTGAAACTGGAGGTGTTACTGAAAAATTCCCCGAGTAAAAAAATAAAATAAATGTGTAGATAAATATTTAAGACATCCTTCTGCTTTTCTGAATTGACCCAACCTTTTTTAAGAGTGAAATGGTGAATTCTAGTCTTTTATTACCAGGATAACTTTTGCCACCAGGAAAATTTGGACAAATGATTCCTCTTGCAGACCCAAAGGTGCAGGGTTAGATCCTGAGTGCAGCTGTGATGCTGATTTACACCCTGGAGGAGCATCCCTGCTCCTAGAAATTATCCCTGCAGTCATGATCCCTGGGTAATCGAGTGATAAGGTCTCTCTGTGTAAAGCTGAGTTTGCTCTTGGTTTTGTCATGCAGATATTTGACCTGAAATGGTTCCTTGAACAAGTTTGCCTGAATGAGCATCCTGTTAGTTTCGGCATGGCTGTGCTCGGTGCTTTGCAGCCCTGCCGCTGCACAAATGCAGCTTCTCCCCATCCATCAGCTCTGCTGGGCCGTCACCCAGACAGGGCACGTTTCTACAGGGGACTCCAAATGCATTACTAAGTTTTTCTGTTCCCCGGGGCGGGTACCCAAAATACAGAGCAGAGACATGACCCAAGTCAACCAAATGGCCAACGTGAAGAGAGAGTGGAGTCCCCTTGTTTCTCTTGGTTATGAGTTTGATCTGTAACCTAAGCACAGCCCAAAGATTTAAACTTCTGAGACGTTAGTTAAAAGTAATCCTACATTTATTATTTTTGAAACATCTTATGGCTTTTAAGCCAGCCTCAAAATTTTTGTTTTGAGAAGAGTTTGAGGGCCAGAAGAGTTAAAACAGCCAGTTTAAATGGAACAATCTGAATTACTTACATTGAAAGATTTACCATCATAGGGCCTTTGGCGCTGCTGTCTCAGGACAATGAAGATGCATCCGATACATCTTGAACAGCAGCATAATTACTTTCATTAACACCGGTCAGCGTTTGGGTGAGATGGCTTTAGAACAGTGCAGCAGAGAGGAAAAGAAAAGCTAAATGCTGCTCTGCTCGATCGGGAACACACCGAGGGAAGCAAGGTAAGTAGTGTTGCGTGTAGGGCAATCTTTCATCCCTCTTGGCTCTTCTGGGGCTAATTAGGAAAAGTGTTCTGGCTGGTATGACTGGTATGAATGGGGTTTGGTCCAAATAGGATTTCCTGTAGTAAAATAGGATGATTGTAACGGCAGATGCAATGGTGGCAGCTGCCTTCACAGCCCAGTGTTAATTGGCTTAAATCCTTTGCAGTGGAAAGGATCTGCTCCTTTTGTAGTTGTTGCTTGTTGTCCCCAGAAATGCCTGTTCCTGGCCGTGCTGCTGGGTGACATCTGAGACGTGCAGCTGTGCCAGGAGGGTGGTCCAGGCGCCGGGGAAACGATTCGTATCAGCCACATCCACCTGCGAGGGGCCTGGGTTTTATTTCCCCTTAGTCAAATAGCTTTTCTCATCACCTTGGCTTCAGGGATTCCTACTGCTGAGGGTGTAACAGTGTCTGGGAGTGGGATGAGGGCACACACTTGTGGGGCTACAAATGAAGTCCATGGAAGATGAGAGATGGTGAAGCAGGGGCTGGAAATGGTTGGTGTAAACCAGACGATGCTACTGCACATCCAGCCTCAAAAGGATTCAGCCTAAAAGGCTAGAGGATGCCAACAGCCCACCACAGCAATTCCAGCAACTGGGAATGTAAAGATAGGATCCACCCCCCTTATTAATTGCCATCTCAATTGGGATTGCATAAACTGTCCGTGTTCAAGTTATCAGATGTTTGGAGGAAGAGGTGAATTTTCAGCTGTTGTTTATTCAGACCAAGACTTAATTAATATTAAATAGACTAAATATTTGATGAAATAGATTGAAATTAAATATTTAGCTCACTCTTCCCCCCCCTCCCCCCCTGCCCCCGATAGCAGCCCCAGTGGATGTTTATGTGGGCAGTAAAGCTACAACATCTTCTGAATGCCAGAGTGTGTTCAAAGGCCAGAGCTACATTGGAGCACCATCACCAGTGGATAGGAATTAAATTGCCCTGGGCCCCTTGTCTTTGCCAGCCCCCATGGGAATGTGGTCGTCCTTCCCCTGGGCTTATTCAGCCACGACCCACTGGGACTTCAGTGAGGGTTGTCACCCCTGCTCTCCTGCCACGTTCATCTTCAGCTGGGAAAGAAACTTCATGGGGAAGGGTTTTCTCCCACACTTCTATTTTCTTGGGGCAGTGGGCAGGCAAACACAAACTGGGAAGCAAACAGTGTTGCTTTATGTAAAGTAATTACATCCCACCTCCTGAAGATGAAAACTTGTAGAAAAATGGCATCTTGCCTGAAGGAGGGTAGCTAATTCCCCACCGCTGGTGCAGGCTGGTGCCCCCATGCATTCCCAGCTCCCATTGTCCGCAAGCCCTGCTGGCAGGTGAGTCCGGTTTGCTGAGCGGCCGACTTTTGTGTGTAACTTTGTGTGATTTGCGTGGTGGAGAAGGGGCACGGGGCTCGTCCTGTCCTCAGGAATTCCATGTTTGTCCCACTCATTAAAACCAAATTGTTTTGAGGATTTAGGACTAAAATCCTTTTCCGTTAGTATCCGTGCCAGAGTCTTTCGATCTGTGCCTCTGTCATTTGCCTTTGCAGTGAGGAGGGAAGGTCTGTGCCTTCTCGGTGCCCCCCGTGGCTGAAGCCCAGCTGCGGGGAAGCTTCCACACACGGAGCACATTGTGCAGAAACACGAAATGTTTTGTCAGCCACAAGAGCAGCCGTGGACTGGATCCATTCAGAGGCAACCCCGGCTTCCTTGGGGAAAAGTGGACAGGTTTGGGCTGTAAGAGCAGCAGCAAGAGGAGAAAGGCAATGTGATCGGTGTCAGTGTGTGGGACATGGCCGTACAGTCACAGGTAGAAAAAGACATGAGAAAATGTGATTTCTGTGTGTAGCAGATGTACAGTAGGCACGTGCTGAGTTGGATTTTCTTTGGTGTCAGCAATGCCAAGAGGCGATGGCTCCATCCAGCACTGTTGGGCTAGCGTTGTCAGGGGAGTGGGACCAGGATGCTTGAGTGGTCCATACAGCACCAGCGGTGCTGCTGACGGGGGCGGAGGAAGATGCTCTTGCAATAGGCAAGTGAGATCCTGTCCTGGCTTTGGCAAGGAGGAAGCAACCCGCCTGTGGGAGCTGCAGGTGCTCAGCACGGTGCCTTTGCTGGGCTCGTGCCCTGCACGGGTGGTGGTGGCTTAACTGGGGACGAAAACAGATAATAAAACTCAATCAAGCCAGCATTTCCCTTTTTGTCAGGCCTGAGGAAGAAAGCCACAGCAAAACCAAGCTCTCAGCCCTCAGCTGTTTGTTTGCAGCACAGTTTGAATAGGCCAGAGATAAACCTGAATATCTGGAATTTCATTATGAACTTCAAATACAGTCTTGTCAATTAGACACGGACCATTTGGAGCCTGCCCTATCACTTATCATGCTGGTCAGTTTGTGCTGGTTGGATTATTTATCGTCTATTCTTTCACTATGAAAATCAGCTTTGCCTCTCCCCCTGTGGTTCTCTACAGCTCTCCTTTGGACAGGGCTTGACTTGTTTTGTAGATGGTTTATCAACTTTGGAAGTATTAAGACCTTGCTCTCTGCCCTTGTCACCCTTCCCCCTGCCCAAGGCTCCGTATGGAGCTGTCAGAAACCGGCTGCTTGGCCTTGGAGGTAGATACTTAACTAGAAACACTCTTATTGCTGAAATCCACTTGCAAGTGAGTGGAGACTGAAAAAAATGACCCTTGGTTTGGTCAAACTAAAGATCTGCTTGGAGCTGTAGGCTCTGCCTGCCTGTGGGCTGGCAGGGGTTCATCCAGTTCCCTATAGAAGAGAGAAGAATTCATGTTGCATTTATAAAACAAATTCAGGTATCTTATCAATATTACAGTGTCTTGCTTTATCTGTAAGAGCCTGACATTGCTTGATAACCTAGAGTGACAAATAAATCCACTCTGTTCCTGCAGGAGTAGATATGGTTTCATTTGTTAGCACCAGGCTACTTAGTTAAATTATTTAGAATTTTTTCATGCAAGTTAAAGCATGTTGGGTTCACAGGCATGGCCTCCCTCCAGCCACTTAAAGCACGAGGGGGATATACAGGTTAATTGTCCCAAGGGCACCTTTACCAGGTCTGGTCCTTCTTTGGCTAGTTGATATGTCTGGCCATGCTTGGTACCATGCTCAGGGTCATGCCACCTCCACGTGACTGACACCGAGTAGTACCAGGTCTGACAGGTCACATAAATCATCACACACCAGGCAGAAATGTCCCTACTCTGAAGATCTTGCATACTATAGCAAGTGATCAACACAGATGGGTGGTCAAAAGGTGATTGAGGAATAAGACTAATAGAATGCGCATACCTTGTGAAAGTTGTGTGAGCTCTAAGAAGACTTGGAATGGCTGGGGTCAGTTCCCCAGCAGCAGCAGATGGTGAAGCCCTGGTGAAGTCTCTGATCTTTAAGCCCAGCACCCGTGTTGGACCCCACTTTGCAGAAGGTGGGATAGCAAAGACTTAGGACTGGTCCACTGGGGAAAGAAACTGGATTAGATTATTTCCCAAACTCCTTCTCAGCCTGAGTTTTTTGATCCTGTATGTATGTGGAGGGAATTTTGATGGCATAAACCTCATTTAGGTGCTCATGTCCCAAATGTAGATCCTCAAAAATCAGTCCCGGAGCTCCCTGAGTGCCAAGGCCATAACCTCTGCTCTCTTGGCACCTCTGCTTCTGGCTGGGACACGTGACTGTCCTGGCACCCATGCAGGGGCTTTCTGCCACCTCCCCTGTCAGTGGGACTTTGGAGCAGCTTACACTGTGCCTGGGGGACTTGAGGTCTCCTGAGCAGGCATCTTTACTGGCAGTGCAGTACTGCAAGCAACCCCGGTCACATACACCGAGAGTTAGTGATGGGTGATGGTGGACACTGGAAGGGGCTGGGCTAGGGATATGTTCCCTTTAGTGCCCAATCTTTAGTGCTGGTGTTTGGCCCCTGTGCTGGCACGTTTTAGCCAGCGTTTGCTTGTTATTGGGTACACTAAGCTTGTTTGTTTAAAAAATATATACAATATGGTAGCAGGAGTTTTCTAAAGAAAAATATTGTTATAACCCAGCAATATGATTTGTATGTTTAGAAGAACCTCCCATTAAGCATGAAGGTAAATCCCGTGCTCTAGATATCCAGCAGACCACTTTGGTCTACTGGCTTCTGAAACACTGCAGAAGCAGTAGTGGAGTAGTGGCTTGTCCCTCTCATGGCCTCCAGCGTCATCACGTGGGGATGAAGCTAGTGCAATCCATGCAGAGTGGTTAAGTGACTTGCTGGAGGTAAAGTGAAAAAAAAGCCGTAGTAGATTAATAAAAGATGGTTTTAAATAATTCAGCATGGGCCAGTTGAAGAAGCTTAACAGGACCAGAAAGCTGATCTCATTCAGCTTGTTATAATTCAGCGCCTGGCCAGCCTTTTGGCAGAAGGTAAGCCAGACCTGCGTTGAGGATGTCTCGTGGTGGGGGGAGTCTTGTGCTGCGTAGGCATGTTTGTCCACCTCCTTGCTAATCCCACTGTGGTTCTCAAGGACTGATTGGGGATGGGGAGTTTGCTGCCTGCCTATGGGTTTGGTGTGGTGGCAACTGATCTCTGTGTCCTCTGGTGTTTTTAGGGTCAGGAATGGTTTCCCTTTTGGTTTCCTGCCAGCAGGAACACAGCTCTGGTGCTGGGGAAGGGCATCCCTGGCCTGGGTGGGCTCATGGGGCCATGCTGTCCATGACTGCCCAGGAAAGGTAGGTCTGCACCACGCTGATGGTGGGGAAGGGTCCCCTGACTCGAGGGTCATGGGGGCCCATGGCGACGGCCCTTCCTTGGGGTATGTGCATCCCCAATTCATTGCCAAGGGGCACCTGCAGACACCCAGGGAAGGAGCCAGACCCTGCGGCTCCTGCCTTTCTCTGCTCCCCTGTTCCTGTGGCTGCAGGTTGTCCACAGCTTGTCGCCAGCCCATCTGCAGACACCAGCGCGCCGTGCTTGCCTTGCCTTTGGACGCTGCTGCAACACCTCATTAAACCCAGGTCCTTTTTCTAGGAATCTACTAAAAAACCCCAAACAAACCTGTCTTTGTTGCTATGGCTCACCTCTGCGCTGCTGAATTGCCTCAAGCTCCATTGCCAGCAGACAGCAGAGCCCCCACAGCCATCAGGGATGTCTTTTCCCTCGCCCTGCCAGGCTTTCAGTTGGGCTGAAAACATAGCCAAGCAGAGAAAACCGTGCCCAAAGCAGATTCGTGATGGCTACCTGACAGCAGTGCAGCCGGGCGGGCAGGTCAGCACCTGGCAAAGCCAGCCCATGCTGGAGGCTCTCCCTTCCATTTGATGGATTGCACCAGGCTGTTGGTCCGCATTTTTTACCTGGAGGGACCAGTAAGGGCAGGATCCCCATGGTGGCGGGCTAATCTTGGGAAGCTGCTCCTCTTGATGCAGGGACGTCAATGGCACCATGCAAGTGCTGAATGAACCTACGCTCAGCCATGTATGGCCCTCGGACTAGGGCTTGGCTTCCTCTACTGTCTGAGAAAATTAGGTTATGGTTGAGCTGATTGTATTTTTGCCTTGTGACACAGAGGAAGGACATGCTATAGGAGCCCAAAGAGAGTCTGATTAATGCGCTTCTAGAATCGGATTGTTTAACGCAAACAGCTTTAGAGATATGACTAAAGTAGGAAAAGAAACTTGGAAAAGACCCCATTTGGGATAAAAGCAAAGAAGGCTATTTTTTGCAAATACCAGTATAGCTTCTTCTAAAAATATTATCTTGGACGTCTGTTAGAAAATGAGAACCAAATGTGATTCTGAACGGTCTAATGCAGCCTGTCATTTCAGAGAAGGGGGCACGAGGACCTCTCACTGGAGGCAGGAGATGTGATTGCAGGCTCTGAGAGGCACAGCAGAAACCAGGCTGTGCAGAATCCAAAGCCTCCAGCTTTGGAGGAAAACGTGGATGCAAGCGAGCAGCAGTTGCCCACGGGCTGCTGAATTGCAGGTTCACACTTTGCCGTGTTGGCAACCATCTTCAGTCGTAGTCCTGGGAAGATTTTGACAGTATGTAAGAGTTTCTAAGAGTCAGGAGAATGGCATGCGGGTGGCCATGGTTTCCCAGAAGCAATGGCAGTAACATACTCAAGAAAAGGAGTCACACACTGTTAAGTTCTGGTTCTTTTATGTTTTATTTTTTTAAGCAGAAGTAGGAACAGTATCAATGAGGGAGAAGGAATGGTCCTTGCAAGAGAGGCCATATCAGAGCTGTCTTTCTGTTCAGTTATTTAAGGCCCTTTTTTGCCATCCTTGCCTCTCCGGTTCGCCGTTCCTGAGAATCTCGCAGAAGCAACGAGGTAGGTTTCTCTCCTTTTCACATATGTCTTAACCTCAGCCTCTCAAGCAGTTTCTTAAGCCAGTAGCTGCAGTGGCTGCTGGGAACACTGTGTTCAAAGTGAGTTCAGGTTGCAAACATCGATGCTGCTGCCAAAGCCCTGAGAATGATTGAAAACCTTCAGGGTACCCTTTGGTACTAACTCAGGCACATACAAGAGGTTTTGAAGTGTTTTCCATCTAAACTCCTCACTAATCTAATGTTAAGCTCTGCTCCAACTCTGCCCTTTCCAAGCAGTGATCCAGCAGTCCTCTGGCCCTCCTAAAAGCTTACAGGAGGATTTTTTTTTTTTTTTTTTTCATTTGGAGCTTACGAATATAAGCGTGTTTAATTTGAAATGTACTGATCAGAGCACTCCACCTCGGGCAGCAGTACAGGAACATGCACCCTTCAGAGTGTGCGCTTCTCCAGCCCTGCCTGATGGTTTCACCTCATCTTAGCAATGTATGTCAGGCAAAGGCCTGCCTGTTACCTTTATGACTAGAGTCTCTGGAGAACACAGTGACAAGAAGGCACTGAGGCCACCAGTAGCCTTGGGTAGCACTGGCGGCTTTCCTAAGTATGAAACAGAGTATGTCTCTGGAGAGAAAATTTTCTCTTGCATCTGCTTGATGGGGTTCAGTTCCTCTGCCTGTGTGAAAATGTAGATGATGTCATGATCGGACTGAGAGGTCAAGACCACATCAGGAGTCAGCAATACATGATCTAATGGAGAAGGTCAGTAGGTCTCAGCTACATTTCCCTAGGGGCTTTCTAGGGGCCTCAACTGTTATCACCTTCGTTAGCCTGTTACACAAATCCTTTGGTATGATGCCTAAGACCAAGAGAGCTGTAAGGTGGCACAAGGAGGGCCAGGTAGTCAAGTCTACCAAGTCCCTTGGGTCGAGGGTGGTGAGCAAACTCTTCACCTTGAAAGCTCGGAGCATCCTCTTTACCACTGCCTGGTAGGCTCGTCTCCAAGATGACTCGCCCAGGAAGACATTAACCTTCATGGGACTTAAACAGACCCTGTAAGCTGGAATATCGCATGTCCTCAAGCTAGATGGCTTCAAGAGAAGTCCTCTTTACTAAAGAGAAGAGCTATTTCAGCCAAAACCATGCCTAATCACTATCATAGGGAGAAAGCTGCAATATTTCTTTGAGCTGTTTTAAACTGATCAAATAATTGATGGGAGTGCTGGGAGCTTTTCAGAACCCAACTGGGATGCCTCCCACAAAAACAACAAAACAATACCAGAAGGCATTTTTCTTGTGACATGTTTTGGTTCTGTCACCGCATGTAATTTTTGTGATCACTTTGTTTTGCCCGACTGTGTTGTTCTGGGCATGACGGGGAGGAAAATCCATCTTTCAGTAAATACTCCTCAAGCCACCTGCTGTCACAGCAGATTGCTGCACGTCTCTCCATTCCCAGAGAACAAAACCATTGCAAGTCTGAGATTTCAGGCCACGTTACGAACCTGCTGCTGGCCT
Organism: Larus michahellis; assembly: GCF_964199755.1. Taxonomy (NCBI): domain Eukaryota; kingdom Metazoa; phylum Chordata; class Aves; order Charadriiformes; family Laridae; genus Larus; species Larus michahellis. Next base: position 62,516,477 of record NC_133901.1, read on the forward strand.
GATCCACCTCACAGCGCAAAATTTTCAGCAGGTTTGGGATTCAGCCCTTATAGCATTAAACTGTTATAATACAGAATGGGCACCTCCCATGCGAAGACTTACGAGGATCTGGATTTCCAGGCTGGAGGAAGAGGGACATCCTTCAGCAAAAATGCTTCTGTAGGGCCTCGCTTTTGTCTCAGACACTGCCAGCAGGAGGAGAGACTTTTGTACCTGCCTGGGAAGAACTCAGGCATCGTGTACTAAGTGCTCAGACACGCACTGAGATCTTAACCCTTTTTGCCATGGTACATGAAACCTGTGTGTGTTTCTGTATGCTCGACTGCATTAAGAGCATTTGAAGGCTTTTTATTTGAACTCTGGGTTTCCCCTCTTCTGGGTCCCTACTGCCTAGCCTTGCTCTGCAAAGACAGGGACTAGAAACGTTCTCCTGAGCTTCTCAGTGACTGTATTTACGTACAAAGCAGCTAGCCCATCTTTATGCCATCTTTATGCCCATCTTTATGCCTGACGCAGCTTATTAATGTGCGGCACGACCGCAATGCATCTGGAAATAGCCCAGCGCTAACTGCTTGCTTCCTGGCCTTGTCACTCAATCCTTCTGCCAGGTCGCCTCCACTTCATATCTGCTTTCTTTTGGATGTGATTTTTTTTTAAAGTGACAGTGCCCTCAAGGATTTTGGCCAAAGAAAAGGAAAATGGAAAAATCTTCCTTGGCAGAACCTATTCTTCTGACGCAGCAGCAGCTGCTGTGGAGGAGAGCCAACAGCAGGGATCCTCTTTGGAGGAGTTTACAGGCTGAGGATCAGAGCTTGTGCTTCTCTCCTCGCTTGGTAGCACAAGCTGGCTCCCTGCAGAGAGTGGTGATGGCCAAATCAAGCCTGAAATGTGACATTCACAGCTCTAAATTAGACATATGCAGTTTCACTTTGTCTCCAGAATCCAGGCCAAGCAAGTGACGGTCTTCCAAGACTTCCCAAAAAGTGGTCTAGGAACCTCCTCAGTGCTGTGACCAGCTGATCCAGGACTCGATGGATTCAGCCTGTTTTGGACGCCTCCATTAAGGCAAGCTGAATCACCCTGAGCACTCACTTTCTCTTGGTTGATGGTGAAGGGAACCTCCTGGAGAGCTGTAGGGGAATGCTTGCTCTGTAGAGCTGCAAAGTTGGGAGAGAGAAATCTGGTCAAGGAGGGAATAACGTGCTTTCTTCCTACCTGTTGTCCTGGTGGGCTCCGTCCAAATCTACCGCAATAGGCTGACCATTTGCAGCTCTTCATAATTTATTAAGCCTTTACTGAATATTTTAATAAGCACAGCCACAATGGAAAAAAAGAAAAGCTTGGCAGGCATTTCTTATGGGCCTAATGTTTGGATATGTAGGTTTGTAGTGGAGCTCTGGACAGGGACTGGAATAAGACTGCAGAAGATGACGGCAGTTGAGCATGCACTTGTCTGGGTTTCATGAGCTGAGGAAGCTCACGGCTGCAAGTGCAGGATGCTCTCAAAGTTTTGCTGACGTGCTCTCATCAGCCAAAAGCCATGTCTAAGTTTTAAGGAAAGGTCTTTTTCCTTCATCTTCCCATCTCCTTTCCTGCCCCATTTCACGCTGTTAATCACACTGGCAGGATGCCCTCCAGGCTGAGACTATTCTGAGAGCAGGGTGAGGGGAGGGTGCTGAGAGGGAACAGCAGGCTGTGCATTTTCCTTCGCTAGCGTGATTTGGCTATGATTAATGCACGTGGAAAATAATCAGCACATTCAGCCTAATTCTGCAGAATTATTAAAGGGATGATAGCAAGGGGAGAGGCTTTTATTCCATTTTTAGGAAGGAGGTCAGGTGTTGTATGAACATGGTCAGGTGACATCAGGCATCTCATATTTAAGGCAGGGAGAAAAATTTGTCAATTTTTTTTTTTTTTTTTAATTTTTACTGGAAAAGGCAGCGTTAGTCTGAGCTTTGGAGACCTCCTGTTACTTCCCTAAACAGGATAAAAAAAGCTCATTCATCGTTAAATCAACACAGCATGGATTAAAGGGAAGAGGGGCTGTAAATAGGGAATCTGGAAAATGGGATTATTATGCCTTACTCGGAGCTGGTGATCACCTCTCTGCCCTTCAGCGCTCCTTTCCATGTGCTGTTCAGCCACTAATGCTGACGGGGACGGGCACAGCAAATTCCTGCTGGTTCCTGGGGAAAATGCACCGCGCGGGAGCTGGGTCGGGCAGGCAGTCGGGAGCTGAGCTCATTGCAACAGCGTGGTGCCCCTCTTCCTTACGCACATCTCCGAAGTTATTTGCTTTAAACGTAGGTCAGATATAGCTACTTATAGTGTGTCCGCATGTTCGGCAAGAGCATCTTGCTGACCATTCCTGGTGCCGTCAAGTTCAGCGCTAACTGGCATGATCTTTCCTTACCCCATTAGAAAGGAAAATGTTACCTTGTTTTATAAGCTGGAGGTTTTGTAAATCTTTCTTCCCTTCATGTCTTAAAGCTAAATAATAAGACATCAGTTTACTGGAGAGATAGTAATATTTCTCCAGATTTTATAATGCACTAAATAAAACACAAAAATGACTGATATGAAAAATATTAGAAAAGCCTATTTTGTGATTATAATTGCGGCCCTTTCTGACACAGGAAAAGTGTGTCAGCTACTTTTAATTGTGCTTTTTTATGACTTTGAATTTGCATTTTTATTTATTCTCCATTTTCTTGTAATTCCCATTTACCAACACAAAATTAACATCTCTCATCCCTGCTGAGCTTACTGCTGTTGATTTTTTCCCTTAGTTTTCTAATTTTGCAAACATTGACTAGGTTGTTTTTTTTTTCCCCTGGTAGGTTTCTACAGGTGTCCATGCCTGATCAGAGAAATTATTGCCCGTAAGTGCTTAATTCCAGAGCGCAAGAGATATCATTTGAGCAGGTATCATTGACAGGAGTTTTGTGATCTCTGAATCAAACTGTAAAGAGTAATTGGCTGCCATGGCATTTAACAGTCAGGCTCTTGGATATTGCCTTATCACAGCTGAGTGCAAGGTTGAAGATGCCTCCTGCTTTGCTGGAGAGCTGGTGGTTGCGTGGGCGTCCTGCTGTCTTTTGGGGCCATTGGAAGCAGCGGGTGCGTGAGACTGCAGTGCACGGCAAAGCCTTGGGAATGGGACGTCGAGGGAACGTCCCCCACTGCCTTCCTGCCTGCTGTGGCGTTGGTGGTGCCTCTCGGGGGACTGTGAGCATGTAGCTAGGAACTGGAGATGGCACTGGTGGTGCTGTCTGGGGATGCGGCACAGTGCAAACCCTGCTGGGGTTGGGTTTCTGAGGGCAGCCTGACCACGAGAGACCACTTGTCACATCATGGTTAGGTTTCTTCTTTCAGATGCTCTGCAACAATCTCTTTTGAGTAGAGGATGGGTATTTGCCTTTGCTACTGACCCGTCCTTGCCAATCAGGGTGCCCCGGCTTGGCTGGAAGAGAGAGTGGCAGCCTTTGTGAGACAGATGGGTGCTCTGCCCCACCAAGTGGGGAGCAGAGCAAGGCGATGGAGTGGTCCAGACAAGCCTGAAGGTGCTGGTGCACACAGCCTGTGCCTGGGTGTGCAGCTCTGCGGCGTTTACCCGAGGAGCCGCTCCTCCCCGAGCTGCTGTCCCTCGGCTTGTTCCCTGTTGCAGGAAGCTAAGGAGAAGGTGATAGCTTGTTATCTCCCTGCTTGGCATTAGGAACTGGCCTTGGGGCTCTCCTGTTCCATTCCCATAGGCCTGTTCCCGTTTCAGGGGGTGAGTTTCATGGCTCAGCTCTGTAAAGGCAATGCCCTGCAGCTCTGGCATGCTGCGCTGGGGAGCCCCTGCCCCTTGGTGAGGGTGACTGCGCAAAGATGGGCCAAAAGTACTCACAGTGGGTGAATGGAGGAAGGTGGGGAGAAGGAGCAAGTGAGAAAGAGAGAGTAAGAGGTGGACCTGCACACCCCCCATGCCCCACAGCATGCTGCCCTCTTCACTTGCAGTTGTGCCGCTGAGATGAGAGACCTCATGAGCTGCAGCAGTCGGGGGCTCAGTGCCGGACAAGGGTTCACTCAGCACCTTGTGTGGGCATCACAATCTCCATGCTGGATGGGGAGCACCTCGAGTCCTGTCTCAGTGACTGCAATGGTGGAGGCTGCATTTCTCTGTGTGCTGAAGGAATTGGAGACAGTTCCCAGCCACTCTAAAACCTCAGAGCTGGTGGCCTGTGTCCTGCAGAAAGGTCAAAAGAGCTGAAAGGTTCTTTTGGGACCTTTGGAGAGGTACCAGGGCAGCAATCCTGTTCCACTGGCAGTTTAGAACTGGGCTGAATATTTTTCTTCTGTCAGGTCAGCTCCAAGAAAGTGCTATAGGTATGGGAACTGAAATGGAGACTATAGCTAATCATTTTAAGCTTTAAGATGCTTTTGAGGCACTGGAACAGGTTACCTAGAGAAATTGTGGATGCCCCATCCCTGGAAGTGTTCAAGGCCAGGCTGGATGGGGCTTTGAGCAACCTGGTCTAGTGGGAGGTGTCCCTGCCAGGGCAGGGGTTTTGGAACTGGGTGGTCTTTAAGGTCCCTTCTAACCCAAACCATTCTATGATTCCATGCAAGAACTAAACCTGTGCTGGCCAGACCTGAATAGCCTCGTCTAAGTGACAGGACAATCCCATGGGCTCTGCCATGTGATGAGACTTCCTTGGGAGGTCAAAAAAGCTCAACAGGTCAGGAAAGAGGAGAGAGATGTTTTCAGGAGCTCTGCCCTTGGAGTTATTTCGCCCAGACTGACAGCAATGAGCTACCAAGTGGCCCTCGGGTGGCCCAAATGAAGTAGCTCAGTGCTCCTTGCTGGAGAGGTGTCCAGCCATTGGTGAGGGACTCCTGAAGGAAGCTTCAGGCCTCGGCACACAAGAACAAGTGCAAGGGTTGTTCATGCAACTATTGTCCAAATGGGTGAATGTCAACTGTCCCCTGCAGGGCATATTAGTCTGGTACTTGCCCAATGTATTAGAAAGTAGATTTGTTTTTTACTGGTGTAACCTGCCCTTGCAGAATAAACCCACTGGTGTTTTTTTTTTTTCCTCTTTCGTGATAAGCACAAGAGCCTGCGGTGGTCACAAGATCACTTCAGCAACATCCTGACTCAAGCAGCTTGTTGTGTTGTTTGTGAAAGTCCAATTTTCTTTTTGAGGAAAATCAATACAGCTCAATATTTAGCTGAGAAAAGATCCCTGTGTCAAGCAGCTACTCATTCCACTGGAAGGCAGCCCCCGAGCAGGCTCAGCCACTTTTCATAAGCTGGACAACAGGCTGATAGCCCTTGTCTTAAATTATCCCTTCTGAACTAAAACTGTCCCACTGAGAAGACCGATCAGCTTCCCGCAGACCACCAATGAGCTGCTCAACAAGTAAACACCACCATCCTCGGCAAAATACGCACTGGGGAAAAAAAAACCCCAAACACTACAAAAGACACTTTTTTTACAGCTGGTATAATGACTGTAAGTTCTCATGCTGCTTCTATGTTATATTCTTTCTTCTGGGCTCTGGCTACATCATTAAGCTTTTCGGTTTCATTGCTAGGATGCGAGATTTAGTACTATGATACTATGATTGAGGGCCAAATATTCTTTGCCTTGCCTTTCTCGAGCGGTGAGCCAGAGCTCAGGTGCTTAGCCCAAACTTATCATGAGTTTAAGACCTTTACGTGAGTGCACAAGATGTTTTAAAGTAGCTTTGGAGTCTGAGATTGGTTGAGGCTGTTGGGTGCCTTTTGCCTACTCTGTGTGTGTGTGTGTATGGCCTTGGGGACAGCGCTGCCGGTCACTGTGTTTATGCAGGACCTGGCCTGGGGGCATTCTCACCTGTCTTCCCCAGTAAATACATAGTTTGACTACTCATATGAATAAATAGCTAGCGAAAATTGCTCCTTGCTGCTGCCCAGCTTCAGGATCCAGGACTCCAATCGTTCGTCAGAAGTTTGCTAGTTTAGAAAGTTGGAGGAGAAATTGCTCCTGTATGAAATGGAGAATGGGGAAAAAAATGCACATTGTGGCTGCTGGGGGGTAGGATTGGGGAGTCAATAGTAATTTTTTTCATTTGAGATCTGAATAAGGCTAGCGGAAATTTAGCAGAGACATTTCACTGCGGTAAACTAAGTAATAAAGGTCAGTGAGATACGAGGGCCAGTGGATGAGAATTACTGAGAAGTTTATCTAGGGGTTACAGCACAAGGTCAGCTAACCAGGAAGAGTTACAGAGAAGGATGCAAAGCTGGTAAATTCTGTTAAACACATTGTCTGTCTTGACTGTTCACAGGCTGCTCTAAAACCAGAGTGGACAACAAAATGAATAGTGAGGTGTATTTTAAGAGAGCCATCAGCCAAGAAATCTGTCTTCTCTCTCCAGATCACTGCTCCAGCCCTTTGCGGTGGTCGCTATCGAGAGCAGATTTTGGATGCATGGATGGCTCTCTCCATAAGGCAGTAAGGGGTTGCTTCCCGTCTCGCACCCCAGGGTGAGGATGGTGCTCAGGGCCGGGGGGATGTGTCCCGGCAGCAGGGAGCGGGACAATGCTCACGACAGCATTTTGCAGCGCCCTGGCCTCGAGGCCAGCTCCTGTCTACACACATGCAGCACTGGGTCAGGAAAACCACAAATGAAAGTGATTTTCATCCTTGTCACCACATGCTGCCTATAAAACCTCTTTTGCTTTGGAGTCCATCACTGGTCTGTTTCCAGTTTTTCTCTGGACTGAGACCTGGATCTCATGAGCTGTCTTTAAGAACTTATTCCAGATTGTAGATAATTTCAGGTTGTGGAGACAGTGAAGAGACAACATTGCTTGTATTACCAGACTCCTCTGGTGTTTGACGATGACTATGATTACAGTGCATATAACATTATTATTTGACTGCAATTACAATAGCATGGATTATACCTGACTAGCTGATTAATCATCTGGTGCAATGAGTAAATCTCCCCCTCTTTTACAATAATTAATATGTAGAGTTGGATCGCAGTCGGCTGAGTGAGAGTGGAAGTGATCAAGGCAAACAGAGAGGTGTTTGGCAGCTTTAGGCTGCAGGAAGGATAAACATGTGGAGGTTTTGGGACAAGTATTCCCTCCCTGATGAGTTCTGGCTCGAGCCAGCTCTGATCCACCTCAGGGAGCTGCATTTCAGTGGTAGGTGGCCAAAGCGCTAAACACAAGTTGATCCGTTCAGAGTCATAAGGAGATATTTTGGTGTGTAGGGATGCTCAGTAATGCCTTGTCCTCCCCTTCCTTCCTCAGGTTCCCGCTAGCTGCTGCCTCTGGCTTTCTCCAATCACAACAAACCTATGGCCTGTTTTTTTGGGTCCAGACACCAGAAGTAGGAGGCAGTGGAGGCTGGGTTGATTTACTGGGATTTGGTGTGCTTTCTTGGAGGATTTCCAGGGGATGGGCATGCCTTGAGTATGTGTATGCCCTTAGTATAGCGGGCATCCTTGTTTCTAGGATACCTCTTGGTTTTTTGTTTGACCTTGGTCCAGAGCCTTTGTTCACCTTTTCCTTTCAACACTGTAAACTTTCTTGAGCGGTAACTGTCTCTTCCCACGTGTGTGCACATTACTTACACCAGTCATAACCGAAACCCATGCTGTGCAGTTTAAAAGATCTGGCTTTGAGGATGGAGCCATTTAAGATTGTGGGATGCAAAGTTCTTTCCTCCTTGCAGTAGTTAACCAGAGAGCCCTGTGCCAGTATGTCTGTAGCTACCCAGGAGTGAAGGGAGGAGAGAAATTCATTAGTACAATTGGATTAAATACCTGCTGTGCTTGGGACCTGCCATGATGGCTTAGTGCCACTGTTGTCTCCAAGCAGGTGGAGTGGCTTTCTGGTTCTCCCTGCAATCTGGGTCACACACATTCAGGCAACAGCAGTACAGATTGCGTGAAAGTACTCATGGTTTTTCTTGTGGGAATTTACAATTCAAATCAGGAGAAGTTGCAGCCTCTCTCTCCCTCATATGGTGATTTTCTTTACTCTCCTGATACAACAAAGATCAAGATGAAATATTAAATGTCCTCCACAATGTAATTATATCTGGCTGGTTGCAATCAATTCCCTCTGCCTCGTGTAGTTTACTATTGCTTCTCCCTTTCCTGTACTTTTCTCTTCCTGTAAAAGACACGGGGCTGATTCTCATCTCCCCCGTGGGCTGGAAAGGAGACACTGCCAGCTCCCACACAGACCCACCAGCTTAACAGGAACAATTTATGGAAATGAATTCTCATCAACAGCTCCAAGTAGTGCAAAGTTTGTTGCAGAGAGACTGGACTCTAGTTTTCATAAAGCCCAAAGCAATGCTTTATCTATCAGGCTGCAATTAAACAATAGTTTCCAAAGCTCAGTCTATTCCAGGCAAGTGCCTCTTTAAGAATACAATATATTTTAAAAAAGCCTTTTCTCTTTTCCTAAGCATAGGTTTGGAAGCGCTTTATGAGGCAAGAAAGCTTCATGTGAACTTCTCCCTCTCCCGGTGAAGAGATCATGGTTATTAACACACTCATTAGCTTTTTAATTCTCTGCCTCTAAACATGTCGAGCAATATCCAAGACAAATCCCTATTATCAGGTGCACAGGCTGGTATTATCATTAGCAGGTCTCTTTGGGAAATCAAGGCCATTATTCAAGACACAAGTGATCAAGCATTAGAGTCTTCCTCTCTTGTTCAAGGGAGCAGAGAGATGGCCAGGGAACTGGCCCCAGTCTTGACGGCAAGGACGGGGACAGGCACGCAGTCCCAGGAGCTTCCCCTGCACCTCCACAGCTGTTAATGGGGTGGAAGAATCCTGAGCATAGGCAGGGCTGATCTCCTGCTTATGGCCAGACACGCTTCTACGTTTTGCTGCATCAAGTCCTCATTGCTATTGAGTAGTGGATTCACAGAAAAATCCAGAGGCTGTTTTTTTGAAAGACTCTTCTTGGTGCTTCTTGAGTGACCTGGGGGTTAATCCTGAGAGACCTGTTTTTTGCCTTCACCACCAACACACAATATTTAAGCTTCACTTTGCAGCACTTTATTTATAAGCGTCTCATTGCCAAAGTGCTATTTAGAGTTCATTTAATATGTATGTAGAGTCAGGCACCCAGTCTTGGGAAACTCCCCAGAAAATTGCCCAGACTATTAAAAACACGATAAAGGGGGAAGTATAGAACCCATCTGCCTTCTCCAGTTTGTAAACTCTTCTTCATTGGGTTTCAGAGCTTTGAACCTTCTTCTGGTGTAGGATATTGGACTTTTCTTCCCAAGCAACAGTATAATCAGTGCCTCCATTTGCACCCAACAGCTCATCGTCAGTGGAGAGACCAAACTTTGATTTCCACCTCCACCCAAGAAGAGCTGAGCTCCCAAACCTCAGTTTGCACAGAATAGTTTAAGGTGATGGAGGCAAGAAGACAGAATGGAAACACAACCCTGCAGCTTGGTGGACACTGCAGGACAAGGAGGAGAGGACAGATACTGACGCCTGCTACAATGGATGTTGTCACTTGATAAAATCAGTGAACGAGCAGCACTGGACCTCTTCTGCCAGAGACACGATTTAACCCTGCAGGATACAACTGTGTTCCCATCTGTGCCGATGTAACTCTGGTTACATTCAGCTAAGCATTTCATCACCTTGGGCTGGAACCTGCGGCTGTTCCTTTGCGAGCAGAGAGTGTTCACATCCCGTCAGGCGGGAGTGGAATGCAGCCCAGAGCACAGCAGCAGAGAGACACCAAACAACCCTCCAGCCCACAGCTCTCTCCTTCCGTGCATCTGCCCAGGAGACCTTCTGCCACTCCTGTGATAGAGGTGGGTTAAGACTACAACACATTTCTTTGAAAATTGATCAGACTTTTCGCTACACTTAAGTCTTTGCCTCATTTGTTGGAGCCTTACAGGTTGCTATGTTTATGGCTGCTCCCACTGCCAATGTGGCTTTGTTTATGATACAGAGGAAAAGAAAACATGGCATTTTTTATTTTCTGATTGCTAGTATCGCCTCTCCTGTTTTACTTTTTTTCCCACATCCATCTAGAAGACTGGAGATAACTCAGATGAAAAGCAGTCAATTATGTGGTGCCTGGGATACTAGAAGTCTGGACTTTATGACCCAGGAAGTTTCTCTCTGCACCATGCTCCCCATTTGATGGATTTTTTTTCTTCTTTAATATCAACAAATAAAATAACATATCCTGGATACTCTGCAGTCAACAGTACTCGCTTTATTGGCAGTAACTGAGCTGGAAGCTACTATATTTCCATGACTTCTCAGTTTTATTTTTATATATATATTCTTTTTCCATCAGCTAGCAATATTTTTTTTGTTTTTCATTAGCAATTGAAAACTTGCTAACACTAGGTTTTTGGACAACTTCTGAAATGAACCCAAGCTAGAAATTTTCAATTGTTTTCCATTTGCAAAGAGCATGATGGTATTTTCCAAAGCTTTCCTTCCTAATGTCATTTCATCCTTGATTGGCATGCTACCACTGATATGGACAGGAGGAGTTGGGTCAGCACTGAGTCCTTGGGAACTCTCTGCCAGTGGCTGCTAGGAATGTCAAACTAGTAATGCAATAGAATAAATTTACCAATGATGTATTGCTGTTGTCTTCAGGGAGGTCTACACCTTGGACAAGTATCTCCTGTGAGTGTGACTGCAATGCTCAAGTCTTCCCTTCTGAACAGCTTTCTGTCTAAAATGGCAAGCAGCCAAGCAATAATGGCTGTGCTTAGGAGATTTTCAAATGTTTATTAGGGTTTTTTTTTCGTTTTTTTTTTGTTTTTTTTTTTTTTAAGAAGATGAACAGAAGCTTATAAATTTCAGTATTAGAATGTATTGAGAAGCAGAAGGCTTGAAGTAAAGTCACGCTTCTTTTTGATTGGGTCTTAGGACAGTAGGTGTGGGCACTTTGTAGGGGCGAGAACGTGCCCCATTGGAAAGTACTGGAAAACTGTTCGCCTTCTCTTGAAGTTTTGTTTCCTATATGTCATGCAGTATAAGACTATATATTGTATCATTTCGGTACCAGACAAGATTATACACAAATATTCTTCACTTTTTTATATTTGAGAGAGGATTCTTTAGTCCTTGTTCTTTACAATATTTAACCTGTCAGAGGGCTTATTTTGAATTTCCCTGCCTGCGTTGAATTGCCCGTGTATCTCTGCCCAAGCCTGGCACCGCTGGCAGGGTTGGGACCCAATCCCGGACCTGGAGGAAGCACCTCACCTTCTTTCTAGGGGCTGCAGCCTTCATCAGTCGCCCTTCCTAGGGGACACTTTTGGAGTACTCCTTGAAAGAGAGCTGGTCTGCAGATGTGAGCCTGCAGCTTCTGGGGCTGTTACCCAGCAGATTTCACCAGAAGGAAAAATTACTTAAGAAAAGACGTATAAATAATACAAAACCAGCACATAACAGGAGGAGTAGCCTTTAGTACCCACGATTAAGGGAACTGAAAGTCCTCTCACTGCACCACGACATGTTAATCCAGAGTCATTGTAATTAATCTTGTTTTAATACATAATGGTAGTCAAAGAAAACACAGCACAACCCGTATTTCTCTTGCTGACATGTATCCAGGAGACAGAGTGGATTGAAAGTAAGGTGATCTTTGCAATCTGGTAGAAATAAAATCCTGAAGGCAGGAAATGATCAATATGGAGAGTGGCAGGTAAAAGTAGTACAAATACCTGCTCTAAAACCATTGGATACAGTAATTCCCACAGGCACCAGGAAGATGTTAGCTAATCAGACAGCGGTGTACCATATGCTTTGCCCTCTAGTAAAAAACAAAAGCATACGGTCAACAAGTGACAAATGTGCATGCTGGGGCTCTCTGCAAGAGGGGAAAGCCATGGCCAAGGCAGTGACTCATTCCCGAATGAGCCGGGCTAATGGCACTGAGGCAGCTGCTGGCTGGGTTTTGCGGAGCAACTGGCCATGTGGCCATGGCATCCACCCCCGTCCAGCCTGGCACTGCTGGAGACCCTCCTCGGCAGTGCGAGTGTGTTGAGTAGGTTTCGAAGAGCCAGCCTGTTCTATGTGCATCGTCGAGGCAGCTCGCTCCCACTCTCGGTAAGTACAGTAAGTGTGGGAGGGTGTCTGCAGAGGACTCTGTCAGCCAGTCTCCTTGGCAGGCAGGAGACCAGGCCCAGCACCATCCTGACAGGTGCTGAGCAGGTCCCAGAGAGGCCAGGCGTCCTCTGTGAAGGCTGGAGGAGCTCCATGTCTGGCAGACTTGGCTGTAACTACAGCAGCAGTAAACAGCGATGTCTTGTACTTCAGCTAGAGACAACCCACCAGGCGTTAAACAGACTTCTGGGAGAAGCCACGTGCAACCCGCAACAAGGGTCACTGGTCCTGTAGGAACCAGGAACTCTTGTAAATACCTTTGATTACCACTTTTCACACATACATAACCAATATATTGTATAGATTACATTATACTATATAGAGACTGTATTGTGTAGACCACAGATTATACTCTATTCCAGCTGTATTATACATTCTGTTTTCTGCAGGTGTAGGTACAGATCAAGGATTGCATGGAAATGCTGAAGTACAATCCCTACCTCACCAGTTTTGTGGGCTAAGGGTACCATAAATTGAGGTAAGATAAGCTGCTTCCCTCTTCAATCCGACTTTTAAGATCCTGACATTTATCTGTGCAAACACTGGCACATGTAGGATCCTCTCTACGCTTATTCAGCTCACTAATCTGGCAGAAAAATTACTATAGCAGAAAAAAAGTGGTTTGTTTTATGCTGAGTTAATGAGTTGAACTCACCTCTGGTTTTGTTTGCATAGGCAAGCTGGAAATCTCTTTCCACGATGGGGTGGGGATAATTTTCATCTCCTGCATCATTCTCTTCTAGATTTCCTTTTGATGTAGGTGGGTAACTTGCAAAATGGATGTTGCACCTTTTGCCTCCTCTACTTTGAAATATTTTGTTGTCACTGCAGATGGAGCCAGGACTGAACATTCCCCTCCCCCAGCACCATGTGGAGCTGGACTACAGAGATGCAGGCTGCTTGGAAAGTGGATGAAACGCACAGCACAGTAAGCGTTGGGAAGGGCAAAACAGTAGTTAAAAAACGAAATAATTTTTTTTGCGCATCTGATAGTGGGGGACTGACTGCCTGTCAGGCTGGGCACCAGTGGGTTATTTGTTTTTCCTTAGACTCGTATCTCTCAGAGCCGGTTTGTTAATTTCTTTCTTTAAGCAATTATTTGTCAGTGCACAGTGTTTTCAATATGCCTCTTGCATGAGTGCTTGTTCTGGTCTGGTAGTGCAGGGAAAAGCCTTCCCTGTAGGGCAGGTGCTCTGCTCCATCCTCCGGGCTGCCCCAGCCTTGCTGCAGGGCTTAGTCCCTGCGGAGGGGTCCGGGCTTGGCGTACTCGAGCAGGACCCCAGTGGGGAAAGGGCTCTGTCGGTGCACAATTACGGCTGATGCTCTGAGGAGTGTCTTGAGAGGACGGCAAAGGGGACTGGGGCTTGATGCTGGAATGATGCCTGACTTCAGGGCTGTGGAAATGTTCCTGACAGTGGTTCCTCTCCCTTTGTTCAACCCTCAGCTCTTCCTCTTCTCTGCTAACAAACCGTTTTCTTCCTTCTGCCTGAAGCCCCTCTGAAAACCCTCCCAGAATTATATGCCCCTTTTCCCATATTCAGCTTCCATCGCTCTGCAGATATGCCTGGACCGAACTGCTTCTCTTGGATTTCAGCCCATGAACCCCCCTACAATCTGATCCAAGTGCAATCATTAAAGGCTAATGATGTTCCATTGTCTTGAATTATATCTATATTGCACGATCTAGCGGAAAGCTATCAAACTAACCTTAAATGAATTTAGTCTAACACAGTAAGCAGTTTAGCCAAGCTACCATGGGGCTACTAAAGGGCTAATTTACTCCCTCTAGAAGAAGACCAGCAGAGACAAATCTTAATCTGGTGGGTGCAATTAAGGTGTTCAACCAAAACTCAGGATGAGTTACGCTTTCCAGAAGAAACCAAAAAACCAGCCTGGGTAAATCTATAGAGTAATGAAAAAAAGAAAAGGGTGAAGTGAAGAGAAGGCTCTTCGCTTTATTTATTTATTTAAATAGAATAGGAATATTAAATATTTATTTATTTATTTAAAATTTCAATTTTATTAATCCTAGTGCTAAAAGGATACTTTGCATCTGTGTTTAATAAGCAGATGCTATTCACAGTGGGTACACAGATGTTATAGTTAGAGCCATTGGCAGTGAATGTGTCCAGTTTGATGCTGGAAATAGGTGTCCTGTTTGATGCTGGAAATAGGAGTCTTGCTTGTAGAGGAGGGGACACCTGAAGCAGCTTTACACAAGGAAAGGTGTATGTGTGTGAGAAGCACTGAGCTGGACAGGAGTCAGTGCGTGACTGGATTGTGGGATGAGCTGGATGTGATCATGGCTGCAAAAGCAAGTGAATCCTGTTCAACAGCCCGGGAGGTACCTGGGGTGAAGGGTAACTGAGGGGTCAGGCCTTCCCTCCAGTGAAGGCTTTGAACTCTTCCTATCCCATGTTATTAGTATTCCCCTTGGTTCCTCCATCTGTCATAGTCTGCATTAGACATGGAGGGATGAAATCACCGTCATCATTTCCCCTCCAAGTCTAAGTGAGAACTGTTTGTGCTTTGTTTGATTAAAACATGCTGCGGTTGTTTTCAGGACTCACTAATACTGGGATTAACCTGAAGCTACTGTACAAAGTGTGCATTCTGTCACCTCTAACAATAGGCTTACTGTGACACTGGTCTCAGTTAGGTGTGACATCCAGGCTGGAAGACAACACCGTAGAACTGCACCCCCGTGTGTTACCCTCTCATCAAATAAAACAGTGGTTTGTCCTCGTTTAAATGGTCCCTGGAAGAAAGCAAAGCTGAAGCACTGAGCATCTCATGGCTCAGTTTGCAATGAGCATTTACTGATTTTTAGGGAAGGCTTGTTGTGCAAGACTAGAAGGATTGGTAAAGAGAGAACCACAAAGCAAAAGACTGACTTGCTGCTGCCTAAGAAGCTGAAAGAGAGAAAAGCAGTACTGCAAATACAGCAAATCTCCTTTGCCAGGCAGCTTGGCATCATGAGCAGCAGACAGCACAACTTTTCTCCAAATAGATACAAATGGACAGCGTGACGAAAGCAGCAGATAAGGGACCATAGGTTAATGCTGTTAGAGCCTATTCTACCCCTGAGCAATTACAAACACTATGTTTGGTCATGAAACGTGGAGACGTCACCACATTCCAAGTGCTGACTGCAATTATGGATGCAGTAGAACCCTTGCTAGGACATATGCACAGGGAAATGTTTCCCATAGCTGGAGAGATTTCCATGTAAAGATTCCTTCTTGTCTTACATGCTGCGCCAAGGAAAACACAGCAGTCAGGCAAGGGAATCTCACAGCAAAAAGAAGCGAGTCCATGAATGAGTCCACTGTAGCACCCATAATGGGCATGAATGCGTGCTGGCCCCTTGCGTGGGGGTGGAACTGGAAATGGCTTTGGACATAGCCCTGCCTTGCAACTGGCTGATGTTGATCTTATCTCAAAATAGAAGATGGAGAAAGCTATAACAACCTAGGCTTGGCAGTACAGGAAGAAAGAAGGGAAAGGAAGGGAGAGTGGAGGCACGAAAGAAGGCAGGGAAGGACGTAAGAAGAACACTCTTTAAAGAAAGGCTTACATCAATCCCTGTGTTACTGAACCAAGACAGTGAAGTGAGAAAGTCACGATTAGAGTTCATTACCCCTAGCAATCTACGGCCATTTGTTTTCTGTGGCAGCAATACCTAAGGTTGCAGCAATGTTCAGCCTGTGCTTGAATGTAGAGACACAATAGGGTACAAATACTTGCCTCATGCATGTTAAGGAAGTTGAAGAAGATAAAAACAATGCCATGGGAAAAAAAAGCAGTTAAGCGAGCAAGGTAAACAGCAAATCATTGACAGAGATTGCTCCTCCTGGCACCAAAGTTCGATGGTGCATCCACAGGAGAAAACACCTCTTCCAAGGATGACAGATACTCTCCATCTACTGTTTCATAGCTTTTCATCTGCCCTATGTTGCCACATGAAATCTCAGTCATAAAGCACCTTATTAGCTTAGTCCTTAAATGCTCCAGGAAGGAAATCAACGTGGCTGAGCTCTCCTTCCTGTACTGAAATAGCCCAAGAATTGACGAGTCTGGTTTAGACCAACAGCTCTCTAAACTTGTCCTCACTATTGCAAAGTGGGATGGTGGTACTTATGTAATAACTCAAAAAGGGGATTTTCTCATGAGTTTTCTCTTCCTTTGCTTTCAGGGCCATTCCAGCTGTCTTCCTGGGAAAAGAAAATATCCTGCCACCCACAGATAGTAGCCCCAATCTTTCAGATCCCTTTACCCCCTAGAAGACCCTACTGTGTGCTTTTTAGTTCAGGGTTTTCAGACCAAATAGGGGATCAGAATCCAGATTTCAATAACAAAGGATCTTCAAAGGGAATGCCTGATCTCTCCCTCTGATACTCATGGAAATCCACTTAAGGCCCCTGCCACTCTCAGCTCTGGCTATGGATGCTGAGAAAGAGGAATGCTCTCTCGCGGAGTGCACCATTTAGCCACTCTTGATCAAAGCCTGGATCAAAGCCTGGCAGCTGGTATCCATCCAGAAGCAAACAAGTAAATGCACAGGTGAAGAAATGAGGATCTGAAATTTGCCCTTGGGTAGCCCACCTTCTATATCAGCACTATGAGTATTCTCAGCTGTTAAGTAAAAGCTGGGAGAAGATAAACCCCAAATATAAGAAATTAAAATCAATAAACTCACTGAGTCGTCCATGTCACAGTTCAGACTCATAAAGAGATACAACCACTAAATCCCCACAGTGCTGCTCTTTCGCAATTGCACGCATTAAGAAAAGGGAGGAAAGAGTTATACGAGACATTTGGCTGGGTATAGGAATCAGTTATCTTAATGATGCAATATCAAAAGGAAATATTGTCTCATTTAAAGATCTACCAGCTACAGTCACTACAATACTCCCAAAAGGATGGTAACTATTCTCACAGATGCCTGGAAATTAAGAATTATACTCTCACTATGTTTAATATCCTAGCTGTACTTTCAAGGATCATCTATCTTAGTAAAGCTTTGGGAATCTAATTCAATTGCTTTTTGTCTGCCATTGCTTATTTATAAAACATGTGTCCTTCTGGTGATACTGTCCCAGTGGATCTCCCAGAGGCCGGAAGAAGAACTGATGAACAAGAAGGATCTGATCTGCTCACCGTGCCTCCAGGACTGCATCCTGTCCTCAAATGTCTTGTTTTGCAAAGCAAAGGACATACCTAAAAAAAAATAAATGCATCTGCTTTACGTTGATCAAGCCACGTGGTAGGACAGAGACATATCCACCTTTTGATACTTTGTGCTGATTGTTCTGCTAAAATCAACAGCTAACTGTTGATTTTTCAGCACAGTTAGCAACATCTGCAACGTGTGAGACATTTGTTTACCTGTGTGCAGGCAAAGAATAACTTATTTACAAAGAATAATATTATTTACAAGGTCACACCATTATGGAACAACTTTACCTGGAGTCCCAGACTAACACCAAAATTGATAAGCTATGCAAAGGCACCTGAAATGCAACCATTCCTCAAGGGAGATGTTGTAGTGCTTGGGGGTGTCACAAGCATGTCCTTATGATAAAGACAAAGTATCAGTGCAATGTTTGAGGGTGAGGAAAAAAAGGACTCAATATAAAACTTCCCAGACAAATTTCTGAGGAGTGGTGGCCACCGTGCTTTTTTGAGGGTTATCAACAACTCATCCAATTTGGGCTCCTTTTGTCTCCTCTCTTCACCAGCTTTGTGGTCAGTAAGCCTATAGTTCACTCCGCCTCTAAGTGACAATTGATTGAATCCTCTTCCATTTTAATCACTCCTTCATGTCACCCGGGTTTGTGCTCAGGAAGTTGGATGAGGTGTGCGTGCAGTCTTGGTGTGGAGGTGCAAGTAGAGCATAAAAAGCTAATGTGGGTGCTTCCACGTGGGCTTTACACGTATCCAGTGTGTCTAGCAGTAAGGAAGCAGTGCCAGGAGCAAGCCCAAGGACACAGTGCTATGAGGAGACTGCAGCAAGGGAAGGCAGGATCTTGGAAAGTACTGCAAAGTGGATGGCAGGAGCCCAAGGGAGGAGGGAGTGTTGATGGTCCCAGGGGTGGACTGAGTGGGATGCAGAGCAAGGACCTGGTGGGGAGAAGGAAAGGCACTGAACCCACTTCTGCTGTTAAGCTTGTAAACATGTTGTTATTTCCCTTAGCTGTGCTCCAACAAAGCAATTAAAAGTATGAAGAATGGACTCAACTCAAAGGCCCCAAGTACTCATCTTGAATTTAATGACACTGCTCATATGCTTGAAATTAAGTGTATGCTTAAAATTAAGTGTATGATTAAGCACTTTCTGGATGGGAATGTTAACTGATAGGCAGCATCAAATGTCAGGCAAACAAACATGTAGTGTCTTATCAGCTTCTTATAGGAAATAACTGGCAGTGCCTTTCAGTCTTGAAAGCTGCCTCTCTCAATATTCTAGAGTATATTGTTCTTCTGATTAACAAACCACAAGATGGATTTCTTTCCAAACATCTGATGCCTTGTGAATAATTTTCTTAATCAAAATGAATAAGCAGGAAGCACATATTTTACCATTGTTGCTATGATACTGTGAGATACTGCGAGATACTGCATTTTTTACTCAACTGCTCTTGTGGTTTTGTACAGTTCTAGGAAGTACATTAAGAAATCATTCTGGAGAAGGGTTTAATGTGATGCTACAGAAGTTTGGATTCAGTTGTCTACCAGATGCTGAGTCATAAAGAGAGTGAGGGATGTTTCAGAGGTGATGGATTATGGATAGAGTTTGTAGGATTCAGTATTTATTCCTATTAAAAACTAGTGATTTAACTCAACAGTGATCCTTGCTTGTCCAAGATCACCGTCAATTACAACTCCTGGTCAATGTGGGAGAGCACCTGAACCTGGCACAGCAACCAGCTGCTGGTGCAGGTCTTGGGGCAAGAAAGAGATAGGCTGAAAAACCAGTCAGTGCATGTAGAGGAAAAAGATGTGCTGTGAGTCTGGAAAGTGAATAAGGGAAAAAAATGGAGAATTTTTTAACATGTATTGATTAAATCCTGCCCGGTATCTTCATAGAGCACAGCTATCTGCTATAAAAGTTAAAAGCCAGCAGAGATCAGCAGCAGAAGTGTGTAGGGAGAAGTGCGGCTGAACGGCTTCGACAAATCCAGTGGTAAAGGTGTGTGTCAAAGCGGAGAGCTCTGGGCTCCCCCAGGTGCTCCAGGGCTGTGAGCTTGGTCTTTGCCACCGTGCTACGGCCATCAGTCCTCAGGGGAGCAGCTGCTGCAGGGGGATATGGAGTGCTTCGCTCCACCTCCAGTTAGTGTAGGATTCAAGCCATGTGGCTGGGCTGACTGGGTGTCTCTCTCACAGACACATGTTCACGCACTCAAACAAGATGACGATGACGGCAAAACACAGCATGGGAAGTGCAGCTGTCAGGAATTTCTTGGCTCATACGAGGAAGAAGGGGAGGGGCCAAGAGAATTGAGAGGAGGAGGGCAAATCCTTTTTCATAAAGAAAAACAAGGTAGAGCGAAATACAAAAACCAGGAGGTCTTTCAAGGCTTGAGAAAGTGAAAGAAAATGGCTCGAAGAGGGAGGAGGAGAAAAAAAGAGAGAAAAGCCAGAGAAAATCTGGGGAGTTGTGGATGCTGCAGGATCACAGACCTGACGGCTGTGTGCTAATTGTGCTAGGTTTATAATAAGCATCGAACTGCAGCTGCAGCTGCATTCAGATGAGCCGAGAGCACGTTCCATAACACTTGTTAGGTGCTGTTTTCCTACCAAGCTACTTAGCGACGGATGGGAAATGAGCTAGTGGTCTCTGTGTCCATCTTCTAACAGAAGAGACCTGCCACAAAACCAGAAGTTGTGAGGTTCCCCACTGAATTGCTTTGCTCAAGCTTCGTTTTAATTTCTGCTGGAGAGCTGTGAAAGCAAGCCCTCAGACTGATAAAGGTGGGAGCAAATGTGCATGAGGCTGCTAGCTGTGGGCAGCTGGGAAGAGGGAGAGGATGGAGAAAATCTTTCAGGCTGCTAACTCTGTGCACGTGCAAGGAGAATCATTTACAACTACAAAGCGTTGCAGTGACCTCTAAAACATGTGTCTGACAAAAAGGCTATTTAAAATAAAAGGCATTTTTTAGTTCTGGAACAAAGCAGCAATGTAAGTTCAGAGACACCTCTGAGGACCACATAAGGTTTCCCTTGCTGTGCTTCCATTTGCAACACGCAGGGAAAAGAGGACTGGGGGAGCTGCAGTCACTGTTGCTGTATGAGGTTGCTGATGCTTCATTCCCGAAGGAAGATGATCCAGGAGAACTCAGGAGTGAAAGAGAAGCAGCCTGTCTTGAACAAGAGGATGAAGAAGGTGCTGACTTGGAGGGAGCCACACAGGTCCTCAGAGTGGGGCTGGACCCAACTGTTCCACGGTTGCGGGGTTGAGCCTGAAGACCAGTCAGCTGCTGGAGGATGCTGACTTCCCCTTGCAGACTGACAGCTGAGAAGTGCCTCAAAGACCCCCAAAGTGGGACCACAGGACAGAGAGGTCAGTGCCAAGCATATGCTTTTCAATGTGCCGCTGTTTCTCTTTTGTCACTTGTCAATCTGGCAGCTGAGAACTTAATTAACCTTTCACTGTGCTAGAGTACTTTTTCTCTCTAAGCTTATCTAGGCACATGCCTGAGCCCAGATCAGTCCAAGGCTTCCTGGTCCTCTGGAAGCAATGAATCCACGTAAGGCTGTTTGCACACCCTTTGGGAGCCTGCAAACCAGGTTGCATTAGAAAACAGCCACGGTATGGTTACAGTCATTAGGGCACACCAGGAGCAACACACCAGCCTGAAAGAGCCAGCCTAGGTGTCACCATCAGTGACGGTTCACAGACAGAAATTCTTCAGGTTTACCCACCTGCCTATCTTGGGCTCGGGATAAACTCTTGGGAGATAGCTCATCACGCCTTATTATCCCCAAATGTCTCATTTAACAGAGGCAGCCTCACAGGCTAAAGCAGATGGCAACATTATTAGGAAAAAACCAGGGAGATTTTGAAATGGGACCTGACTCCAACCTGGCACTTCAAGATCAGTTTTAAAGAGTAAAATGTGTGCCAATATGTCCTCTACAAGGTGAGCCACTTCTATCCCTGCCTTTTGCATAAGTATGATAATTGCAGCTCCTTATTTCTACTGAAATACATCCGTACCCGTCCCGTCTTCTCTCCTGCTCCCAAGTTCTCATTCCCAGATGCCAAGTTCTTTCAGTCCCTTATCTGGCAGGTACATATGAAATGCAATATTAGTTCAAGGACACGTACTAATTAAATAAACATATCACAAAAGGCACCACCTGGTCAATATGCTTAACATTTTATGCAACAGATAAACCCAGAAGGAACTGATGAAGCAACAACAATTGTTATGTTTACAGAGCAGTTACACGTTACTGGGCAACTTAGACAAATAGGATTCATCCCTGGTCAGTCCCCCCTTGCTGTTAGATCGCTCCAGGGTAGCGTGTTTTATTCAACTGCCCGTGGAGCCTGGCTATTAATAGGGGTCTGAAGTGCACCAAATTGGCCATTGCCAGTCCCATTAAGATGTGTAAGTGCATATGACTTATTTTATAGTTTGTGTGTAATTTGAGCCTTTCAAATTTCCCTTGGAAGTCTTAGCTTCGTTACGTACCATCACCTTAAGCAAAGGTGATGAAGTTCAGGGAATTGTGCTGTTGGACTCCCTGCTGTAAGGTGGTGTTGTGGCTGAAAGACTGCGTGCGTTTAGGACACAAACTACTAGAGGCTGTGAAAGCTTGCTGGGGAAATAGCATGGCTGTTGGTGGTGACAGGATACTGTCCAAATGTCCAAATCCAAACTATTTGTCCAAACCAGTGTGGCTGTGCTTATGCTCTGTGCTGTGTCATGCCTGACAGCCCAGATGAAAGAATATGGCAGCTTCAGTTTCTACTTTTAATAGGGCAGTTGGAGAGGACTCCAGGCTAACCTAGGCTATTTTGAGGGTTTGCTGACAAGCCTCCCCACCATGTTAAAAAACATAGTCCTATCAACCATGGCTACATCTCATCAAATATTGCTGGTTCAAGAAGGAACCATCAGAAGACAACTTGCCTGGCTGCCTCCTGTTTTACCTGAGCACACCGGGGTTGTCTAGACCACTGGGTGGTTGGTCCTAGTCTGGCAGAGCACTTTCCCAAGCAGAGGATCTGGGTAAGCCTATGCTAGCAATAGGAAAATCACTCTTCAGAAGATCATGCCTTCAGGAAGGGAAAAGCATGGTCTGTTATGGGGATGTAAGTACCTAAAATATATATACTTGGATCATGATGTTCAGATTGTATGTGCTACAACTCTCCTCCCCTCTGGCTGTGCAAATTCTGAGGACACTGATCACCTCGGCATGAATCATTGAAAGTAACAGAACGAATGCTTAAAACCAAGAAAACGTGTCTGCGGTCTAAGATGCTTTTTAAGCATCTCATTGATTCCTTCTTCACCGTAGTGCCTGCTGCCTCCTAAACACTGTGGATAGTCCTTAATTCCATTAGCTCTGTATGTGAATGTTTAAGCTGACCACTAGCATCCTGTCACTAGGATCAAACTTCCCTAAGAGGAATTATTACACAATTATGGAAGTTTTGTAACCTTTTCTGAGGCATCCAGTGCTGGCCACTCGGTGCAGACAAGACTTTGGTTGATAGGGACTATTGGCATGGCAATGTGAAGAAGACTCTTTTCTTGGAGCTGTCTTGAATAGGAAAGTAGTGGTAGCATTAAGTAGAGTTAGTAAAGAAACAAAGCCAGAGGTTCCGCTTTTTGTCTTGAAGGAGCTGCAATTTAATTTCAAGAGAAGAAATCAGAGCAAGCAATAAGAACTGAACAAGGCTGGAGCAAAGACAACTTGGACAAACTATATTTCCTATTTTCTGGTGTGCGTGTAACATGTCAACCTACTTTACGCTTCATATGATGATCAATAGTAGTAATACTATAATCATATATATGATGTGTGGAACCAACAGAAAGAAAAGGGATTTCTTGTAATGTAATAAAAGGTATTTTACTAGGCTGGAAAACTTAAGGAAACCAAGAAACGCTTTGTGTCTTGCTACCTGTCCTTTTGATCACATTAGTATCTAGTATTAAAATAGGTCATGGCTCTGCTGTGTAAAGTGTTGTGCAAACATACCACAGCAGACCTTCAGCCAAGTTGTCATGGAGCCATTGTTTTCATTGGAAAATCAATTTAATGCCTATCTGCCAGCTCCGTGATACTTTCTTTCCTGGGACAGACTTCTCAAACAACTTGAAGGAATGGTTTAGCGGGATGTGGGGAGAGGTGAAGTGCAACAGATGATGACTGATAGGCATTTTTTACCTTCTCAAAACCAAGTTATACAGTTCACATCATTAGGAAATGTAATTTTTCCTTGGGCTTTGAGGGAGTTGAGAGATTTTGGGATGTTTGTGGAAAGATGGGACGGTGGCTGATAGTGGCTTTGCTATCGGAAAAGAGCAAGGCTGTGTGTGTGTGAATGAGATTGCCATCTCAGATCGCTCTGGGTTCATTGACCGTCAGTGGTGTTAATATTGACCACTCTTATCTTTGGGAAAAGGGGAGGGAAGGGCAGTGTTTAAAAAAAAAAAAGAGAAAGAATTGGAGATATAAATTAGTTACATGCAATTGAGCCCTTCATATGGTGTCTCCTGTTACATAAAGTATCACAAAGCCCTTTTTCAAGAATGTTGAAAGATTTACAAAAGGGAGTGACTTGGAAACAGAGGAGAAAGTTGCAGATCCTAAAGTCTTGCTGAATTACTGGGGAATATAGTCTCTTGCTTTCCCGAAGTACTTCATGGAGTACGGTGAAAAATGGAATACTGCTAATCTTTTTTCTGTTGGACTCTGGACTCTGTCAATAAGGTGTGTAAAGAAAATCTGCAAGGATCCTGGTAACACTTGGCAGCATCCAGAATTACAATAGAAGCAAAAAGAGGAAGGACGAAGTATCAGTCAAGAATTCCTCCTTCCTGATTTTAAATTACATTTCTGTGTATCATATTCTCCTGTGTACAAGTAATGCAGAAAATAATGCAGCCTTCATTACTCTTGGACAGCAGCAAAATAGCACAAAGGGAATCTAAAGACTGATCTATAGAAGAAACAAAGGACTGGAAATAGAAATTCAGTAAAATCCAGAATTATACAGATCTGAATTTGATTTCACTTATGCCATTTCACTTAGGTCTTCTATTCTATTCTATTCTATTCTATTCTATTCTATTCTATTCTATTCTATTCTATTCTATTCTATTCTATTCTATTCTATTTTCAAAATAGTATTTTAAGTTCAGTGTGTGAAAAGTATATTGATTCTGAGCAAAAATGTTCATACAAGTTGCTAATGTGATTTATTTAATCCACTTTCAAAATGTAAACTCATGAATGTTCTTGGTTATTTACGTTACCCCTAAGGAAGTATATAAGGATTTATTGAGGATTTCCCTTTGAATAACTTGAACCTGCCAATTTATTATGGCACATGGATCACCTTGAGAATATTGTCTTCTACAGAGGGTAGGTTAATGGATCACTTTGCCAGGCAGCTCTGTGACAACACAGGGGATGCTCAGCAGAGGAAGAAGCAGGAGAGAAAGACCAAGAAGAGAATCCTGATGAAAGAAAAGTCCATGAAAAAGTGTAACAGGTCTGTTTGGATAAGGAAGCTGACCTCACAGGTCCTCACATTGGAAGAAAGTCCTGGACAGTTTTAATCTTTTATTTCAGACTACTGAGGTGCTGCCCCTGCAGCTACTGGCAAATACCCAGTGCACTGAGACAGAGGTCATCCCCTGTTATCAAGCTGGTAATGGAGAAGAAATCTGCATGGGGAACTTCATGGAAGGCAGCCAGTCAGATCTGGTTTGCATTTGTCCAGAGCGAGAATTTCCTTTGCTACTTTATTGGCGTCTGCTTAACATGAGCGAGATGAGGGAGAAAGGCTGTCTGCAATGAATCAGACTCACTCTGGACAGATAAAACAGAAAGGCAACAGCAGAGACTTCAGTATTGCAATCTGGAAAACAAAATAATAATAAAAAAGGGATTAAAGTGATAATTTTTAGTTGACAGACTTCGTTTGTAAAGCTACAGTCATCTAATGGGGAACTGAATTTCCTGGATAGCATGTATATGCTGCCCTGGAGTTACTTGATTAAATAATTGATGGGAAATGAAAATACAACTGTGTGTAGGATGATAAAGTACATGGACTGTCTCTGGCACCCCCATTCTTTTTGTGTGAATTACTCCAGTTCCACTAACACACTTCTGAGAGAAACTTTGTCTTCATCTCTCACTCCTGCAGGAGCACAGGCTGCTACGTGTGCGTTGGATCTACTCCTTACCTGGTTAAATCAGCCTGGATCAGGGATGGGATAGAAAAAAAAAGCTGCTTTTCCTGCAGCACAGTGTTACCTGGTGCGTACATCTAACCAAAACAGATATAGCCATTCTGGTCAAGAGATACATTAACTCTTCATCTTTCCAGCCTTCATCTCATGGAGTTTGCATGAGGGCTGTGCTGGCTTCACAGGCAGCCTGCTCTTGAAGGAACCGAAGAAGACAGGGCAGTTATTTCCTCTCCGGAGGCAGAAAATGCCCTCTCTGAGTCTTACAGCCCAGCTTAGTCCAGGAGGCAGCAAAAAAGCTTTATGGAGCTCTTCAGTGTGTAGATGTGGAGACCTACAAATGATAAGCCTGGGCAAATGGGGAGACCATGGTGTACCCCAGAAATCTGGGTCAAAAGCCACATCAGCATGAAGACCACAACCAAGGACAGAGCTTCCTTCTTGCTTGCCCTCCCCATTTCTACAGCCTGAGCTGATCCCGGTCTCACCAGTATGCTCTGCATCATGGAAAAAGAGCTTTTTGGCATTGGAGGTATCCTACAAGCCATACCAAAAGAAAATGATACCAAGGGTTTAATACAGACTAAGCTTCAGCACAGCAGCAGACTTCCTCAATCATTATGTTCTTGGCTCTCATTTGTAGGCAGACCTTCAAAGTCAGCTTTGGTTTATTTGACATAATTACTATAATAGCGCTCATCAGCTTGTTAATGTAGAAGGCTCAGACATTTAGCATTCAGGTCAATGTGCCATACATAGATATTCCCTATCTTTGCACGGTGCTTGTTAGTGTAAAGCTCAGGAGTGGACAAAAGCGTGAATAATTTCAGCAGGGCAAGATTATTTAGATCTACTCACCCCAAACTCACATTATTTTTTAAGAGCCATATTTAAATTCACAGGAAGAAGAGAAGACTGCACAAGTGAATGGCTGCCTCACAGCAATCTGCAGTTTTAAAGAAATTAACCCTTTGTGGGGTGTGTGTGTGTCTAACTTTGTTTATAATTTCTTGGCCTCCAGCTCGGTGAAGCATGAAGAAGATCCACTCCCTCTTCCAAACTCAACCCAAGTACTTAGGTGAAAGCCAGCTCAGAGAAACGCAGCCCATAATAGTCTTGCAGACCTGGAAGCTGAAAGGTGTGGTCCTATCTTGGTGCCCACATTAATAATCCAGTCTCTTCCAAGAGTTTCAGATATTAGTCAATGCTCATCAAGGTTAAGTTTACAGAGCCATGGGGACTTATAATGGGTCTATAAATACCCTTCCCTAAGTCACTGTTAAGACTCTAATTAGTTAGGAAATTATTTGGCTTTTCTGTTTCAGGCCTCAGCCACTAGGCTTGTGCAATTTTTGGTTGCCTCTATGAGAAAAAAATGTGTTCTGTGTAATCATCATCAACAATAAGCTTACAGAAAGAGAGTTCCTCTTTTCCATAATATTTTCCATTTTGACACAAAAAGCATTTCTTATTTTGGATAAACATTTGAGTGGAAGATTTTTCATTATTCTGGAAGGAACACTAATACCATTGCCTTTTTTATGCAAAGGAAAATCAGACGAGGAAGAGGTTAAATGATTTATTTTGGTTTCTGGTAAAGTAGCGATGAGAGGTGTATGCTGGCAGATGTGACCTTGGAGGCCAATGTTCTGGGCACCCTGGAGTCCCGCAGCTGTAGGGAAATAGGACCAAGCCAGAGAGAACAGGCTGTCCTTTACAAAACTTTGGACTGTCTCGGGTCACAGGCTCCCCCATGCCTGCAATGTGCTGTGCAAACTAAAATATGCTTAGATGTCCACACGTCTCGGATTGCAGGGTGATGTAGCTTCGTAGTGCCTTGATTTCTTCTGTATGAGTTATGATCCCGCTCCAGAAAAATGCCATGAAATTGAACTCACTCACAGTGGGATGAGACAAGAAGTTGTAGAAATACAGCCACCTATGTATAGCCCCATGAAATATGCCTACAAGATATACTAAGCGAATACACAAACCTGTTCCCAGAGACAGTCAAAAGCCATGTTGTTGTTGTTGTTATTATTATTATTGTTATTATGGTTATTACCTAATATTAATTTATTTTACCTAGGAATGTTTTGGCTGAGTTCCTCAATGAGTATTTTTGGACCCTCTGTTCTTGTGTAAGCGTGTCCATCAGATCAGGGCAAGGAGAGAGGATTGCTGTTTGATAGCCCACACATGTGAAGAGATCAGAAACATGGAGAGTGGGGAACACGCAATAAGAAGTCAAGGTGAACATTTCACTGCCTTTTGAAGGGTCCTTACTGAAAACTAGCTGAACACAACGCAAATCTTTCGATTGTGTAGGGTGAGGACTTTATCAAAGAGCAGATCATCACCATTATACTTCTATTCAAAATATGATAGTGTGTGAGTGTTTTGAGCTCCCATGAGTTGAACATATGTTGAAATGACAGCTAACTATTTAAAGTGGCTTGAAGGATTTTTTTTTTTAAATATTTGGGAGTGAAAACTTTGCCACTGTTTCCTTCTGATATGGACATAGTTACAGAGCTACATACTCTGCCTTATTTCAAGATTTGTCTAATACCCTTGTATTTACTTTAAATTGGCCAGGAAGAAGACTGAAGTAGAGGATATGGAGCCCTGCCCACTGTGAACGATCCTGGATGGGAGCCTGAATATCATCATTCCAAGTTTGCATTGGTTTCATTGTATTTTCAATATAGAACAAAGGCACTTCTGTATTTTTAATGGTTTTTTTATAGATCTAATTCGATTTGTGTGAGGGGAAGTTTTATGATGTGGACATGTTGTATTACCATTTATATAACAGCAGTCTGGTAGGAGTTAGGCTATTAACTAGGATTGTCCAAACATAGCGAGCAAAGGATAGAAACTAGGGAAAGGAACAGATACAGCCAAAGCTGCCTACTCCGCTTCAGTCCCTCTGTTCCTTCCAAATATAAGGATCAAACAAAAACTTTTCACGTTCACTGTGGTTTGATGTAGGTTGAATTCTCTTTGGGCCCATCAGGTTGGAGCAGCTTTTTCATCTCCACTGCAACAAGAAACTTTCATTTGATTTCCAAGGGACTTGAGTTTGGGTTTCTACTAAAATTAAGTTATTTGAGTATTAGGGCTTCTGAAAGCTGTTACTGAACGCTTCCATCCTCCTCCATTCAATTTCATGCTTCTAATTTCTGTGCTTCTAATGAAAGGGATGTTTACTACTAGGCATCTAACTTGAACTGATCTGTCAAGTTGCTGAGAAATGTAAGTTGCAAAACATACGATATGAATGAAGTTTTCTCCATCAAAAAGGTCTCATGTCAAAAATGAAGACAAGTCTCTGCCTTTGCTCTTCTTAAGTACTGGATGTTAGATATTAATCATTGAACTGCAAATCCAATTACACGATTATTAATCAGATGCATTTTTTTCAACTTGGGGAGAAAAAGGCCAAGTGAAACACGAAAGTCCATTGGGAAACACTGCCAATTACAGCAATTAAAAGAGGATGTGGAATTCTTAATTCCTATACTTGGCTAGAAAGATGATTGACTGGGCTTGACTCTCCTGGGAGTGGGTATGCAGGACAGTTTTTTATTTGCTTCTTAAGATCAAATGCTTCTGTTTCCTTTATGAAGCATAATTAATTTTCTTTGCAGGAAACTTTACTTATTATGATATGGGTAGCTGATCAAGTTTAAAATGTTTGATCAGGTTAAGCGATGCCTGTCACTTAACATTCCCACTCATGGAGAGAAGCATGTATTCCTTCCACTCTCATAACATTCTGCAGACAGACTTTCTGACAGCTGAAGTGTAGCCAGTAAATTTCTTTTCCATTAGTTGCAAATTGTACAATAATATACTAAAATAATTACACCATAAATCTTCTTGCCATGAAGTTAGGCTCTGCAGTACACACTCATAAAATAGTGCAGTAGCAAATAAAATCAATGCAACTGTATATATTAGTCTTGCAGTAACTCTTCTGAGGGTGGTCTAAAACATTGGCAAGAGTGAATTGGGAGGAACTGGCAGGAATTCAATGTTTCTTGGTTTTCATAAGAGAGGGGCTATAGTTCTTCAATAATTAGGGCTACCTTGTAGGTGTGCATGGGTCAGAGCGAGGATTATTGCCAACAACTTCCTTAGATGAGCATTGTGAACTAGAATATAATATTCCCTGGATCATCCAGGATGAGGTGAGTCTTAGTTGAAGATCTGAGTCCAAGACAGACTGTGTTGAAGCACCTAAGGAGTCTGCCCAATCCAGACAGAATAGGCTAAATCTAACCATTGCGTGGGTCTAAAATGCTTTGAAGATCAGGGAAACACAAATGAGAATATTTGCTCTAAAAGAAGTAGCACTTCTTTTACTACTTTTAATTCTTTTGCACTAAAAGAATACATCTATTTTTCTTAGGTCCCTAGAAAAGAACAGACAGGTATTTTACCTAAAGCACCCTCTCAGCACTTGAATGTGAAGAGGCATCATTTAGCATTCACCAATGTATTGCAAACTGTGGAATAAAATTATGGTTTCTAGGCAGTTTTGTTCCCAAAGGCAAGGGCTGCCCTGGAGACAAAGTTGCCTGTGAACCTCCTGCTACTCCTTGAATTGTGCAATGGTTCCTTTCTTTTTTGGGAGAAGATGGCGGTAGTGATCCCATCCCATCAAACATTTTTTTTCCCTTTAGGCCAAAGGCTGTAAAGGTCTCTGTCAGGGGCTGATGCAGTCTTCCTGCAAGCCGTGGTAGATGTTTCCACCCAGACAACCCCAAACTTTTCACAGGACAAGGAGCACATGCTCAAAACTTCTATATTGTTGCCAAGGAATGGGGAGGTGCATGTACATTTTGACTGTACAGCACCTGCTCTGCCTTCCTCCTTCTCCAGATGGGCAAGCAGGTACCCAGGAAGCCATACATTGCCAAGGAGCTCTGGATCCAGTGCTTCCATTGCCCAGCTGGATGCCCTGAGGTAAGAACTGCAGGCTGGATTTATAGGAGCCCGCATCCAGTTTAATTTGCTACAGTGTGTATGGCTCAGCAGTCCCAATGTGTGAGCTCTGCTCTCTCCCCAGAGCAATGTCAGTCAATACTGCCATGCACTCCTGCTGCGCAAGGGACAGCAATTATAGAGGTCGGGTTATTTCCAAGACCATTCATTTCTGTGGCATCTTCTGGTGGCACAGGTGGAGAGGTGGATTCATGCCAGCGGTCGGATCGCTGGAGAAAACAGTGCAGAGGCAGGGCAGGAAAAACTTATGCTGAAAAAGCCAACATTGCGGCTCCTGATTCTGCATAACACTGCAGCCACAGACCTCTGCCAGGGATCAGCCACGGTGGCAAGAGCACAAATAACCCCCAGCGTGGGAGCATTTCAGGTGAATGGGCTTTGCTATTCTGTGAATAATTACCCTCATATAGGCAGCATCTTTGACTAGGTCTCGAGTGACAGTGGCGTGAAACGGGCATTTGACTTTGATTTATCTGGGAGCCAGACACGTACAGGAGCACTGCAGAGATATTTTCTCTGCGCATCGAGGCCCAGGAAGCACATTTGATGATATTCACTATATTTGGTGTGATTTGCTGCACTCAGACATTCAGCTCCAATTAGGTGGTTAGAGACTCATCATTAATCTTCAGCTCTGTGCTGCCTATCATCCTGTTCCCTCACATATCTTAGTTTATGGCATTATTCTGAATGTTTTGATTAGGAAACATCCCTGCCTTGGAGCTGTTGCTGGTGGCAGGGTTTCTGTGTGCATCTCCTGTCAGTATCTAAATCTCTTCTGTTCAAGGCTCTTTAGAGCCCTTGTCTCTCCACTGAAAATTATTATGTCTCTTGTCTAATTCAGAGGTCTATCTATATCCTGCCGAGTTGGTGCCCTGACATTAGACCCCCAAGAAATTGCTTGTTCCTTGATACCTGAGCAAATTCCTTGATGAACCTTCCGATTTTTTTTTCTTCCATTAGGATTTCTTAGGATGTTCAGATTCATCTGTTATCTCCTTCTGCTTTCCTCCTTCCTAAAAAGGCTCATATTCTCAGTGTCCTTATGTTAAAAATAATTTGAATCTGATTCTCCATTCACCGGCCTTCCTGCTTTTCAGTTCACTCTTTCATAAATAATTAAATTAGAGAAAAACAGGGGACATTTAATTGTACTTGTGATGGGGAAAGAACTTATTGGAAAAGCCACTATGGGGGTGGCAGTGGGGAACCTCTGCTCTTCAGGGAGCTCTCTTCCGGGTCAGGACACTTAAAGACAGCTCTTAATGCTTTTAATTGATGAGAGAGGCCAGTAAGTGGATGGTCTTCTCCTTGCTTGCATCCTTCTTGCTGGAAGCTTTTATCTTGTTTAGCCCCGGTCTGATATGGACACATGGTTCATTGGTGATATCTCCTACCAGGGAAGAAGACCTCAGTACATCACAGGTAAAGCTGATCTTTATCCATGTAGTGCTCAGCAACACTGAAGAAATCACCCTCTACATGTTTGCGGGGAATGTTTTACACATATCTAATCACCCTATTGCATTCTATATCACAGATGACATTCCCTTTGAAATCCTCAGGATGGTTTCAGATAGCTATGAACTTGAGGATTGTTTTCAAGTACTAGTAAGAATAGATTCATCCAAGATAGGAATTAAAACCAAACCCCTATGCTATACCATGCTGAAGATCACCATGAAAGATGCTGGGGAAGTGATGGACAGAATCCAAGAAGTTAGTTTGTTTCTGTCCATGAACAAATCCCATTCTTCTCCCTGAGATCAGGGGCGATCATATATCTTCCTGCATCATATATTTTGACTGGTAATAGTCCAGTCACTGGAGATGCTAATGTTAGTCTTCCATTTTAGATCTTCCAAGATTAAAGGCCTGCCTTCAAAAAAAAAAAAACCCAACAAAACCCACAAATCCAACCCCCTAAAAAGCTGTTATTCAAAGAGAGTATTGGATGTGCTGAAGAATGTGATATGAGTGAAGCTATGAAGAGATCAGACTTGACAGTCATAGTTTTTTTGAAATCTGTGGATCTACCTCTCAGTTATACCCTCCCGCTGATGAAAAAGCATTGAATGAAGCTGTAAAGCTGGGCATTTTGTGGAGTTTAACATAAATGAGCATTAGCTCCTCTGAAGTTTTCTTTCCCTGGGAGTATCTCTAGTACATCTCTTAAGCTTCCTTGAAGTTGAAATCTTTTTTTGTGTCTCTGTTTAAACAAATGTGGGTTGTGCTCTATTATGTTTGTGTCACAGATATAGGAGAGGTGGAAAACTGAGCTGAGGTTTGAGTATTTTTCCTGTACTTCAAATATTTATCCTCTACTTCTTTGAGATATTGTATCAGATTGATTCTAATTGTCCTTTATGTATTAAAATTGCAAAATGTCCATTTTAACAGTTGTGATCACCTGCACAAAACCCTGTCCCAACTTTTAACCAACAAACTAAATCCTGTGGACATCTACAGTATAAAGAATTAAAAAAAAAAAAAAAGAAAAAAAGGAAAAAGAAAGAAACGTGTCAGACAAATGCATATGAATTTCCTATGATAAGCATTTGCAGTTACTTTATCAATAGTTAGATTTATTACAAATGCTATAATTATACTATTGAAATTAAACAGTAGGAAGAGAACACCACAAACCTAGACATTAATCTTTCTGCATCCAAAACTGTCATGAGAAGAAAAGGGTTTTAGAAGAGGATCAGAGACTCCTCACTGTCTAAAGTCCCTGCTGTGCTTTACTTCCCACTGCTGGATACAGAGAAGCAAATCCAAATCATTCACTGCATATCTTGCCTTGCTTTTATTTACATTTGGCATCAGGATGCAGCTGTACTGACTCTTCCTGAGTAAGACAAGATCATATTCATCATTCCATGTTTAAATAAGCCTTGTGTTTTCAGTCTTTTGTAGCACACATCCTACTAGACCATTAAACTATCATCTCTGTTGGGTTTCTATGAAATTTTTCATTTTTCCTGTGGCTGGTGAAATGAATGATAATGATGTACTACTTACCAAAAGCATCTATCATTTAAACTCCCACGCTTCCCCAAGCCTTCAGTACTGGTAAAAGTCAACTTAATGCCTTTATCCCTTCAATTCATGAAGACTGACAATAGTGTTTAAATGGAGTCCAAGGCGTACCTCCAGGTATGTGTTATTCGGATTAAAATCTGGACTGCTTTGTCAGAAGTTCAATTTCCTCTAGAGTTCAGACTTTATGCATTTATCTATGCATTTACGGAAGATCAGGTAAAAGTTTCTCTGTTAGCTCCTAGGAAAAAATGCGTGTTGGTCAAGGAAGCTGGCAAGTTTTGCTTTATGAAGTTGTGTTTTCTGTCTTGCCCACTTTCTGGGAACTGCAATTTGACTCAAGACTCAATTTGTTGTCTAGTTCCATGGTGGAATTCATCTAGTTGAATGAGTAGTAAACAAGTTTAGATGGGCCAATTCTTAAAAAAAAAAAAGAAAGACTAAGGTGTCAGCTGAACTAATGCTAGTGGAGATATTATATTTTGTAATATACAGGTTAACTAATGCTAGTGGAGATATTGTATTTTGTAATATCCAATATCAAAACCCATGGGAAAAGACAGACTGCCTAGGAAAGGTGGAACTGGCTGTCACTGGCAGAGGTTTTTCCAGTGTTGATTCACGGTTCCATCCCCAAACAGTTGCCAGCCTCATCAGAGGCTTTCAAATGGTTATTCCATTTTTTGTGTGTTATTTTACCTTCTTGATGTCATACTTTATGTCTCCTGGTGGTTCCTACAGGGATAATACAGGGACCTTCCAGTGGAAGGCAGCACTTTGGCAAGGGTTGAGATGGATATAGTTGATTCATGCTAACGGACTCTAATAATTAATGACATTAAGAGCTGGAATAAACACATTCAGCCTGTATTGTGCCTTGATCCGAAGGACATGCCTACCCATTCTTCACATAAGTCAGGGTGTCAGGACTTTTCACAGATAAGGTGGTTGTGGCAAGCCCTGAGCATCGCTCAGGAAGCGCAGAGGGAGATGCTGTTTTTCTAGAAGAGACTTCCCTAGCATTTTTGATTGTCTCTTGGCAACGACAATCTTAGCCACTAAAAGGAATCCCAGGAAGACACAGACCAGTCACATTAAAAAAAAAAAAAAAGAGAGAGAGAAAAGAGAAAATAAAAAGGGTTGAACCCTGTGGCTGAGAGACAGTCAGTGCAGAAGACCATTTTGCAGGTTTAGCAGAAGACTATCACAGGTAGGACTGGGAATTCATGTTAACATAAATACGAATTTGCATGCTTCAACTTAAAATCTTACAGTTGCTTGGTTCAGTATAGTTTGTTCTGTGTGTGTGTGTGTGTGTGTATGCCTTTTACTTCTGAGCATATTAGCCAATTTCATCTAAATCAGATGAAGGGGTCCAGGACAGTAGGACTTGGGATAATTCAATTCCCATGAGGTTTTTGGAACATAGCAACTACAAATTGTGCCAAAGTGAAAACTAAGCACTCTGAGAAATTGTATTTGTTCCTTGGTTGTACATCACTTACAGGATGTTCTCAAAAGAAATGAGGAGACCACAGGAAATGCTTTTAAGCTGATATGCCAGAGGCTTAGAGCCATGTTAGCTTTCTGCTATGGGCAAAAGTCACTTCAGAGTGCTTCGATGGTGTAGCAATGCTACTTGAGAAATTACTTGAAACCCAGGTTTTCTACATTGCCCACATTCTGCCTGGTAAAATATCACAAACACGGAGTAAAGCAGGGGAGTGATCTCCGCTGGAGACATATCTGTAACATCAGAAATTGAGTACAGATAGAGCAAAATCCACTATGCAGCATTAAGATGAAATGGAGCACAGCCTAAGCAGGGTGAGTCATATCCTCAGTCCTTAAATTGCCGTCAGGGAGATGTGTTGGTCAACGAGCAGCTCCAGTCTTTCTGCATTCACTATTATTTGTACAGCCTGTAGGAGCTCAGTCATGGTTGGTGATCCCACCAGTCGGCACTGTGCAGATCTGAAAAAACCCTAACAGATTCCACTTCATGGAGGTAAGTATATTGTGCTGTATTTTTGTTTTCATTGTACATGTCACTTTCCTCATCTTGACTGCCTCTAGGGAGAAAAGGAAAATATTAAATGTCTCATCTTGGGCAAGAGAGAATAATTCAAGAGATTTTCACTTCAGTACAAGGCTTCAGAGTTGGTTCTTTGTTGATAAGTAGTATCAGATATCTCAGGGTTTGGAGGAAGACACTGAGCAATTTCAACTGTGATTGGAAATTTCACTGAGAACTCCTTCTCCAGAATGTGTGGATTTCAGAGGGGCCATGGGGTTGCAAACAAACAAAAAAGTGAAGCTGGGGGAGGTCATCTGGCCGCCTCCCTATAGATATGGAGCAGGAGTAGGGGAAATCCTGGGGCTGAGCTTTCCACAGACTCTCCCAGAAGCTGTGAAACTCTGGTCTCTAGGAATCAAAAACCAAACCAGGTGCTGAAATTGCAGCAAGCCTGCAATAACGGCTGCATGCTGGCAGCTTCCCATAGTGAATGATGTCTTTATTTTGCTACAGAAAGTGCTCTAGGAAAGCTGTGGAGTGTGACTGAGGGCTGGCTTGACACTCTAACAGAATTGCAGATGGGACTAGACAACAGTAAGACTTGAGGGAGCAAAATTTGTTTCTTCTTCCTACTTCATGACACAAGAACTCCTGATTGAGAAAAGTCATGGCATGCTGGGAGGGGCCTTTATTTTATTTTATTTTTTTTTTTTTCAGATCTTGCTCATAATTAGCTCAGTTGTTGTCTCCCAAGACCTGGAATACTGCTGCTGAAAATGTTGAGGCATTTCTTATATTCTTCAGTGTAAGAAACCACAAGTGACGACAAACGCAGCCATCAGCCAGTCTTCTATCATTATGCAGCATTATGAAAATCATCTCTCCATTTCCATAGGCCAGCGATACCATTGTTTGTACTATTCTCTGGCAGTCGGCGCCAGACTTATGATCCTTTAAACCACATAGAGATTATCTTGGTTTCCTTTCAGCTGCGTAATTTGTTTCTCGCCACTTGCTGCAAGAATACATTTGGGACTACCTGGCTTTCTACCTTCAAGTATCTTACCAGGCCTACTTTCTTGTAGGAACTCAAGACATCCTTCTTTGTGGTGGTGAACATCAGGGATTCAAATAGCTAAAACAAAACATGAAAATCTCCTCAAAAATGTAAAATGTGACTCCTTCTCTACTGTAATGCTGGACCCTGCTCTAGATCTAAAGAAGATGGGCCTGTGCCTCTTACTGTACGGAAGGTCCATGTCTCCATAACCCAATGGTAGTGGGACACCTAGAGGTCTTTAATCTATCTGTGCTCACAGAAGCCAAGGACTGCCATTGCCCACTGTTTTAGAGATAAAGACAGAGAAAGATTAAGGCATCTAGGAAGCCTGGGAATTAATGTCCCTCAAGGGCACACATTCCTCTTTGCTGGAAATGTCAGGGATCTTGCAGCAGAGCTCTGGCCCTTGACACCTGTGGACATTTGGAGTAACATCACTGCTCACTGCACCCTGGTTGCACCTCCAATGGATGACTAGGTAGGGGCTGTAACTCCTGCACGCATCAAGACAGTGCAGCACCAGTGCTGTGGTGGAAACTGAGGTAGGGAAGGAGGGAGCCACTGGGGGACTCCGTGGGTCCACTGGCCTGGGGAAGAAATGAAGAGAGCCCCTCTGGAGAACAAGGATGCTGCAGACAAGCCAAAAGAGTCACTCCGTTCAGTTCACTTCGCGGGAGGTATTGTGAAAATCAACAACCTAACACGTGTGTTTAGGTGACCGCCTTTGCTGAAGATAAATGGTCACAACACTTAGAAAAGACAGCACGATTTAAAAATGCTCAAGCTCAAAAGTTTGGAAGAGGATGTCAAGACTGGGGCCAGTGGCTGTAAAGTCCCTCAAGTTTCCTCAGCTGGCGATCACACTGTCCTGCTCACATGGTGTGAGGGACAGCATGGCACAGCCACCTGAGGATGTCCAGTGACAGGTGACCATTTCGGCCAGCTGTTGCATCGAGGGTGTCACGAACATGCAGTGCCACGGCAGAGGTGCCTCTCTCCATGGGCAGGCTCACTGGGACCCTCCTGACATGAGATGCTTGACAGGCTGCGGTCAATTCTACTCTGTGAAGTCTGATCTGCTGTTGTGCTGGCAGGGACGAGGGTGGGATGTGTCCCTACTTACCCCCCAGCTGGGTGGCTGAGCTGTGAGTGCTGCAACCCACAGTGCATTGCAGAGAGGTTGAAATCACCACCTCTTTTCCCTGGTTGTGTGCACTGTATTTAATACCACGTAAGGGCAGGAAGTGTCAAGGTCTAAGGCAAGAGAAAAAAAAAAAAGATAGTAACAGAAAGCCAGTGAACCAAGCAACCTGAGAGAGGACGAGGCCTGACCTGATTTAGTGACGCAAACTGTTGAATATCTTAGGCCCTGTTCTAATTTTGCAAAAAAAACTTTACAAAAAGGATGAAAAGACTTAACTATGAAACTTTTGTGCAGCCTTTCTGGATGCATTGGGGTATGGGCTTTGTGTTCAACGGGGCATTTAAATATGCTGCCACCATGCTGAGCCAGCTGGACCTCACAGCAGACCACCGTCATCAGCCAACAAGAGGTGGTTGTAGCATGAACGGGCCGCAGGCAAGCAGCACAAATGGAGAGGAAAAAGGAGCTAAGACACACCTAAGGCTTTTATGTCTCTTAATACTTGCTGTGTTTTCACATCCAGTACATGAGAAAGTTACAGAGAGAGGTGTACTGCAGGAGGTATTCTCACACCATGGTGACATTGTCCTAAGGTGGTGTCATGTTCTGGTGGCCACTGTCAGCCCCTGCTATGAGGTATGCCTTGGAGATAGGAAGTCTGCAGGCTTGTGGTGATGCACGAACAGCAGTCCTGCAGCAGAGGTGGCTGCAGCAAAGCTCAAGGCAATCTTGGCTCAGCAGAGATACACCATTCTCCGGGAGCTATTCTGCCTTTTCTTGGAGCAAGTACTGGCGAGAGAACTGGGCTTCCTGCTGCTTGCTGCTGCTCCTCTGTCCAGGCGGTATCAGCAGCTAATACTTTCCCAAGGTAACATTTATCCAGTATTAAGAACCTGGGAGACTTCATGAAATGATGTCATCTTGCATTGCCTGGCAAAATACTACAAGTAAAAATAATTAAAGTGTGTTTTGCATGTAAAATGCAGTGGCGGATCTGTGGCAATATCGTGACTCATTTGGGGTGAAACTTTGAGTCTTCATACAGCATTATTTGTAAAAAAGCCCAGCGATGGCTGGAATCACCTTGCAATAGTTTCTGTTTCTTTAGGGCCTTCCTCTGACCACTGGACTTGATCTCTTTAGGAGTTGTTTAAGTCCTCGGGGCTTTGAAAAAACTTCTGGCAACTTTCTTTTGTGTTGTGGTTAAGCAGATGCACTTACTGCCAGAGGGCAATAAAATTAAAGAAGTCAATAGCAAATAATGACAACTGTTTATCTTATTTGAGATCTACAAAGCAACTAAAACTGAAATTGACTTTAAGCGGACACGAAATACAGTTTGTGTGGTAAAGCTGTTTGTGGATCCCAAATCAACCTAGCATCTCTTCCTAGCTGGAATAGCAAGAGCCTGGATTTCACTTGGTTATGTGGTGTAATATACCAGGTTTAGGACTGTATAACCCAGTTCAGAAAATGGTCAAACACACTATGGAAAGCAGTTAAAAATATGGTTTAAGCCCAGGATTTAAAACATAAGTTTAAAGTTAAGCACATTGCAAAATTGTTAGGAATGGGGAGTTCCCCTTATTTCAGTTGCGGGGTGCTGAAAACTCTTGAATATCTGGCAATGACAGATAGTGAATAAGACAATTTTCTTGAATTGGTGCCTGAAACTACTAAGTCTGTGAGCACTCCCAGGAAACACATCTAAGGATTTATTTGAGAATCAGCACATCATGAGACCCTCTGGGAGCCTTCCTTCAGTCCTTCATAGATTGTAAGGCTCCAGCCAGCTGGATGTAAGTCATTAAAGCTCCTTATTCTATCCATTAGTACACTCATTAATATTTCTCAGTAACTTGGGACACAATATTTCTCATGCCAAGCTTAGAAAAGTTTTCTCTTCCATCTAATTTTGACCTAGAGACAGCTGTAAGGACCAAAAGCTCACCACTGAATGGAAAAAGACTTTTTATAAAATTTACGTTTGCAGAATCTGTCAATTGCCTGGGCAAAGCAGGAGAGGCATTTTACTTTAGAGATTAAAATCTTCCATGAAGTTGTTGACTGTAGGGGTATTTAACTACTGTTATTGGGCTCAGTGTTCCTGTCTGAAGCTTATTGAATTACTAACAGTAAAACAATAAGCTTTTCACAGCAGGTCTCAAAAAGAAATACAAAGAAATACAAAGAAAGACTTCTTCTGGGCCCATAGGAACTTGATAAACATGGTGCTAAATTGTTCATATACTCTAGAGATGGGTATACCGTTAGAAGACAGCCAACTTGCGCACAAATAATTACTTTTGGGTAGAAAACCAGAATCACAGAATGGTTGAGGTGGGAAGAGACCTCTGGAGGTCATCTTGCCCATCCCCACTGCTCAAACACGGCCATCTAGAACCAGTTGCCCAGGACCATGTCCAGATGGCTTTTTAGTATCTCTAAAGTGCAATCCCAGTTTTCTTCCATTGCGTGCTTATATTTGTACACACATAGACATATCTATATACTTTTATACTTATATGAGTATAGATTATATATGCACATTTATACATGTAAAAGTATATAAACTATTGTATATATGGCCATGTATTTTAACAGCACCATCTGGTACTCAGCAGGAATTTGCGGATTTACATTTACAGAGGTACTCTGTAAACCTGAGGGGAAAAAAAACAACCCTGAACTATTTGATTCCACCAAGAAAAAACACTTCGGTGGTAAACACAGCAGGAGTGCTTAATTGCTCTCTGAAAATGGTGACATTGTTACTGCTCTTAAAGCAAACAGTAAGCAGTGGCCCCTCATCACTTACCTGCTGTAATTTAGCCTTGAGGTCAGAGGTTAAACATTTTCTTTTTACTCTTCGCCATACATGAGAAAACTCATTAAGTGGATCTTTTTTTTAAAATAAAGTTCCTCCATACCCAAGAGGAATTTATAGGAGAAGAGAGCTAGGGGCAGTGGGAAGAGACTCAGAGCCCTGCAGGCTGTACACTGTGCTGCCAAAGTCAATATTCCCTTTCTGTACAGAAAACAAGGAGCCCTCAGGCTCCAAAAACAAGAATGAGAACTCACTTTCTGCAGGTTTTTGTTTTAGGTTTTCAACTGGGATGTAGTGTTTTGGTTCTTGCATGCACAGCAACGCTACTGGAATTTTATTTTCTCTGAGGTGTTTTCTACCAACTTGGATGGTTATGGCATGTCTCCACTGATCAGACATTAATTATTTCTCCACTCTCTGGTTCCCTTTTTGTGTTGACAGCCATTGAAAGCTCAGTAGCTCTCTTTCTTGGTAAAGTCTAGATAGTGCAGGACTGGATCAGTGTTGTGTATGTGTTGAGTCAAGCCATCTAACGGGAGAAGACCAAGCAATATGGCCAGAGGGGCTGATGTGAGGATGGGATGGAGGTGGCCCATGGAGACAGTCCAGGGGCGAGGGAGTGCATTGGATCCCATGTATTTTAAGATTTGCTGCTTAGAGGACTCTCTTGGAGCACTATGGGGCCCTGTTGCTGAAGGTGTGGAGGGTTGCTAGGCCTGTGGCACCTTGCCCAGCAAGAGCTGATGTGGTGGGTGTCTGATACCTTCAGCTGAGAGACTGATACTACTGGTATTTCGATTGCAGCCACATTTCCTCCTGTGCATAGGAGCACTGGAAATGATGAGCAGAGCCTCTTCTGCTTGATGTCTCCCTTCCTGATGTGTCCATCTACAGCCTTCCTGCCCTGGTAAGTGTATTCTCACCAAGTGGGCTTGGTGAGAGCCCATGAGGCCAACAGTAGCTGACAGAGAGGCTTCTGACAATGCTGCCAAGTCAGGACAGGGGCTTTCCTAGCTTTCCAAGCCAAATTCCCCCTATGGATTCAATGCGACTCTTGGTAGAAGCAAAACTCAGAGGATTAAAATACATGTTTCTTCTGTCTATGCCTCCTTGCACTCATGCTCCTTCTCCAGCATTGTATGCACTTTTCTTCCTCTGCCCCAGCTCAGAACTCCTTGTTCCGCTGAGGCTTCTGCATAGCTGAGGACTTCAAAGCTTTCGCTTAATTTGTGTTTGCACTTCTAAGTACCGAATGAAGGTGTTAGGCAGAGGCAGGTTCTTTCCAAGTATTTGTGTATAAACATGAAAGTTACAACCTTCTGCTCCTTGCTCCTTTCATCTTTTCAGGCTCACAGATAAAATGCAGTTGGGTTTTTGAACTTTACAAAAGTTTTATTAGAAGAGTGACTCAGACTCAGAAGTTCTTCTGCTGAGCCCCTTTTCTCTTTCTGCACTCCTTTCCTTCTGTTTTTTCTTCTTTTTCTACTGATTTGCTTGTTACTTTCTCCCATTTAATCCTTTTCAGCCCTGATTTAAGATGGTTTTGGTGGACATCTTGTTGCAATGCTTTGCGGGACATCAGGGCTGTGTACCTGGGGGTCTAATTTGTTTCAGCCCCCAAATCTATCCACTGCACAGCCCCTATCACCTCTGATGTGGGTGAAAATTTGTGGAAAATGGATTATTTCAGTATTGTGTTGCCAGTTTACCTCCAGACCTCCACGGGGAGAGGTAGTAAAGATGTCTCTCCATAGACAACCGAGAGAGCACAGAAGACTAAAATCCCCAATTTTCAGATTTTTTTACCCTTTAGTTTTTGGAGGTATTCAAGCTCAAGAAATATTTCTACTAAAAGGTGGGAATTGGAGCAGGAATGGCAATGATCTATCACGAAGAGAGATGCCTTTGAATGCTGCCACGTTGTACAGCAAACAGAAAGAACAACTGCCCCCACAGGTTCTCAGGAGGTTCCCAGCTTCCTTTTCTTTGTCACTCTTCAGGCATTTTGGTCTATTTACACAAAGTTTAATTTCTTATATTGATACCAACTGGAAAGTAGCATTGACATGTAAAATAACACCAATAATTTCGACCGTTAGTACTTATATGTCTGGCTTACAGTGCCCAGGTAACTGTAATGAAGATATTAATGATAAAACCGGAGATAGGATCAAGGACAGCTGAGACTTTTTGTGCTTCACCCACTAGATCAAAGATATAGAGCAGCTGTAAATATGTAGGTCAGTGACATATTTATTTTACTGGGCCTTCCATTAGTCCAATTTTCTTTCAGTCTTCTGACTGAAATCTGAGCAACGAACACCCTAATTACAAATATCTTCTTTTTTGGGAACAGAGGTAACTATCAGGCATCCGGTCTTCCATGAGTGAATCACTCTAGTGACTTTCAGGATGAACTCCATGTGCATATGCCTCCTCTTGGAAGTTTGTGTTATTTGCTTGACTTGACTTTTATGTCAGCTAGAATCTGATAATTTAACTGATAATAACTTGTATTGTTGCAGCTGTTTGTCTTCAAGTACTCACTCTGTGACGTATTGTTAAAAATTTGTTGCTTCAAAGGTTATAAAGAGCATAGGTCCTTGAGGTATGCTTTTTTTTCTTTTTTTCTTTTTTTTTTTTCTGACGTTGAGAGCAGTAGCTATAATTTAACCTTTCTTGTGCCTGAAAGAAAGCTTGCTGAACTCCATTACTTTGACTTCAATGGCTTGACACAGTGCTTGGTCTGTATGTGGACACAAAAAATACCCTAATATCCTGCAAAGTGATTAGCTCTTTTATGTGATTGCCAATGTGACATTCACCCACAGACATCTCTACAGTTTCCTGAGATTAAGTTCCTGGCCGCACTGATTAGACTGGGCCAAGGATATAGGATATCAGGTGGAATTTGTAGCTCTTTCCTTTTAATGAGTATTTTAATGAGGATTTTTCTTGTTCGAATTCTATCCACTGCTTTGGCATAAAAGTTCACTGCAAGCTTTCTTTTGAGGTCCACAAAGCATTCCTTAAAATTATGGTCAGATAGTTGCAAACAATGAAATTATCATCTCCCAGGTGAGAAGAGGCAACTTCTTGCATACATTTGTGCAGACAGTTTCCAGAAAAGGTTATTTAAGATAATCTATTTTATTTTGCATTGCAAGATGCGGGAAGCACAGTAGCTTTCAATTTCTGCAGTTCAGCTAAGCGTAGGTAAGTTTCTTAAATATGTATTAGTATCAGTATAAATTCGATATATGTTAATATAAAAAATAGTTGTTGATTGGTTGGGACCCGTGACCCTGCCTTTGCTAACCGGTGATACAGAGGCCTTAGAAATTTGACTCTGTTGCTGAAAGGAATGCACTTCAGATGCTTTTTTTCCCATCCAGTTTTTTGAATTCCTCAATGGTGCACTTTGCTGAAAATCTTCTCTGTGGTCCCTGGGGGTGGGTGCAGGGAGGATCTGTAAGTCTGTAGGACATTGTGCTGCTCAGCTGAAGAACTCCCACTTCTCATGAAGCCCACCTCCTCCCCAGCCTCGCTTGGCACCTGGACCGCAGCCACCCACATGTGGCACATTAAAGGATTAAGGCCTTAATGACAATTTTTAAATGCCGTTATTAAACGGAGACTTCCACCCTGTAGAACACTTGAAAAGTAACATTTGTAAAACTGCTTCCTGAGCAGTATATTCCCTTTTCCATTATCTCATCTATTTGTATGCTAATAAGAATTCTTCTTCCCTTCTACTCAGTCTCTGCTTGAGCAGTTCAATACTGAATTAATGATTCTGTGTTTTGGGCTGTCAAGATTTTACTTATATTTTAAAAAAAAAGGTATCTCAATAATTAATTACAGATAAATTATTGAGAAAGCAGCAGCAGATGCAAAGGAAGAGTGCTCAGTATCTAAGAGAGGCTTTTCAAACAGACATCTTTGCAATATCACATATATATATTCTTTTAATATTCAGTTATCAGAAATAAATCAATGCTTGTCTAGCATTTGATGCTTTATGTGATACCACAAGCAACTATGAAAAAACTAGCATTTGCTCTCAAAGTATATCCATAACCAGCATGCACATCTGTTAAAATTATCTCCCAAGAGAAAAATCTACTAGTGTATCCAGGCTACACTTCTGTGAAGAAAGTCCTGCATATTT
Source organism: Larus michahellis (assembly GCF_964199755.1). Classification (NCBI taxonomy): domain Eukaryota; kingdom Metazoa; phylum Chordata; class Aves; order Charadriiformes; family Laridae; genus Larus; species Larus michahellis. Next base: position 62,561,361 of record NC_133901.1, read on the forward strand.
AGGAAGCACAGCTTTGCTATCAGAGAAACTAAGTTAAGAGCAGACATATAATTTTGCGATTTTCTGCTTGTTTGAAAATGCTTATAGAATCTGAATGTTCACATACATTAGTAACAGCTCTGGAGTTCATTCAAGAAAGTTACTGAAGCTTCAATGCCTGCTGAAAGAGTCTTTAGCCAAAGTTTTCAGTATCTTTTCTGGTGCAGGAAGGGCTCCTACTGAGCTTAGTACCTTCCTGTGCATGTCTAAACCTCAGTAAGGGTTTGGATACCCAGTCTTAGCCCGATGTAATATGACTTACGCTAACTCCCTTGTGAGTCACTGACTCAAGGAGTGGTTCAGCCTGGAAGAGACCTCTGGAGGTTGTCCAGCCCAACCTCCAGCCCAAAGCAGGGTCAACTTTAAGGGCAGGTCAGGTTGCTCAGGGCTTTGGACTCAGGGTGCAGAGTCCACAGACTCTCTGATCCTGTGTTTCAGTAATTAATGTCTTCCACTGTGAAGATTGTTTTTCATGACCTTGTGATTGTTGTCCCTCATCTTTTCATTGCCCTTCTACAAGAGGATCTTGGCTTATTTTCTGTAATCTCCTTTCAGGTGTGGAAGACAGCAACCAAATTCCTCCTTAAGCTTCTCACCCCCAGACTGAACATTCCCTGTTCTTCCAGCCTCCCCGCATGCAGTGTGTGCTCCAGCCCCCAGCCACGCTGATGGCCCTTGGATGGGCCCAGGATGTCAGCAAACCATCTTACATCTTGTATGTGACACGTACACATACACAAGGCTGTGAGTATGGACTTTTACTGCAGCTCAAGTGACACACCCAGGTATGTCTGAGCTCTGAGCAATGTTGGCCAGATCCAGAAACTTATATACTTTTTTCCTAGATCTCTGAATAAGTCTGTATCAATATTATCTATTCTCTGCTCTTTCGTATCTCTGCAGAGAACTGGCTTTGAAGGGCTAAGTGTGGCAGGGAGAGTCTTCCTCTTTAATGTGATTGTAAAATATTTAAGAGTTTAGACTAGGGAAGTAATTTCAGGGTCTAGTTCAACATTACATCTCTCTTCATGACGACCCATCTTCAAAGAGCTGCTCCAAGGCCCAGGCATGCTGAAAAGAATATTTCCATTGACTTTTGTCCGCTTTGCTTTCTGTTCTGAAGAAAATCCAATTTTCAACTAAGCTATCGGCTGCATTTGGCATAAAACATGGGGCAATTTCACATCTCGGCTACCTCAAGGAGAGATGACTCCAAAGCTGAGCTTCTGTTTTCATGAAGAACAACATAAAAACCAGGCTCCTTGTTAGCAACACGAAAAGCTCTGCATGGGGAAATGAGCTGCCTTTGGAACGGCACAACTGATATTTTAGCCTCAGGATCCTTTTCTCTTCTAAAGGTCACAGCACAATTTTAAACCCAGCATATTGCAATGCATTTAAATATCTGAAGTCTAGGGTAAATAAGATCTACCTAATGTAAAACAGAAATGAAGAAATCACATCTACTTCCCTCATGTCATCCCAGGAATAACAATTCCAAGCAGTGGGAATATAAATCTGGCCTTTTAATGCCATAATCTTGGATTTAAGACCATTTTCCTCACTTCACAGAAGGGTGATAGTCTCTACAATAAGATGACTGGCTTAGTGGATGAGAGGAGAGCAGTGGATGTTCCTATGAGCAGAGGAAGTGACTTTCGACACTGTCTTCTATAAGGATCTCAGAAACAAGCTGGTGAAGTATAGGGCCAATAAATGGAAATGACAGGGGGTGAAACTGGCTGAATGGCTGGACCTAGAAGGGTGAGACCAGCAGTAAAAAGTCCAGCTGGAGGCCAATGCTAGTAGTGTACTCTAGGGGTTGAAACTGGCTCTTATACTGTTTAATATTTTCATTAATTACCTAGGTGATGGGACAAAGTGTACCCTCAGCAAGTTTGCAGATGATACAAAACTGGGAGGAGTGGATACACCAGATGAGTGAGCTGCCGTTCAGATGAGTGAGCTACTGTTCAAAGGGACTGAAGAAATGGATGGAGAAATGGGCCAACAGGTATGTCACGAAGTTCAACAAATGAAAAGGCAGTGTCCTGCCCTTTGGTAGGAATAACCATGTGCACCAGGTGGGGGATGACTGGTGTGGCTGGAAATCAGCTCTGCAGGAAAGGCCCTGGCAGTCCTGTTTGACAGCAAGTTTAATATGAGCCAGCAATGTGCTTTTGTGGCAAATAAGGCAAATGACAGCCTGAGCTGCATTAGAGTGCTGCCAGCACGTCAAGGGAAGGTGATCCTTCCCCTTTATTCGGCACCGTGGAGACACATTGGGTTGAGACACTGCGTCCAGCTCTGAGCTCCCCAGTATAAGAGAGAAATGGACATACTGGAGTGAGTCCAGCAAAGGGCCATGAAGATGATTAGGGGATTGGAGTATCTGTCACATGAGGAGTGGCTGAGAGAGCTGGTGTTTTTCAGCTTGGAGGTGACAAAGCTCGGGGGGAACTTACCCATGTGTATAAACACCTGGTGGAGGAGTAAAGAAGATGCAGCCAGACTCTTTGCAGTGATGTTCATTGACAGGATGAGAAGCAAAGGGCACAAACTTAAATATAGAAAATTCTGTTTAAACATAAGAAAAATCGCTTTTACTGTGAGGCTGTTTGAATACTGGCATGGGCTGCCCAGAGAGACTGTGGAGGCTCCATCCTTAGAGCAGTTCAAAACCCAACTGGACACAGCCCTGAGCAACGTGCTGCAGCTGACCCTACTCTGAGGAGGCATCTGGAAGATCTCCAGAGGTGCCTGCCCACCTCACCCATTCTGTGGTGCTTTGGTTGGGGTACACAAAGGATTTTTGCAAGACATGTTAAAGAAAATGATATGTTATTTAATGTCAAGTATCACCAAGGCCACTAGGAACTGATAAATTCTGAATGCTACTTTGAGAGAAATTCAGAGCAAGACTTCACTGTAGCTGAGAATATGTGTTTATAACACAAAATTATGATGGGCACATGTTAATTGTTCTCCACCAAAATGCAGGCTTTTTTTACAAACGTTTTTATCCTAGGAAAAACATCTTCATTAAAGTATTTGAACCTTCAAAACATGCCAGTCATTCTATCTGTAAGATGGTAAAACCAGCAAATTGCTCTCATGACTATTTCCTTACTAAAAAATCAATGCAATTGAAACTACCTCAGTATGCGTTTATTGACTTTTATTCCTAACACTGATTTAACTGTGAAGGCCTATTTAAATAGAGATCAAAGCATCTACCAAGTTCACTTAGCTCTGTAAAAGCATACCGTACTTAGAATATAAGAAAATGGAAGAAAATAAAGGTTTGCAATGTAATTTATGATGGAAGTGTAATGGGTGCTCATTGTACTAAATCCTCCTGAAGAGAAAACACCTTGGACTTTGCCTGGAGAGAGAATAGGGTGAAAGACAATGTTTTGTTGCACGTTTGCCTAATAGAAGGTGAGTGACTGAGTCACATCAGAAGTTTTAATCAGTATTGAATATAAAAGCTGGATCTGAGTCCTAATCTGATGTCTTCATCATAAAAAAGTCTTTCCTCGTGCTATACAGAAAGGGGGATACGCTATATTCCAGATAACCTCTGGACTGTGCTCTTGAATTAAGGAACATAAAGGAGTGAACACCACCGCGCGAGCAGCCGTGGAGTGGCATGAAGATAGATGGTGTCTGGGATGAGACGGGACTAAAAGAAGAGAAGAGGCAGTAGGGTTTTTTCCATTGCAGTGAGTCACATAAAGCAGGAATACGCACATAAACTGAAGATTTTTTCCTTTATCTTTCAACTGACACAAAGAACCTGTCTCAGCAGCCACATAATTAAAGCAACCTGAGCTTCTCCCATGCACAGGGAGTAATTGTTTCATGCTTGCAGAAGGAAAGGCACGCGCGTGTGCATGTGTGCACACACACACACACAATTAAAAATGGTTTAAAAATGTCATATTTGGCTTCCTGGCTAGTTTGACAATTCTCTTCAAAAATAGCTCTCATGACTGCAGGCTGGCAGAGCTGTTCCTGCCTTGTTTTAAATGGCAAAACTCAATTAGAGTTTGAATCTGTTGCACTGAAATGGAATTGTCTCTTGCAGGCAGAGCTTGGTCATGGACACGGAGTAGCGTGAGCAAGAGGGGAGAGGAGGAGGCCGTGCCTGTGCGGAGGGCAAGTTGTGGGGGGATCTGAGCTAGTTGGGACAGGGGTTTCCCAGGTGGTGTCATTCTGGAAAGGGTCACTTCGTTGCTCTTCTCCAAACAGTTCAAGGAACTGCTGCTTCTTCCAGGCTTTTGCTCTCCAAACCCCTCCATGCCTGAGGAGGCCTGCTGGGTCTGGGGGTGGCAGGGAGCCCTTTCCCTCAGGTTTAAGGATGCCATTTGTGTTCCTGTAGTCTAAAAATATTTGTGAGGATCTTGGCTAGGCTGGAGTTAAGGCACAGGCAAAATATTTGGGTTTTTGGTGGCAGGTTCACCACAGGAGACCCTCCCTTCCTTGTCCCTCCCAGTGTCCCCTCACAGTCTCTGGTCTCCTTGCTGCCTCCACAGCAGGCTGTTTCCAGCTGAGAGGAGAGGCGCTTCAATACTGCCTCTGCTCCTGGGAGCCCTGAGCTGGCCTCCACATTTTTCTCATCATCATGCCTTGAGATACATGTCTAGAAATCACGGACTCTCCCCCTGCCTCTCATCTGGGATCTCAGCCTGAGCCTTACTTTCCATTTGCTCTGTAAGTCATCTGTGTTAAACTGCTCCTCATAAATAGCAGCTTCCAGCATGACTTCTTTCATCTGTGGCTTGTATTTGTGTGTGAGAGGGAGAAAACAGGTCTAATTTACATCAGAGCAGCTGGCTCCTCTGATCTGCCACCTGGAGACTTGGCCGACGGAGAATGTGTGTCTGCAAAACGGGCCAGACCTTTGCCCTCCCCGGCTGTGCCTGTCTCTGCTCATGTCACCCTGCTGGCAGGGGGCAAGCGTACCCCTTCGCCCAACCCTTTGGGACCTGCTGGACACTGTTAGTGGGTGTTATGGGTTGCAAAGAGGATGCAAAAGCGCGAAGCGGAGCAGGCTCCTCTTGCGAAACTTGCAGCGCAAAGATTCAAGCGCGTTCGTGGAAGCAAACCAGGAGAACGGCTTGTGCACGGGCAGGATGGGGCAGCGGGCAGGCGGGGCTCAGGCCTGCTCTGATCCCCTACCCCGACTATGCCAGTTATTAACCAGGCTATGAAAATCCAGCTGGAGATGTTTGCGTGTACCTGCGTTGCCATTTGTCCAGGGGAGAAGGGCGATAGCAATCAAACACTTTTACTGAATAACTGTCGTCCTTGGAGAACCTGTTGCAGAAGCGGTGTTTAAGCCTTGGTTTGGGTATGTTGTGGGCAGGTGAGACCCGATGGAGGTGCGGGAGTTTTGACAGCCAGGTCTCAGGCACACACTCAGGGGAACCCCGGGTAAGGGTGAGTGCCCTGCACTGAAATGTTGGTTACAGCTTATCTGTCCTTGAGCAAGTTAATACTTTAAAGCTCTTCACTGCAGGCTCCCGCTGCTCTTGCACGCATGGGTGGATGCATGTGCGTGGTCTGAGGCGAGGTGGTGTTGCATGTACTCAGGTTACCCTGTCGTTGACATGGGGCAGTTGAAATGCTCACGCTGGGGAGCATTTCAGGGACATTTGACAAACTGTGGCAGCTACTGTAATAGCCCTCTTCATACTCCAGGGAGATACTGCAGGGACTTTTGGCTTCTACCTGATTTATTTTTTTCCCTGGTAGGTTGGGATTTTCTTTGGAGTCAATTTCAAAAGAGCAAAGGAGAAAGTATGGAAAAAAATGCCTTATATGAATTCTGAAAAGCACATTGTGGTTGGCAAAGGCAAGGCCGGTTAGCAAGGCAGGAGCCATGGCTCTGCAGCCGGGGTGATTTTCTGAGGAGGGCATTCAGAACAAGGCTAGTGGGTGTTTGTGACACTTTTGCAGGAGCAGGGACAAATACGTCAATGCCAAAGCTGTGATGGATCCAGCGGCTACCTCATGTTCCTAGGGCTGAGTAGGGCCCTCAGCAAATGTCAGAGCTTGTCAGTGAGAAGGGGAGATTGTTCTCACTCGAACAAGTCCCACAGAGACAGGCAGGGAAATTTTCTGGAAAGGTGTCCTGAGAATCACTAAATCATAGATGGTTTGAGTTGGAAGGGATACCTTCCTGTAGGCCAGGTTGCTCAAAGCTCCATCCAACCTGGCCTTGAACATTTCCAGGTATGGGACATCCAGAACTTCCCTGGGCAACCGGCAACCTGTTCTAGTGTCTCATCACCCTCAGAAAAACTAGTGGAGCTGTGGTGGCAAAAGGGTGAAGATGAAGAATGAACTGATAGTTCAGGCTACAGCTCCTGCAGCGAGAGCAGTGACTGCAGCACCTGGGAGAAAACCCAGGATGAGGGATGGTGATAGGAATGGGGATCAGGCCCAGGAGAGAACTATTCCTGGTCACACAATGCAGACACCAGCCATGTGGCCAGCTCTGCCTGCAGCTGAAGTTTTAATGATCTCAGAAGAGAAAGAGCTGAAATGAAAACAAAAGCTTTGCCTGTTCTGAGGTTCTTTAGAAAGGGGTAAATATGACTCAAAAGAGAGGTCAAGCACTTCCAACATGGCATGTCTGTGAAGCACATCATCCCCCTGGCCAGGTTGCTGCCTGCTCTGCTGCCCCACGCCAGCTCGTTTCCCCAGCTAATGCCGTGGAGAGCATCCCAGTCTTCAGCCAAGCAGAGTGAAGAAGTGGTGGCTGCGGGCAACAGCAGAGGAAGGGAGAATTTGTTCCCATGCTGGGCCCAGGGAGAGGGGATGCCACCAGCCAGTGGTCATCGGCAGTGGCTGGTTAAGAAGGACCAAGTGAGGAAAAATCCATCGCTGAGTAGAGTGGCATGTGGTGGGGCTGCCTGTGTGCAGCCACAGAGCCCTCTTGTGTTATCTGCAGGGCTGCAGACCAGCCAGAAGAGCAGTCTTTTCCTTTCAAAAGACCAAGAAGGGTAAAAAATGAGTGGCTTGGGGTGTGTTTTTTCCCCCATTAGAAGTTTTCAGCTTGTGGGTGTTTCTAGAGGGCAAGAATGGGAGGAATGATATGATCCAAGTCCCCCTTCTCTGTGGGAGGAGGGGATATATTCCACACATCTTCTGAAGGGCCATACACCAGGAAGAGGGATTTGTACTGGAGCTGTTCCCATGGTGTTACCTGTTATTAATTGGTTGACTTTCCAGACAGTATTATGGTTTCTTGCAGAAAACCCAGCCCCAAGGACTTATTGTTTCAGCCAAAAAAAAACCTATACAGAATTGTTTTTCTTACAAAAATCCCATTCATATTTTTTTTTCTGTGGGAAATAGACACTTTTTTTTTTTTTTTTTCTCCAAAAGTAAGGGGACAAAAACACCCTTTGGCTGAACTGTCTCTGAAAACTAGAAGTTCAGGCATCCTTCCTTCAGGCAATAGTAAAGCCACAATGGGCTGTTCCACCCCACGTTTTCTATTCTGACCTGTGCAATCATTGTTACAAAAGGAAAAATAGTTAGTGGAGAAGAAGAAAGGAGATAAAGTTTTACCAGCCACCTTTTTCTTTTATAAAATAGGGGTTATATTTCCTCCCTTCTGTAGTGCTCTGTGCTTTGCTCCTGCTCCTGCAAAACACCGAAGTCTCTGCCTAAGCTTAAGGCTGCAAATAAGCCCCTTCACTGCAACGTCCCTTTAGGGGAAGCCACCTTAGGCACAAGGGCATTGTGCAGTGGAGGCTGATGAAGTACCAGGGAGCCCTGCGCAGCGGAGTCCCCGGGGAGACAATACTGCCTTCCCCTGACAGTCGTGCATCACTGGGCAGGTTCCCAGAAACCACAAGCAGCACATTATAGGACTTTTTTCCTTACAATGGCACAGGTGTGCTTGTCTTTTTAATGGTTTCAAAACGTGTAAAGCCAGAAAGGACTGTTAGATCATTTTAATCTGCTCGCTGATGGTTTTGTGTAAAGTCTTCCATTAACTAGGCATTAATCTCTAGCAGATACCACCAGCAAGGAAAAAAGATGCCATCAAAGTTAAGAATGCTTTAAAACTGCTGTGGGAGAAAAAAAAGGGTGGAAAATGCTTATCAAAATACATCCCATGGCACAGAAAAAGGTAAGTGTTGTCCTTCCCTCTGTCTGCACTAAATTGCAATGAATCTGAACAGAGAGAAAATTACTTCCTGCATTCAGATCCAATGGTCTCCAAGACCCTGAGAATACAAACAAGGAGCGTACGACTCAATCATCCAAATACAGTGCAAGGGAGGTCTTGTTTTCAGTCACGTCCATAAATGGCAAACAGAGCCGTATGTCAGGATCTGTTCTTTTCCTATTTATAATCTGTCAAATAGACTCTTCTTGTATATGTCTAATATGTGCACAAGGTTAGGAGGAAGTTAAGAGAGGTTAGGAAGCTGATGTGTGTTTTGGAATTTCCTATCCACTTTTCCGAATAATTCAAGATGTTGTCAAATGAAATAAAATCATTCCAGTGATGATGCTATGTATGTGTCACCTTCTATTTGAATAATGTATCCTGTATTTTGGCTGCTTAGGATTGGATTTTTGATAACAATTTATTTTTCTCAACATTGCTGCCAGTATGATCCTATTTGATCTCAGCGTTGGCAACAGAAATGTAAGAATGAGGACCTGTTTTAGCTATCCCTTCAGTTTACATTGATGCCACTTTTAACCTGAGCTGTTGCATTAGCACCTTACCAAAATATTTGGGTTGGAATTATTTATTTTTTTTTAAAAAATTCTTCCCTTCAAAATTTAAGTCATTTAGTTCAGGAAAATACTTTTACTCATTGCAGATTTGGGAAATACTGCATTATTTCAGAACGAAGCTCCCGGGTCTCTTTCTTTACCATCCTCAGAACATGTGTTCATAAAAGACTGGAAAGTATATAGATTTGAAAAACAATCATAATAGCTGTGTGTTATAGTGTCACTTTTTGGTGTTGCGTTGCTGTGGCAAGACAAACAAGGTGCTGCCCAGAGCATTCCCTGGTATACCTCCAGTTATGCTTTTTGGTAGGAGACAGATGCTTAGCCTGGCCCATGGTAGATACAGTTAATATTTCATCCATTTACTCATTCCCTCTCTCATTGTCTTTTTGCAAAGCCACCACTTCTCCTACTGGCTGTAATTGAATTGTCTGTCTGTATTAGGTTGTTAGATTCACCATATGTTCTCAGTCTAATATTATTTATTTGAGATTAATGGTAACAACACCAAGACTGAGTGAATGCAAAACCTATAGGAGCGGTGACAGAGCATCTTGTTGTGCCAGATGGTGTTGTAGCCATCCTGAAAGCTATCAGGTAGGTGTTACAGATACTTATGTATTCTTCATTTTTTGAATTTGAGGAAAATTTAAGGAACTGCTACAAGGTGATCCCTAAAGCCTTTCAGTCCAGAGAAAGAGAGAAGTGTCATTTAAATGGACAGTCGGGGAAAGAAGCTGAAGGGCCTATGCTATGATTCTCAGATCTAAGGAAGTCTTTAAAAATGCCACAGATTTTCAGCATTTATGTCTGGACATGAATTTTGCTTCTCTGACCCTAATCATCTCTGTTTTGGGAATTTTTCCATGGATTACTTAAAAAAAAAAAAGAGGTGTTATTTGCAAGCTATGCTGTCTGTTCCATGTTACCCTTGCCAGAAGGTGTCTCACTTGCATGGTCATTGCAAGAAACCATATGTTCGTTTACTCTCTATGAGATATCTTTAGGTGCACTGCATATTGCTAGTCTGGTTTAAGATGATGTATTGCAGCCGTTCAGCAGCATGATTAGGAGAATATATTAACCTAAACTGGGTATTGTGCATGCAAGACTTGAATAAGCACAGCACATCTCACAAAAGCTAGTTAGCAGCAGAAGGATTTTTTCAAGGGAGATTATGTTGAAAAGAGAGAAAGCCAACAAAGAAAAGGGAAAAAGAGAAAAGGAGGATGACAGAAAAAACTGACTGGTGAAGGGAGAGAAGGTACTCAAGTACTGCAGTGATTGACAGAGCTGAAGGAGATGGTAGACGATGGGAGTTTGTGTACCAGAGAGAAATAGGGCAATGAGGGAATGTAGTCTGTCTGGGAGAGGAGATGCCCGTAGAGGGAGGAGATCTCTGGTTAGAGGAGACGATGTAACCAGGAAAGAGGGAACAAGTGTCTCAGGATTCTCCTAACAGCTCTGCTGGTGGTCACATCCCTGCTGGATGTGGTGGTCCCTTACCCAGCTGGATCCTGCCCATGTGAGATGTTCTCCCAGGGCTGAGCCCTGCCCTGACAGGAGGCTCTGTAGCTCCAATTACAAATTAATTAACTCAGTTGAGAACAGGAGATAGGATGGAATGAGGGGGAGAGGGAAAAGCATAGCTAAGAAATTGCTTTAATGGATTTGGCTTTCCTCAGTGAAGTTTTGAAGATATGAAAGAGGTTTTCCAGGAAGCAGGAAGGTTTGCTTAAGGAATGGTTTATTCAGAGCTTAAAAAGTGCTGATTACAAATTGCTCTGTGTATACTTCAGGTTGTTAAGTGTAAAGAGCTCCTAATAACTAAGCTAATAAACAAAGTGTTTCACCTCGATATTTTTATTTATGTCTTCGGAAATATGCTACTTCGCTGCATAAATAGCAAGGCATATTTTGTCTTGGAACAAATAACAAACACACTCGACGGTTTCTTCATCATAGCAAGAAGTGAGGATTTTTTTCATTTATTTTGTTGTCCTTTGGTATCTTTTGTGTTTCACGTTGTCCACCAGGGAAGTGGACGCAAACTTTACCTGCATGATCTTTGTGGAGTATCTAGCAGATCTCTGATTGCATCCAAGTGACACATGAAACCTGCCTACACTGATGGGGAGGGAGGTGGTGCTTTTAAAAGTGGATTAATTTAAAATACTTTAAGATTTAGAATGTTTTTAAAAAAACATTTTCCGGTTAACTTGATTCCTTAATTCCAAGTGAAATCTCTTGCCATCTTCTGTGTTCAGTTCTGGGCCCCTCTGTACGAGTGGGACATTGAAGTGCTGGAGCATGTCCAGAGGAGAGCTACCAGACTGGTGATGGGCCCGGAGACCAGGTCATATGAGGAGAGGCTGAGGGAGCTGGGCATGTTTAGCTTGGAGAAGAGGAGGCTGAGGGGAGACCTCATTGCCCTCTACAGCTACTTGAAAGGAAGTTGGAGAGAGGTGGGTGTTGGCCTCTTCTCCCAAGTGAATAATGACAGGACCAGAGGAAATGGTCTGAAGTTGCGGCAGGGGAGGTTTAGATTTGATATTAGGAAGAATGACTTTACTGAAAGAGTGGTCAGGAACTGGAACAGCCTGCCCAGGGAGGTGGTGGAGTCACCATCCCTAGAGGTATTTAAGAAACGTCTAGATGTGGCACTTCAGGGCATGCTCTAGTGGCAGAGATTGTAGGGGTTTTGGGTTTTTTGTGTGTGTATGGTTGGACTCGATGATCTCAAAGGTCCTTTCCAACCATGAAGATTCTATGATTCTGTGATTCTGTTTCAAAAGCAGTTCAAAGACTGAGATGCAAATAAGACCTTTTCCTGAGAAGATGAGAGTTTAAAGTGAGTTTCCTTTGTTTGGTGGGCAGAAAAACCTCTTGACAAAGCTGTTACCCAGCTACTCTTAATGCCTCTCCCCTGAGGCAGGCAGGGCCTATTTTAACTGCACTTATTGATCTGTGTTACGAAAACACTTATGATAGCATTCATGAGCCTTAAAAAACATAAGCAAAGATAATATGCATACTTCACTTAATTCAATAAGTTTGCTGGGGGGTGTAATATGCCTCTTGGAGCGTAGCTGGAGGAAATCATCTTGGTTTACACTGCTTGAGGAGGCCCTGGTAATGTATTTAATAATAACAAGAATAAAAATAAGGCTCAGCAAACTACCTGGTTTACATAGTGTTGCAAAACCTCTGCTCTCTGCTGTCATCCACACCGGCCTTGGCTGGCCCCAGACCTCCTCCAGCCCCATGTCTGCAGGAGGAGAAGGAAAAAATGCCCCCCTGTCCTCCTCCTTTCTGTTGGGATGGCAAATCCTACAGGCAGGGATCGCCTCTGGCTGGCTCTGCATAGCACCCGCTAGAAAGTAAGGTCTCATTTCAGCTGGGGATCTCAAGCACTGTAGTAGCACAAATAATTTTATGTAATGATTTCATTTTGTTTCCAGTCCCAGGCTTTGTCCAGAGACTCGCGGTGGAACTATTAAGCATGTCTGGAATTGTTATGAACCTCTTTCCCCAAAAGTGATTTATCTGACTGAGGGTAATACAGTGTAATTGCACGCCAGCCTCTGACTATTCTTCTAAGACAGCTCAGATCCTGTCTCTTTGAAAACCAACTCAAGGTGAATAAGAGCTGGGCTGCTCTGAAAACAGCCACTGCCCCCTCATGCTGGGCTGGTATTGTAGAAAGCAAAGGCACGTTGCCTGGATGCATGTGTTGTATACCCACCTCTAGTACTGACCTCCCGGGACTTCCCCAGCTGCTCAGGGCATTTGCCACATTTTCAGACCCTGACAGCACATCATGTCAGAAATTAAAGGCCCAGGGGATCGAAAGTCCCCAAGACACCAGGAGCAGTGGCAAAACTGAATGTATGTGTGTTCATCTCGCCCTGTTCTGTTTTCACCAGCTTTAAAACAAAGTTTCTCCTTCTCTTTGGAAAGGATGGGGCTGATGAACAGCTGAGTGGCTGCAGCGCCTTTCCAAGACCGTTGACTACTATGAGCACTGGCTGTTTTCCCTGAGTTGCCTTTCTGAGTGAGGAAGATAATCTCATTAGAGCAACCCTTGCAATGCTGATGGGGTCTAAGCAGTGGATCAATCTGGCCAAAGAGGCTGCTAGGAGCGTCTCTAGCATGAAACAAGGGGAGGAATGTGATACAGTAACTGCCCAGGGAATTGAGCTACCCTGTGAATGAAGCAATAGAGGGGACCAGCTTTGCCTTGCTGAAGGAAACATGTGGGCCTGCAGGAATAATTCAAAAAGGCGGGACTTTGAAAAATATTCTGCAGCTGAGCTGAGAATGAAAGCCAGTGTTGGGCTGACCGTCTTCTTTAAGCTCCTAGCTGTCTGTGTTAAAATGTCTTTCATATCTCGGTTCTGAAAGCCTTCCTGTGCAATCACTAAACCTCTTTATCACTGCCCTAACTCGGACCACCACACAGAGCCTATTTTCTGCCATTCAAGCGGTCTGTCTGCAGGAGAGGATGGAGCCATCCCTGCTGGAGCTTAGTCCAGCTGCTCTTCTGTCCCAGAGCTATCACCACTGCTGCACCGCACTGTGGCCAAAGCCCACGCTGGGAACTGCCAGTGAATGTCACATAGCTGATTGATGTGGCAAAGTGGTGGATTTTGGGATGCGCAGCTTTGTGTCCTGTCTCCCGGGCTTGCTGCCTGGCTGAACCTCAGAACCATAATGCAGAAACTTGTCTTCTCTGGGGCCTTGTAGGTTCCACATCCCAACAGCTGATAGCAGAAGTGAGGTAATTTTAGGCACTGAGCATGAGTAATTGCAAATTCTTACTCTCTGCGTATGTACTGCGAACACTAAATAGCTATTCAGCAGTACCTGGCTCCAGCCAGAAACGATGAAGACAAGCATGACAATGATCAGAAACGCATTTGTGGACAGATGAACTCCCTCTGTCACTAGTGGTCTTGAAATCCTGTAGCTTCGGTGAATTTTAAAACACATTTTTTTAGGGCATCCTCAAAATAGTGGCCTCTGGCAAGAAAGATCCTCATTTGCTGCAATACCCAGTGCTCGGCATGTAACAGCCTCAGCAACCCAGAAGTCCCCCTGCTTGACGTGCAGCAGGACTACCTTTCTGCATTATGTGCCTTTCAACATAGCCTGACTGATGCAGTCCAGGCCCACGTGTCTGTCTTGTCAGAACATGTGAATACAAGTGATAAAAACTAACATTTGGGCAGGGCTCAAAAGTGCACGAAAAATATTAAATTTTGCTTTTTTAGTAATTTTGTGCTCAAATTCTTGTACCTTCTTCCTTGCATACAAGACTGCTCCTGTGGCAGGGCTACTGGGCTTTTGCCCAGTGCTCAGTAAGGGAAAGCCTGGCAGATGTGCTTTGCGCTGGCTGTTGTCGCCACCATCACTGAGAGATGGAGGCTGCAAGGTGCAGGGGTGTGTGGATAAGGGCAAAAGACCCACTATGAAGAACGTCTACAAAAGAACATTCATACTGGCAAATACAGACAGCATCCTTTCTCCCTTCGCCCCAGCCCTAGGCTGAATGAATTTAATGCCCTGCAAAATACCCTGGTAGGTGAGTTGGTCCAACAGTTGTGCTGGAATACTCCGTTATCAAATTTGGGATATAGATTTCAGGGACCATGGAAAGCAGAAGAAAACTTTAAAAATGTGATTGGAGGCAGAAAATTCAGAATCTTAAGCTTGGTCAAGGAAGGAAGTCTGGGCAATTAGGGTGTGCCAGTAGTCTGCTCTTTTGAAATTGGGAGCTATCTTAGTGGAACAGACTCTGCTTTAAAGCAGGTAAAATGTACCACCTCAGAAACACTTCACACTGACAGGCGCGAGCTATGTGCAGATTGGTAAAATCTGTCCATGTTTTCCCTGGTGTTTTTCTTGAGTGCAAGCATTTGTTCTGCTTTTGCTTTAATTAGTCCCTCATAGTGCTACTCTGACAGACTAAATTAGGTGTCAGTAATAATATACTTTGTAAATGCAATCATTTTGTCTGTACAGAAATTCTCCATACTCAGGCTGAGATTGTTTTCCATGTCTATTCACTGCCCATAATTATATAATAATCTTCTAGAAATAAACATGAAATAGTGGCTAGATCTTAAACTGTGCCATTTCTCAGTTGTTACTCGTGGGGTGCAAGTGGAGAGCTAGTCCACAGGACAGTAAGTCTGCTCCTCAGTCAAGTGATAGAAAAGTTTAATATGGGGGATAAGGAACAGCAATTAGCAATGGTCTGTTTAGAGCTGATCCGTTTATTTAGCAGAGCTTATCATAAAGTGCAGGCGCTGAGATTTTTTGCAAACATTTTCCTAACTGCTGGGTTTCTTAAGCTATGAGCTTCAACACGATACCCGGATCCTCTGTACTGTTCATGTACCCCGGTTCGGGGGCAAATTCAGTTCAACCCAATTCCTTTCCTCTTTTTGTGTGAGCTTTGGCTAAGACACTTGCCATGTTTCAGATTAGAGTCATCATGTAAATCAAAGGTCTAGGGCTTGAGCTCGAGCATGAGTTCCAGTTGCAAGGTAACACAACAGGTGTCAAGTGAGATTTTAAGATCTTTACAACACCAACCACAGAATTTCTTCTGATTACACCTGTTTGGAGTCCAGCAGATCATGTCTTCATCAAAGCACAGCTTCTAGATCTGTTCCTGTCTTAACCAGAAGACAACAAGAGGCAGAGACCCCAGCAATTCCCTTTGCTGATTGTTCTTATCCCAGGCCACCCTTACTTTTAAATAATTGTGTATATTTTACTGATGAGACAATGGTAAACCACTAGAAAACAGAATAATATTTGATCTGTGTTTGTAGCTTGTAAAAAGCAACGCCCCTCTTTTTTACCAAGGAACAGCTGTTTCCTACTTCAGTGGATGTTTTGTAGGAAGACGAGGAGTATAATCTTGTTCCTAACCAAAGTCCTCTTTCTGGTTAGATTTTCTTGTAGCTGACAATGCAAAAGGTGGAAGTGATCACTTTGTGCAGAGACTTGTCTGTGCCATTTCAGAGAGAGAAGCAATATAGGAAAAAGTGGACCATGTGCTTTTCATCAATAAGTTTCCTAGAAAAACATTCTCTCTTTCTCTTCATACTCGATATACTTTGAATTTAGAAGTTCATACACAGAATCTAGAAAATTCTGGGTAAATAGCAAGTCAAACCACTAGGTTTTTTCTGTTTTCTTTTTCTTTTTAATCCTTGTAAAGACCGGAGCTAAGTCTCTTTCTGTATTCATGTTTTTTGGGTTTTTTTTGCTTTAAAACCAAATTCAATACCACAGGGAAATAAGACAGGAGTCACAGTTTTTTCTCATATTTTGTAATATCTTGTTCTAAAATTTGCTGCTTATGAGATGGTTTCAAAATATTCCATATAAATGGGGACTCTGTAGAAATAATGGACTTAAATTTGTCTAGTGGGCTGTTGCCTGAATAGAGAGAAAGTCTTACTGTGGCTTCTCAGTGGTGGCCGCGTTCTCAATAATGAAATGTGAAGAACAATTTTCTTACCTTGCATTTATATAAAACTTAAGAGTAGAAAAATGAGAAACTTAAGAAAACTTCCCAAACAAGACTTTTAACCATTCTTCAAGCCTCCCAAGCATCAAAGAGCTTTGCAGATCAGTGCCATTATTATATGAATGAGAGGACTTTAGAAAACCACCAGATATAAGGAAGTCTATGGTTTGTGGCAGATCCTATTGGAAATGGGCATCCCTTATCCCTGTGTGACTTCCTTTGCTTTTCAAAGGGTGTAGTTTGAGAGGTCTTTGGGATTCAGCATTTATGATGCAATCTGTAACAAAACTCAGCATGGGAACCGCAAGAAGGTATTTAAGTAGTTTGAGTGAGAGTCAGAAACTGGTTTAAAAAGCATTTCCTGAAGGTACAATCACTTCTGGCACCAGAGTAGAAACACTTATGCATATTTCTGCACCCTGGGGCAGTTTTCAAGAATGTAGCTAATGTTAAATCTGAACTCAAAGGGCTTTAATTTTTCTGTTTGATGGGGAGCACTCATTATGCAAATAAGATAGCCTTTGGGCAGCTGTCTATTTTCCAAAGTTTTTTTTTCTTTTTTTGGAGGCATGCTAGTTTAAAATGGAAATTTCCACACTGAAGTTACCTATTTAGTCACAGCTTTTTAGCGTGCCTGGAAAACATGAAGTGGAACACAATCAGATACAAGCACGATTGGTAAAGCCCCATCCCGGCATAAAAGGAGCCTTGTTTCAGTTTGGCACTGTCAGTGTTGTGACTACTCCTAGACAGGGAAATTGCACCAACCTCCACTTGTCCCTGACCTCATGGCACAAGTAAAAAGTCCTCGATTATCTCCATAGCTGGCCTCTAGTGGCCTGCTAAATCCCATCGTTCTTCCTGACCTCCCTCCACACTAGGCTCTTTGGAGCAGGGACAGTTTGGGTGAGGGTTTCCTCAGTAGCTAATCTCTGTACTCTGCCTTACAGTACTCTTGCTGCCCTTGTTGTAGGAGGGACCTCAGTCCAGTCTCCCTGGCCAGCATTTCCTGTGTGGCAGTCCCACGGAGAGCAGTGGGAGACACGGCCATGTGAGAAGTAGGTGGACATTTTGGCCTATATTGTCCTACGGTTTTCCCATCTGGTGGATTCCATGGCTTTCCTGAATGCGGGCATGGATCCAGGCAGGCTTTGTCAGAAGAGCATGGTCTTTGGTAAGCAAGGGCCTTATTCATCACTAGCAATGTCAAAGAATTAGTTAGAATCTGAGGACATGTTCTGCACTTGTGTAACTCACATGCCATGACCAAACCCAACAGAGTGAGAGTATTTTAAATCTGAAGAGATTGTTTTCTTCTGCTGATACTTTTCTTCTTCCCACACCACGGCCTCAAAAATCTGATGGATGATTCATGGGTTTTGACCCCCATCACCACCTCAAAGTCTAAGGGCCTATAAGAGACAGGCTTTAACCTCTTGGGAAAAGACAGACCATAAGCAACATGAAAAATTGAAAACCAAGAAAAACCTTTTAGTAACTTATTTTAACTTATTCCCAATTGACTGCTTTGTCTCAGAACATGGAGACAAGAACCTGGACATTCATCTCCAGAAGCTCAGTGAGGGTCTGAAGCAACACCTCACTGGGAGCACTGGAGGAAAAGAACCAGCGTCCCCTTTACAGTTCTTCTTGTTTAGATGAAATCGTAAATTATCTGACTTGGTACCTGTGATACACTCAGATATTTCCTCCCCAGTCTGAGTTTTGTTACCAATAGCCCTCATTACTCGTGCTGGGCTGGAGGTAAAACATCTGCTTCCCGACATCCAAAAGGGATTTGTTGTGCAGTGTTAAGGAGAGATTTCATTGCTGAGTTTGGTTTGCTTAATTAAGTAACAGTTTGCCAAATGTTTTGGATCCATCTGGAGGGAAGATCCTCCTGAAACGGAGCTCATTATCCTAACAATGCAAACCAACCTGGGTGAGCAAGGGCCGGGGGAACCAAACCTCATCCGTAAGGAAGATGCATGACAGAAGATGGGCATCTTGCTGAGGGGAAGGCAGGTGGCTCTTGTAGGTTGAGTGGGAGCTCTGCTCTCCTGGGGAGGGGAGCAACAGCAGCTTAAGTGCTGAGGCTGACAGGAAAAGTTAGTGGAAGTGCTTTCCTACATTGCTGGGCACAGCTGCAGCACAGTGCTTTGCCGTGCTTGAAGTCTTAGTGTTGCTGAGCTTGCAGCTGGAGGTGTTGAGTCGCAGAGCCAGGCAGGGAAAGCTGTACAAAGAGAACTTCATTTTTCATCCATCTCTGTAAAGTGATCAGGGTGCGTGGTATCAGGACTCCAGGCTTTCAAAAGTTTGGGATGAAGTTAAACAATCCTGGGACATTTGTAGATGAAGCGCACACAGTTAGTTGCTGAGCAGCCTGGCACATGGACGTGGCTCCTTCTCCCTCCTTCCCAAGCACTCTACTTGTCACATGCTCCTTGTGGTTGTGTCTAAGGGTAATCAAAGCTATTAACTCCCGCTTGCCTCTAGTTAATCGCTGTGCAGAGGAACATCGGGGTAGGGCGCTCAGAAGTGTGCCAGGCAGCTCCCAGGGCAATGGTCCGTAGCGTTCCCTTCACCATTGCGGCTGCTTTCCACTTGGGGTGAGGACTACTCTGCTGTGCCACCTTCTGCTTAAAGGGTCCTGCTCCTTGTTTTTTAATGCCAGGAACAACCTGAGCATAGTGGTCAGAGTGGCTTTCTGTGTTGTCAAGCATATTTTGGAAGGAAGAAGTGCTATTACCTTATCAGCAAATCAATTGCCACAGGCATTTTGTTCATCTGCTGCAGAGGACAAAGCGAGCTATGGGGAAGGCTGCTGAGGCAGTTATGGCTGGGTGAACCAAAGCTGACTGCTTCATACAGTGGATATTTTCTTCTCTCTGCCATCTGGATCATGTTTGGTACAGTTGTAGGACCCTTTGAAACCCAGCATTTTATTTTTCTAACACTTGGAAAAAATAGATCCTGAAGGAGGGACAACAAGCAAACTAAATCAAAACATATTTTCCCAAAATACACATAAACTTCCCCTTCCAGTAAGAAAATACCCTAAGGACATTGGATCTCAGCACTAAATCCAAGCCTTTGGAAACAGCCTGCATAAGACAAACAAGGCAAGAAGTAAACCCCGCTGGCCTGCCAAGGTCAGCCACGTGCTTTTAGTGCCTTCGTTCTTGGAGGGAATGCTGGGGTCACCAGGACTATCCGTGTTCCTGTGACATTTCAGGAACAAGCCAGGAGGAGAGCAAGGACTCTTGGTCTTGCTTGGGTGGACCGCGTGCCACCCAACCTGCTGTCTCTACAGCTGAACAGGTGCAAATCCTACACAAGCTGGGTCTTCTCTGTTTTTGTATAAACAAGGGTGGAGAGTGTTTTCTTAGCTGGGGTGCATTATTATACTGGCTCAAATAAAAACAAAGCTGTGCTTTCCCTTTATGAAAGCACACTGCAGGCCTCCTTCACTCTCCCTGCTAATTTTATTCTAAGGGAACACCAGTGACTTTAGGGAATTGCCTGGTGTCATCACAGAATCAGACACTAATGCTGCCAATTTACATGTGAAAGGGACAAGTACTGACCTAAGGTGCCATATAAAGAATGGTTACAGCTGTCTTTTAGGACTGTGTTGGTATTTTCTCTTACTTTCTTTTCAGAAACGAGTTGGCACAGCACTAACATTGGTGACCAGACATCACACAAACATTCTCTGAGTTTCACTGTGCATCCATAGACCACCCAGGGAAGCTCCCTTCTGTCTGAGTGCAAAAAGCCATGAAAGAGGATTCATAGACATAAAGACTCCATTTGAAGAGACAGAAGAGGTGTTCAAGAACTGTTTTTGTGATTTTCATTTTGAACAGAACCAGGTGCTTGATTAAAGGCCCATCATCTGGCATTTCAAAAGCCGCAGAAGGGTCCTGACCTATCTACGAAGTACAGTGAAAGAGAGAAGAAGAAAGGATGCCAGGGAGTGACTTCCTTTTTCCTTTATTCCAGGAAAACATCCTGGTGTGATGGCTTCTACAAGGTTATTGAAAAAGGTCCTCTGAAGAGGTGAGGTGAATGGCAGTACTATAAGAGGAGACGCTGACCTTGTGTCCCTTGTCTGGGACTTTACAGAACCCAGGAACGATTTCACAGAGATACTCAGTGGCATTCAACATGAGTTTTCATCACTCCTCAGAGAGTCACAGACATACCTGGGGTCACATTTCTCTCTGGTGGATGAAATAAGCCTATGATAGCCAGATAGGAATTGCAAAGATTCTGTTTTCCAGGTAGCAACACTCATGATGCTGAGACCTTATGGAGTGTTTCATGCAGGGTATCAACATTGAGGTCTTTTATTACCCACTGTGCAACAATGACAGTGCTGTGGACAAGAACTATGGGCAATTATCTCAGCTGAAAATCAGAGCCATGCTGCAAAATGGGATGAAGATAGGAAAGCCCATTTCACAGAGGTCAGGAATTAAACTCCATAACTTGACTATCAAAGGGAATCAAGCTTCTGCTCCAGCGCAGTATGATACAGAGCTGTGGTACGTGACATAGTTGGGCAACCTCATCACGCTGCCAGCCACAGACATCTGGTAGGTATTTTCCCATCTTTAACTCTGCTGCTCTTCCGAGTGTCCTCACACAACTTTTTGAAGTTACTGAACTGGAAAATTCTGCTTCTTTGGGTGTTTTCACTCTCTCTGCAGCCGTAGATGTGAGAACACTGTGACTGCTACAGGATGGGCCCATATGCTGTAGAGCAGATATCACTCCCCGGCAGCTGGGATGGGTTGCTTATATGCTGTGAAGGCTTCTGTGCTTTGCCAGGAAATGTCAACTGGTGTTTGATTTGTTAAACTGAAAATTCAGAATAAAATTCAGCAAAGGAAATAAAATATTATTTGATGAGTAATTTGAACATCAGCTATAATAAAATGTACTACTTTTAAAATGAAAAATCAGCTGCTTTCACCTATTTGCTATCAGTCTCAATTTCCCAAGTTTTCACAACTGAAGGTCTGAAAAAAAAACAAACCACCTTTGCTTTTAATACATTTGGAAGTCCAGAAAAAGACTTTAAGCTGAAAATCTAAAATATTTTTTCCGAAATTACTCCAGATTTACAGCTGAGTTCAATTCCTGTTTCCTTTTCAGTTGTATTTGCTATATGCCATTACAAGAGACTTTAAAAAAGATGTAAATCTTTTAATCTGGTTTTTTTTTTCCCTTTTCCAGGCAGAATTTAGTATTTATGCTAAATTGCCAGCACTATGTATAAGGTAAGTATGAATTTAAATTATATTTAGCTTTAAAAATCCAGCCAATATTTGTGTAAACAACATCATTTAAACATAATATGCTCAAATCCTATTGTTATTCATAAGTTGAGCAATTAGTAGATGGGCCAAAACTGAGGTAAGTGTAATAGCTTCACTGCAGTCGATTGAACTTGGGCTCACTTGCTTTAGATGTGATCTGGTACTGTTTTCCCCTTTAGCACTATATTGCACTGCTTTCTTTTCCATGACACTTCTTATGCTGGCCTCCAAATTTCTTTACAAAAAAAACCAATGGGGTTTTATCTGCATCCTCTTTGTTCATAATTTCTATGGTTAATTGTTACTAGTGTCAGAAGGAACTCATGATTTTTCTCATCATTAAAAAAAAAACATGAAAGCTGCACCTCCCTCTCCTCTCCTCTCCTCTCCTCTCCTCTCCTCTCCTCTCCTCTCCTCTCCTCTCCTCTCCTCTCCTCTCCTCTCCTCTCCTCTCCTCTCCTCTCCTCTCCTCTCCTCTCCTCTCCTCTCCTCTCCTCTCCTCTCCTCTCCTCTCCTCTCCTCTCCTCTCCTCTCCTCTCCTCTCCTTTCTTTTTTTTCCCCTTTTTTAAAAGGTTTTAAATTCAAGCAAACCCAACACTGGGCAAATAGTAAACAAGACACAGCAGAAAAATGCAGTGACCTGGGTGATGTTTGCAGTTTTGGAGCTAAAAAAATGCATTCATGCTTTGTGTAAAGGATTAAGCACTTGATCCTGTTTTCATGGTGTCAGTGGGAGTCCTGCCATCATTCAACAAGGGAGGGATCAGATCCTTAAGATATTTGACGAAATGGCTCGTCCGAGGATTGTAACTTTCAATACACAAAAGCACACACAAACTGTGGCCAAAATCAACTCAAAATAAAATACCTGTCTCTGGTGGCTAAGATCCTGCTTTGAAACCAGGGATGTTACGTGTAAATGATTGAGCAGGTTCAGTAGAGAGGGCACAGAATGACATTTTTCTAAGGAATATTTGTTGAAATGTTCAAATTTTGCTACACAGAATAGGCTGATCTGCAAAGATACCGATAACCCAAGAACAGAACATGCAAGGCCAAGGGACTTAACGTGGATCTTAAGTCGGAAGTCAAGTCGCTCATAATCTGCTCCTCCTTACCCCTTCATGGCCCACAGAGACATTAGGATGAAGCTCTCTGCCTCTCTAATCCATAAATCCAGAGCAAAAAACCCCCTAGGGAAGAGGTAGGATCAAAAAGTTGAGAATCGGTCTCTTTTATAGCTATTTTCTGGCTAGCAACCTGGGCTAGCTCTTTTCAGTGTATTGTTCCCAAACCAATCAGAACATGCAAACAATGAAAAACCAATAGACAGTTTTCTCCAGAAACCTCTCTGTCTCATATCTCCCTTCCATCCTGTGCTCCGCTTACCCACCAGTTACATGATGCAAACACTTGCTTAAAGCCATCTCCCCCAATTTTGTGAAAGGTCGCAAAATCAAGGGTTGATCTGTACACCCCTCTTTCTGTCTGTTAGATTCCAGCTGGCTGAAATCTCTCAGTCCTACAGAGGCAAGGAAGGGTTAAGACTGCTTCAGTCTCACCTGTCCCTTTCTTTTGGCTTTCCTCATCTAAGCCAGGGAAAGTCAGATCCTTCTGGGAGGTGACTGTTAGCAAATAGCAGCGTTTGTAAAGTAATGTCTGCTGTGTACTGTGACAGCTGATGCTCCTGCATTTCCTCAAGGTGTTTGCATGCTGCAGTGTCATTGCTATGAGGAAGAATGTGTTTACAGAGAAACCTTGGCACGCCATTTGAGTTCTCAAATTTCCTTCTCTGTGAACTCCACACCTCTCATGAAGAACCAAACAGGAAGGGGAGCAGCTGCATTGTCTGTAAGGAACATTACAGGAGTCTTTCGTGTTGCTTGTAACAAATGCCATCCATCTCAAAAGAGATGGCTGTGTATTAATATCCCATATTCAAACTCTGTTGGAGATTACCTTGGCTCATGGCATGTCAGCCATAGCTGTCTACAGCATATCACTTAGCATCTGGATTGCTTCATCTCAGTAAGTATAGTTTTATGCCAGCGTTGTTCCCAAAATGCCTTGCCATAGGGTCAAATGTGAGTCAGAACCAGAGCGGTGGGCAGGAGGGACCAAGAGCACAGCTTCTGGCAGGCAATAGGAGCTTTACCTGGGTCCTGCACCCTCAGGTTAGCCTGCAGTGACAGAGGTCACTGCTAGGAAAATCCCCAGCGCCGGAAGGATGGGTCAGAGTTGTTAATAGGCCTTTTGTAACTCTGTGCACTTTTATTCTGTATGTGTTTGTGCTAAAAGTTCAGATGCCATAATATTTTATCGCACATGAGACAGCACGTAATAAACGCGTTTAGCACTGCAAAAATTCAACAGTAACCCCTTGGTTATAAGTAGAAAATGGGGGATTTTTCCATCTGTACTTATCTTTAAGTGGAAACATAACTTAAATGGAAATATAGTTGTTGTGCAGACTACTACACACACTGAAAGACAGCTCCTGCTTCTCCTTAACATATGAAAGACTAACTGATTTCTGTGGGAAGAAGTTGTCAGATTTTGTATAGTACAACAGAAAATACTGCATGGATGTTATTAATGAAGCTAAGGAGGCAGAAAGTATAGAACTGATCTTGCACAGAAAAAGGGATCCTGGAGTCCTAATGTGTGTGGATAAAAGCAGACGAAAGATATCATTGTAGACAAAAGATATTATTCCAGTCAAAAAAATAACGTTCTTATGAGCTGGAGAAGTACTGGTTATAGTTTTGTTTCTCATTAAGTAAAAATACTTTTTTTCATTACTTTTTTTTAATTTCCTTCTTGAGTTGGAAGCAAAACTGCTTTGTGGCCAAACCAGATTCACAGCAGGGTGATTAGGCGCCGTTGCGACCTTGATGTTAAAAAAACTGTCCCAGTGCTGTGTCATGTAAATTCAATTCCAGTGCAGTCGTGCAGCAGTATAACTGGGTTGTGAAAGATACCAAATGCTCTCTCAAGAGGCTGCCTTTAGTAGCAGAAATCCTTCTGAGCTCAACGTCTAGAAGGACTAGACCATTAGACTCTGCTGCCTACCTGATGAGTGCTTTTGGGAGGAGGTGGGCAGTGCTGTTCTGGTTGCCTGTGGAGAAAGGTCTGCCCAGATGACAGAAGGATGCAGCACAAGTGGAAAATGTGTTGTCGGTCTTTGCAGGGAAGTCAAAACCAGAAAAGCTCCTAAGGTTCATCGAGACCTGGAGCGATTAAGCCATTGTGGCTGGTGGCACATTGCTGATTGACGTAAATATATGAAGCTCATAACACTGCTAACCGCTAACACCTTTGGACAGTGTGTTTCATTTTCCACATTTGCCAGTTGAGTATGTTCCTTGAAAATTACATTTGCTTGGAAAGAAAAATATAGTAAAATATAGTAAAGACTAGTGAAAATTGACAACAGTGTAATAGGGTTATGAGAAAGAGAATGTAAAGAATTTCAAATAACTGTCTTTTGCAAATCTGAGCTTTTTCCTTCTCCATAGCTGTCAGCAGCTTAGCACAGAGAGAGCAACTACAGGAACAGAATTTAGGCATTAAAGCTATCATGGCGAGGACTTTGCACAGGCAGAAATGATTCTTGTTTAATCCCAGGTTAGTGACAAATGCAGAATCTAAAATAAAAGCACAAACTCTAAAGAACAAAGAAGAAAGCACGTGCTTGAGTACTTATTAAACATGGGTCTAAATCTCAAAATGGACCAAAGGAGGGATAGTTGGAGAGAGACTGGAGAGATCTTTTACATAATTTAAGCTATTCCCCTTGTTTCTGACTTGAACCTAAATGATTTCTAAGAGTCCAGTGCCTTTATGTGGCCCACTCCAGGGTACCAGTGTTTTATTTGCAGCGGCTCTTCTTATCCAACAACCCCAAGTAGTGTGAGGATGTCAGCGAATGTAGGAACTTTAATGGCATGGGGACCTGATAAACTCTACACTCAAGGCAGCTAAAAGGGAAGCTCTACTTCATGAGGAGTTCTGAAATTTTGACATCTTTTTATCTTGAATCACAGCACACTAACATATTTCAAAATTTCGTCAAGAACAGAATTTTTGCAAATGTATTACTTTGGATCTCAGCTTTTCCATGTTATCTCTAAATTTACATTTTGCATCACTTGGTTTATTATTGTACAAGATGCTCCTGTGCTCCATTTCCATTTTTGGTGCTCAGTTTTAATGAAATCAATGTGTTGCCATGAAAGAAATTTAATCTGGCACATTTTCTGACAGAAAGATGTGTTTTCTTAGAAATTCTTTAACGAGCTTTAGACTTCAGCATGCAAATATGATTAATAAAAAAACCAATCCAAAAGACGGCTCTTTGTTATGCCAGCAAGGCTACTAAGTTGTTTGTGTGTTGCAATTACAATCAAGCAGAGCAATTAAACTGGAAAATAATAACAATTGCTTGTACAAAGTTGAAATCCACTGATTTTCCACTATGTGGAAAATATTTTCCATATTTTTTCCATATCCATTTCCATATATTTTCCACTATATTTCCACTTCTTACAGGATTCAGAACACTTTTGGTTTAGAGAACCCAGTCCGTGGCCATTAAATATTTAAAAAACTCACAAAAGGAAAGGTTTTCCTTTCACATTGTTGCCTTATGGCTCAGGAATATGTCTCTGTCAGGTGTGATGTGGCAAACAGGGCAATCGAAAGTTTTCTGAGATGTGGTTTTTAAAAATTGCATAAAATGCTTTTAATTTGCCATGGCCTGACAAACACAGGCATGTGGAATCCAGAATTTCAGATCAGCCTTTGAGAACTGTAAGCTGGTTAACCCAGAATTGACTTTGACATGAAAAACTGCTTGTAGAAAGACTAAAGTTTATATCTGATTTAATGCCAGTTGGGTGCAGAGCTTCTTAGCTGTATCTTCCAACAGAGACAGACTCTAATGAAGTCTATATTGTTCTCCTCATGTACCAGCAAGAGTGAAGAAGTACAGATGGATTGACTTTTTGCTGGTGTCCCTAGACAAAATGCAGGAGTGCACCAGTTCTCTTCTTTCTGCCTAGAAAAATCCCTTCTGTAAAGATTTTGGCATCTAAGCATCATTATATACTCTGTCTTCTTGTTAATCTCTGGGACCCTCTGTTGTATTTTTTACTAATTTTTGCTTCTTCTCTACACTGAAAACTAATTATAGTAGGGGCCTTTTATTCATGTGTGGCACTGATCAGGTTCCTTTTTTTTGATTTCAGCAATGATTACCATTTATATCATGTTTATAATAATAAGTTTGACTACTTTTCTCTTTGCTAGGGATGAGCATCAGGGAAGATAATGACAGAATGAAGTCATACATGGGGTCATGCATTGATAGGAATACCCCTCACATTTTGAAGACAGGCAAGGACAGGTAAAGATAGAAAAATAATACAGAAAATACATTAATAAGATTAAATAAAACAGCGCAACATAATTTCCCATTGTTCTTCAAAATTTATTACAAATCAATCAAGAAGCTTGCTGCAAAGAAGAAAGTTTCTTGGTTAATTCTTGGGTCACTACAGAAACAGATTTCTGCAGGAAAGCTGTGGATTTCTGCAGGAAGGCTGGCTACAGACATACAAGCGAGTGTCAGTGAGGTCCATCTGGCTCCGTAACCTGTATCTGTTCGGGGCCAGGGAAGGATCCTTAGGAAACAGTTTAACAACAGTGCCTCTAAGGACTGATGCAGCTCCAGGTATATTCTTATTTCTTTTCCAAGCTACAGAGACACTGGGTCATTCATCCTCTCTGCGTATAGAAATAATCCGTCCTTCTCAGTCTTTCCTGTTCGTTTTCCAGGACTACTGCTCAGTCTGTGAGATGGGTGGCCTCACCACTTGCTGTACTGAAAGCACCAAAGAGTCAATTAAAGTTGGTGAAAAGGAACTAGTGAATTCACTGGGCCTTTGGATCCAGCTTGCTTTTGTGTAATGAAATTGAAAGGTACAGTTGATTTTCAGAAAGCTGATTAACTCCAATCAGGTAGATAAGCCAACCTATTAAATCAACAAACTATGGCTCATCCCCAAGTGCCCCTATGAACTAAGAACTATAAGGATATAATTTAAAAGTTTTTAATTAATATTTTTGAATCTCTGGTTTAGATAGGATCTAGAAAATATACAATGATTAATGACTAGCAGTCAAGTGCCCATAAAAATGTATTAATCCCCCTGAGAATGATAAATCTTCTTTAAATGAATAGAGGCTGACAATCAAGGATCACGTGTTCTTCAGACCTTTTGATAAATGTTCTTCCTATTATTTCCAATAAACTTTGATACATGAAACTGGATAATTTATTCTCAGTAATTTATCTTTGTTCTCATGGGTATCAGTTCCTCGCTTTCTCTATTTCCTTCCTAGAGAAACACAGTGGAGGTTAGATTAACATCAGTAACAGTAGGCATCCTAGAAATCAGCTGGAAGATACTACGTAAATTCAAATTAATAGCATGGCAGCTGCTTGATTAGATTAGAAAAAGAGGGCTAAAGAACTATGCATTGTGTCTTCTGTACTTTGGAAAATCTGTACATCTCTACTATGAATAATTTCATTTTGTCCTTAATTTACACAAGGCTTCAGTAGCATGCTATATTGCTATGAGTAGTAATGGGCCATGTTATATTATATGTGCTCTACATACCAAGAATAAAAGAGCAAATTCTGGATGCATGGATTTGACTTTTCTGCTGCATGGAACATGGATTAGAAAGCTGTCAGAGCAGAGAGAAATCTGCCTGTTTTGTTTAGGTAGATTTTCAGAAGTTCATAGCATTTTGCATGTTGTTATTCATCCATCTGTCCATCTAACCAACCAACCAACCAACCAACCAACCACTTGCTAATTAATAAAAAAATTCTGGCTAAGACTATACTCAGCTCGGAGAGTTTTAAGTATTACCCATCTGCAGATTCTTTTTCGGGTTATATAAAATTAATTGGGTTAATTTCAGTCCCAATAAATAAGGGGGACTAAAATCCAGAGCTGCACCTTTTTTTTTTTTTTTTTTTTTTTAAATTTTGCAAGTGATTAGGAATCTGCCCCAGCCATCTCAGCCATTATTCTCCTGCCATTCTTTTCCAGTAGTGGAGCTTTCACCTTCACAAAATATGGTCTATCAGAAAAAACCTAGTGTACTGCCTCACTATAGAAAATAGAAATCTAGGTGAGATGCAGGGAGAAATCACTCTGATGCCAGGTGATGCAGGCAAGATCATAAATAGAGGAATGGGGCATCTCCGAAGGAGATGCCACCCCTGAATAGACAGAAGTAGGAATGAAAAGAGAAACTTCAAGGTTCTAAGCTGAGCGCTGTAAGGTGCTCGCTCTTAAGAGCAGATTTGGAGGTGTATCTTGGAAGGCTGAGGACAGTGTATACTTTTTGGGGGTCACTGTTTGGGCAAGGGGATTCTCAGGAATGAAGAGCTTTAAAATGCATATTAAGGTGGGAGTGTAGCTTAAAGGATTTACCAGGATGTGAGAAAACTGCAGAGCTTGCTGCCCTCAGAAAGGTGAGTAGTGGCTTCACTGGGGAGCTGGAGGAGAGACGTCAGGGTTGATTAATGTAGAAAGGATCTGTTTGGGTTGGTAGGTCAGAATACAAAGGATTTGAGATGGAGAAGATGGATCAGTCCTCTATGTAAATTAAACCAAAGGTCAGTTCTTTTCCCAGCTTATATGTCATTTCAGAGGGAAGAAGCTTGCAAAGTACTGTGAACAGGGTGTACTGTGTACTGCACTGTACAGCTGGGAAAATGCTTCAATAATATTCAAACCGCATAAACTAATGTTTATTCCCAGTTTTCACGCCAGCTGTTTCAGCTAGGTATACTGCAGGACTGTAAGAAAGTCTATGATACAATATAAACCACCTTCTTTCTTTTTATAGAGTTAATGGGACAATTTTAAGTGAATTTTCCTACTAAGTAATAAATTTCATTAGGGATTAACAATTTTTTTACTTAGGTAGAACATTTATTCCCCAATGATGGACCACTTTGATCATTAGAATAAGCTGCCACTACAGTGTTATCATGTTCTTTATCATTTATTCAAGGTTGCTGAAAAAAGACTAAACCTCTTATGAATATTAAGTATTCAGACATGCTTTTTTTATTACCTTCAAACTATTTCTATTAAGGAAAAGTGGGGAAACAATGACCTTACTCTAGTCAGGAAGTAGTACATGTAAAAGCACATCTCACCACTGTTCTTTCAGCTCTGATGCCAAAACCCAGGGAGGTGGAAATGGAAGATGTGGAGGTCACTTGTAACATGAGGGGCTGTAACAATTGTTGGCTGCTGCAATTTGTCCTTACTATGGTTAGTAATTAATCCTTGAAAAACAGAGACTCAAGATTTTTTTTGTCATCTATGAAAGTAGCTCTGGCACCATTTCATCTCTATGTAAATATTTCAGAAAACAGGATCTGGGGATGGGAATGTATGTTCTTTCATATTGATAGTGCCTTGCTGGTCTGGTTTGATTTAATTTCTTAATGGAAGTGAATGGTTATTTTCTTTATATTACTATGTTCTTGGGGACAGGTTTGTTCTTTTGGAGTGTTGTTTTTTAAAACCTGGATTATTTCCTTGCTCTGGTATGCAACATGTCCCTCAGCGGTGAGCTGAAAGTAAGCCACTGGCGCTGTGTGCCTTGTCCTGGTTGCTCTTGTGACCGCTGAGTTGGAGCGGTCGAAGTGCAACACTGTGCTCAGGGAGGAGATCCTGGACCGGAGGGTGCATTAGCTTGGTGCAGCTGTGACCAACAGCTGCGCTCCCTCCTACCCCTCTCCTCCCAGACTTCACTAAAAACAGCCTTTCACCCCACAAGGAGGGGTCTGGGTTAGCAACACTGTGTTTCCCATCCTCTGTCGGCAGCAATGGTGCCACTGTTGCCACGTGGCTTCACTTCTTGCCTTGGAGTGTCAGAAGTGACTTCTCCAGGGGTCTCTTCCAGAGCTCAAGTTACTGGTGAAAAACGAACTGACCAAATCTGGGATTTTGGAATTAATTTGTAACGGTTTATCCCAAGTTTTATTTCTAGCTCTGATTTGTCCCTACAAACTTTCACCTCTAGTTTTCACCCCAAGTAATTGATATAATGTCATTGCTTCAAAGCATGTTGTTTGCTCAGTAACAGCCCCAATTAACCAGGGGTTACTGACTCTGGTTTTTTAAAATGCACTAGCTACAGGAAGTACCATGACCCCAATTAGTACAGATATGTTCATGGATCAAAGACCCTGCAGTCAGACTTCTTCTCCTGACTAATCATTAACCAGGAGGAACATGGTGGAGCTACCACTGATTTTTCTTGAGTTACTTTAATGGGATGACCATATGGCATGTACCTTGCTCCTTTCATCCTTAGAGGACTTCCAGAATATTAGTCAGTTAAACCCGACAGGACTTCTGGAAGGGACTTGGATCGACCTAACTGAAACTGAGCTTGAAAATACTTTGGGGTGCAACATATGTCCCATTTTTCCCATCCTTATTGGTTATTCTATTAGCATAAATGTCATGAAGAACAATTTTTTCGTACCTAATTCATGGGAAGTTTTAGAAAAATAACACTGCATCTATGTGTGGCTGAGGGAAGAACCACAAAACAGTTCTTGTTTTGGTTTTCTAGATACCTTTCAATATTGAGACGGGAGGGAGACAAAGTTGTGTTTAAAGGTGAGTGAGATGAAGAACATCTCCTATGTCTGTGAGTATTTTCTGCCCCTCTGACTGTGTCCTGAGGACACAAGCTTAAAGGGAGCTTGAACTCCTGGCACCTTTTACAGGAGCTGTCCCTAAGAGTTCAAGGTGAGTGGAGGTCACTTTAGGGTACAAGTAGTTGAAGTGCTGCCTTGGTATATGCACAGGTTATTGTATTTTTGATGGGACAAATAATTTCTAGAGTGCTGGGTATTTCTGTAAATGGGGGGGGGGTGCTTTCTGATGTGATCACCTAACATTTTTCACAGGAGCAGATAGCCCTTGCTGCATTTGTAGTCAGATCCTCTTTTGAATCACCAGGAAATGCATTCCGTTACCCATGCAGAAAATTAAAAAAACATACACACATCTACAGAGTCATTTATATAAGCACTACAAAATTGTGATTGTCAGGAAGCCTTGCATTAAAACCTTCATTCCTGATTAGAAGATGGCATGCTGAGTACTTCAACCCACTTTACACTTCAAATCAAGCTATTATTAGGGCATCTGTCCGTTCACGCTTTCACTTAATGAGAGCTGTTCTTTAGAGCTGCAACAATGATGCACCCAATATAAACTTTCAGCAAAAAGTATGATTTTGTAAGGTATCTCCTTGCAAAATTAAAAGGTAAATCCTGCTTTTGCAAGGCTTGAATAACACTGAGTACATTGATGTGAACCTAAATATTGCCATTTTCTCTTCAGTATAACTTTATAACTCTCACATGGAACCTGGCCTATGTTGCATCCCTTTTGGGTTAATGTAATGCCTAGCATCTAGCCTTTGGGATAGTAGAAAAAGCATACCATAGACCCATAGACTTGTTTGGGTCAGAAGGGATCTTTAAAGGTCATCTAGTCCGATCCCCCTGCAATAAGCAGGGACATCTTCAACTAGACCAGGCTGCTCAGAGGCCACTCCAACTTGACCTTGAATGTTTACAGAGATGGGGTATCTACCACCTCTCTGGGTAACTTGTTGCAGTGTTACATCACCCTCACTGTAAAAAATTTCTTCCTCCTTATGGTTTAGGGAGGAAAGAAATATGGGGTCCCAGGGCCGGAAAGTCTGTCAGATTTTTCATCTCCATTCTTAGTTCAGGGAAAAAAAAAAAGTGCTAAGGAGCTTTGCCAAAATGATCAGGGAAGCTGGGTTGCAGGAGGGCAATACAGACAGCAGTGCATGGAGACAGGGCTGCTCCTGAGAGACGGTTTGGCAAAAGCAGCCAGGACCCACTGGAGATAACTCACATGTGGCCACATGAGAGCCGTCAGCCAGGCTGGACTGAGCTTTCTCTGCAGTAGCCCTGGGAATGACCAGGCCTTGTTTTTTTGCAGTGGTCACTGATTTCAAGAGCTTTTCAGTGAGCTTCAATATCCTGCACCGATGTACTGGAGATCACCCAGTGTGAAAATCACTTTTTCCTAGTGCTCTCAGTACTTTTTTTCAGCATACACTACAGCGAGGTCTGCTCCCACCCCCACCAAATCAGAGCCCTGCAGCCATCTGTGATGTTAGATTTCTCGACAAAGAATATCTGCTCTGCTTGTTGGTGGTAACATTCACTGTCCAAGCATTGTGCTTGGTGGAGCGTTTTGGCTTGTTTCTCCTGCCTCAGCTTCTATGGCGGTATTGCTTATGTGATAGCCAGCATATTGTTTATGTGACAGCTAGCAAAATCACAGGGATTATAGGAACAAGAAAGTGTTAAAGAAATAGTACTTTTGTGTCTTGTATTTCTTCATTTGAAGTGGTTTTTAAATTCAGAAAAATGCAGGGTCCGAAAATGCATGAACTGAATCTACAGCCTACCATGACTAATGTTTTATAAATAATCAGATGGAGACAGACAGATTGAAAAATTGCTGGAGTCAAACGTACGACTATTAAATAAGTTCTCTTGCACGCTCTCAGATCTTTCTTGAACATGATATAGTTAAGGGGAAAACACACTGTCTCTTCATTGCAGATATAAAAGATAATGCTGTATAAATACATGAGAAATCATTAAATAATATTTACTTTAAATATGTACCTACAGACATTCGTGCAGATAATGCTCATAAAAAAAAATGAGCAGCTTGTTCTTCAGCCATGACTTATTCAATTTTATGTCGCTTGTATTTGAAGGGTGATTTATTCAGAGTTTTTTGCAACACCATTTGTTTTACATTTGAAATGTCAACGGTAACTGAGGTGTCTTCTGTGAAATGTCAACAAAACGAAATCCAGGGAGCCCTCAGGGTGATAAAAAAAGACCTCTGATCCTAAAGTGAGACTGGATGGCACAGATTCGTGTCGGGATGGTATGTTTTGCTCTAGCACCTGATACGTATGGGGACACCTGGACTAGGGTGGGGGTCACTTTGTTATTGATAAGGGCCGCTATTCATCAGCACAGCTTTTCATTGTGGTGTGACTTCCAGCACGTGGTGCCTCAAGGAGAGCTAGTGTGGAGGACACTGACCTCTGGCTGCCTTCTTCCTCTGGGTAAGTCTGCGTTTGCGTATTACAGACCTCAGTGCTTCAAAGATGCAAACTGTCAATGTGCAAAGTTTCATTAACTTGCAAGGCAGTAAGACAGAGTCCCCCAGGCCAAACTGCAGATCTGAAAATCATGGTGTAATGTAGAGGTGAATAATAAAATAGTCAAAAAGGAGAACAGAGGGAACAGTACTGATGGGTCCCATTACTCCTT
The DNA here is from genome assembly GCF_964199755.1 of Larus michahellis. NCBI lineage: Eukaryota > Metazoa > Chordata > Aves > Charadriiformes > Laridae > Larus > Larus michahellis. The sequence goes on from NC_133901.1 coordinate 62,595,499, forward strand.
GCTGAGACTGCTCCAAGTGCCCACTGAAATACCCAGCAACACAGCCGTGACCTCTGGGGAATGGGAACACTCTGGAGCCAGCTTCTCCAGACCTCCCTCTGGGCAGGAGATGTGCTGACATTGTCACAACCGCAGCCTGAAGGAAAAAAGCTGCCACTAGAAAGAAAAATTTTCTCCTCTTAGGAGTTTTCAGGGTTGCAATAGAGTAACTACTACCTACCCCATTGTGTAAGCTTCTGCTCTGCTGCTTCTAAAAGGTAGGATTGTAAGAGCAGTAAGTGTGTCAGTTTTATAGTAGTTTGAATGTATTATTCAATGATCTGACAATGTGGTTTTCTTAGCAGTTATGTTGCTGATTACCTCCGTTTTAATATTAATGACCTATTCTGTTATGGGAATTCTCTCTGCTTTAAGAAAGAAAGAAAAATACAGATATAAATACAGATAATCTGCAGTTAGCAAGCTTTCTCAGCCTCACTCTATCAAAAAGTCCTATAGAAGCATAAGGATTTGAACTTGCATGTACTATAATCTGAGGGAAAAGTTCATATATGCTCTGAAAAGCAACACTCTGGGACTCACCCTGCTTCACACGTTGCCAGCTTGTTTTCACTCAGTGTGTAATAAATGATAACAGAGCAAGTCACTAAGAGATAACATAGCTTGCCAAAAGCGTGCAGACATAACCAAATTAAGGCACTGTGCACCCTTAAGTTTTCCGGCTACGTTGGTAACACTAATGAACTTTTAATAGTTGAAAAGTCTAGAACAGTTTAAGCTTTTCTTTTTTAAACAAACTTTGAGCAACCTTTCCTCAAATTAAACACTGTTCCCTACCTCTTCTTACTTTTGCAATAAATTTTTTTCCTAGGCTGGACTCAATAATGAATTATTTCCTCTGATTCGTGGGTAAAGAATACTTCCTCAAGTCTTTTTCAGTTTGACACTGAAAACGAACCCATAGAGTGGAGATCCAGGCTGAGTCAGCTTTCACATCAGTTTCTGTGAAAGAATCATCCTTATTTCCAATTATCCAAACCAGTGGCTGCTAAAGTATTGATGCTTCTAAGCTACAGACATCAGAAATTAGTTACTGAGGCAAATTGCCTTGCTGTGCTTCCATTTTCAAATGTAATTCCACTGAAGGGACACTTGATTGTCTCATTAAGTCCTTATTTCAAAGGGCGAATCAACATGGAGAACTTTTCTGGACATGTAGTTCTGTTGCACAGTGCAGTTTTATGGGGGAGGCATTAAAGAAATCAAAATATTATGATTCTGTCTGAGGCCACTATTTGATGTCTCTCTGAGCAGGTCTTCTCAAGCATCTGGGCTTATCAAGATGAGCTGACAGACCTTGACAAGCATCGATTTTTTTATCTCCAGTAATGAGCTCAGGATCAGTGTGCAGAATTACTGTGATTAAGGGCAGTATTTGTGCATGAACTCCAGAGCTTCTGCCCTAAAGCCAGCCCAGACAGACTATTTCTGGTGCTTCTAGAACATTTCAGGTGGGAAATCAGTGAAGGATCTGTGGGTAGTGCCCCATAAATTACTTTGTTTAGCCTTATTCTTGTGCTTCTAGCTTCCTGAATTAGGCACCTAATTGTCCGTAAAATGTGTTAAGAAAAAATGAAAGCGACAAATCAACGCCCTTATTGGGCAACTGCCATATACTGGTGGAGACACTGTGTAGACAAGTGTGGACTTAGTGTTATCTGCCAGCAGGTCAGATGTCTATATGTGTGGCTAAGAAGGAGCCCACACCCTGCTCAGCACGTGTTGCTCCTTGAAGGAAATGGTCTGAACTCAGTTTCTTCTGATAGGAGAAATGCAGTGACTAGGGGAGACCTCTTCTCATCCTGTACCCTTAGCCAGGAATGCAGAGTCACCTGGGCTAAGATTGAGCATGTCACCCTGCCTGCTCTAATTATAGATGGGGGTTTGAGCCCAGCTCTTGGTGAGAGCCGTAAGGAATGGGACAGCTTGGGTGAGGTGCCCAAAGTGTGTGTCCTGCTCTGAGATAGTCCCCAGGGCCCTGAAGGATGCCTGGACAGGGATGTGCTGGTTCTGTTGATCCTGTTTAGCATCTCACAGGCCCTGTACCAGCGTTTAGAGAAGTTGTAGAACTTCATATGTGAAGAATTTTGACAAACAGGAGTGAGAAATCTCTGGGTTAGGCAGCATCTCGGAGATGTCTCAGAGGAGCTGGGTGCTTACGTCTCTCTGTACATCTAGCCTTAGGTCATGCACTTTGTTCCACAGCTGTTCTCAAATGTAGTAACTTCACCAACGTAATAAGTTGGAGTCCCTAGTGCTGTTTATATCTACTGCATGAACGTAAATGAACGTAAAGTGCACCTGCACTTCCTCATTGCACTCACCCAGACAAATAACATCCTCACACTTGCAAACCATTCCGAGCTGCCCAGATGGCTGCTTTGCTCGCAGTTACCATGCCTATTTCCTGCATGTGTAGGGTGTGTGGATGTGATTGGGACACTGTTCTTCCGGAGGTAGCTCATAAAGTACTGATGACCGAAAATCCCATCAGCATTTATAGAGAAATAAATGCTAGTCATCTAGGGTCCCCATAGCGGCAGCTCCATGGATTTGTTCATCCCATCCTAAAACGGACAGGTAGAACTTTCTGTCAGAAGACTTCATGTATGGGTTTAATGCGATTTGAATGGGAATCACTAAAAATAATAATAGCAATGCTGTCAAAAAAAAAAAGGATTTTGGGTCAATCTGTCTCAGGCCTGTTAATTATTCAACTTGCCTTTTTTATGCACTTTCCTTGATTTACTTTTCTAATTTCTATTTAATGGCAGACATTTTCTTTCAGTGCCTTAATTAGTCCATCCATAAGTATGGTTTGGCTCTTACATATTGAAGGAATATCACAGTAATCCTTATTATATTAATTTTCACCGTAAGAGCAGTCATTTCCCTAATTTGAATCCATTCTTTGTTTATGAAAGTTTGGCTTAGAACATTTATGTAATATATGTTTTTAAGAAATGACTGCTTTCCATTTATTTGGCCATGTTTCTTCAATAATACTTTTGAAACTTCTCAAGTTTTGAAACATTTGCACTTTAATCTGTACTTTACGCTTAAGAGAAAATCAGTTTTGCTTGTAATCCAAGCAGACCTTTGTTTTCTCTTTAAAAATGTCTTGAGTTAAAAAGAAACAATGATACCACCATCTTCCCGAAGCTGGGGCAAAATCCCTGTACTCAACAGATAAGGCTATGGCTTTCTAGAAAGGATTGAAGATGGAATCATGGAAGTTACAAAAAAAAAATCCACAATACATCACTGTAATGAAACCTGAAATCTATCATTGGTATCTCTAGGTGTCTCCATTAGCCAGGTTAGCTGCACATGTATATAGCTAACATTATACACACAGCCAGTGCTTCATTCAGAATATATGACTTTTAGGATATTTCTAAGGTGAGAGGCTCAAGAAGGAGAAAAGTTGGGCTTGTGCAAAACAGGCAGGATGGGAGGTGGGAGACTAGTGTTTATGAATTAACTGCCTATGATAAGTGCATTATATAGTTAATATCTAATAATACCTTATCAAATGTAAGATGAAGTTCCTGGTATGATGAAGTAGCTATGCCACGCACCTGAGAAAATCCCTCCAAGGCTGTTGCTTCCTTTCAGTTCTCTGAACCCTTCAGAGCATTTGAATTAATGAGGAGCTTTCCCATTGGACGTTGACAGAATAAAGCCCATCTGTGCATCTGTGTATATTCCCACAGAAAGCTGCAAACCAAATTCTGGGGATGAGAGAGAGAGAGAGAGAGAGAGAGAGAGAGAGAGAGAGACCGAGTGAGAGAGAGAGAGAGAGAGGGAGAGAGAGAGAGAGAGGGAGGGAGGGAGGGAGAGAGAGCGAGAGAGAGAGCGAGAGAGAGAGAGAGAGAGAGAGAGAGAGAGAGAGCGGGAGGGAGGGAGAGGTTTGGTTTTAGGTTTTACCTGCATGCGACTAAAGATGCCTATATTAATATATATTTTTAAAAACACTTTTTATTTTGATCTTAACAAAATAAAATCAATAGAATTAAACATGTGAGAAGGACTGCATAAAGTAACTGCTAAATTCTGGAAGCTTTTTTCATATGTCTGATACAAAAGGATTGAGAAATATCCTCTACGCAACCATATTCCGGGTTTTCAAGTCAATGTCTTTCAGCAAATATCCCAAAGTCCTGCAATAATGCTGTTTAGAATTCAAAACTAATGCCATCCATTCAAATCAAGGTAAAATGTTGGGAGATATGACTCTCTAAATTTTATTTTATTATTTTTTTTTTTGTGTCAGCATGGCTTGTGTGTTGCAATATACTGGCAAAGATAATGAAATAAATTCCCTTGTATTTCTACTGCCAAGCCCTGCCTCCAACTGAGCAAACTGTCCAGAAAGTGGGATTCAGTGGACTTCTTGGTATGTGGCAAAAGGAGGGACAATATCAGATTCAGATAACAGAGAAAAAATTTTAATTGAATCCAGCTATAATCCTTTCAAAATCACTATTCCTTCTGGGTCCAAATCAGAAGGCCAGTTGATGTTGGTTTGCAGTTCCCTGTGGGAATGTGCTCTATAGAGACTCCCAGTTCCTTGCTTTAGTTGGCTTCTTCCACGGGAAAAGTCTATTCATTTAGCTGCCCTGATTGCTGCAGGAAACCGGAAGCAAAGCAATATTATTTGACTTTCATGTTTTTTGCTTTTGGCCAGCAGCCGAAGCTCTCATTGTTCAAGCCATTTCCTACAGGTTCAGTGCAAGACTTGGGTCAGACCATTAGTGTTAACTTAAGTTAAAGTCTAGTTCTGAATCAAATGAGGTCCATTCAGGTCCCTCCATCAGGTGGATGTGATCTAGCAGCTAACAAGGAGCTGCAGGCAGAGTAAGATTTGAGAAAAATCACCTCCTTCAGACACCACGTCTCCTTTCCCCGTCTCTGGGCACTTGATTTTGGCTATGACATTACGATGAAGTACAGGACTGGAGCAATAAGGGCTCTTTGGCAATCAAAATCAGGTGACATAACATCTCTGTCCAGGAAATCCCATCCTAAACCTTTCCTCCTGAGAGAAGCAGGCAGGCTGAGATTAGACTGCAACAATCACAGAAACACCGAGATGATGAACAAGCCCTTTCTAACCATTAGAGGACTGGCTTTTTACACATTGCTGCAACATACAAAGTATTATGTCAGTTATTTTGAGAGGTGAAGGTTAGCAGCTTGTTAGATGGAGCAGAACTTGGGGCCTACATTGATAGCTTATGGGTGGAGCCATGCTGCCTTCATTGGAAATGTGAGAGCAGGAGTTTGTGCTTGGCACCCTACCCCCCACCCCCATTGCAGCTGTGTGGAGTAGGCGAGGGGATGCCGGCTGGTTGGGCAGCCCCAGGACTTATGGGCCACTTGGCTTTGCAGTGGTCTGCGGTCAGTATGCAAACTTCCTGATGGACACCGTGGGAACGTGGGAACCTAGGGAAAGGGAGCTTGCAGGCCCAGAGTATTAACCTCAGTTCCTTTCACTCTGTCTGGTCCTAGTGGAAAAAAAAGTAAAGGCAAGACAAAAAAGTCATCCATTTATACAAACACACTATGGCTGGAGCTCCTGTCATTCTCTTAATTGTAGATTGCACCACTTTTGCAGAAGGCTAGATTTTTCTTTAAAAACAAAGTTGAAGACCTTCGGGGTCAAAAGCATTTGCAATTGCACTTTTCTAATCTTTTTTCTTCCATTCTTGTTAGTTTAGGAAAACATAAAAAGATTTTTGTTTAAATGTAATTACCAAAGAAATCTAATTCACCTCAGGTTGGAATTTGAGCACCTGGATTCAACTCAGATGAACTTTTAAAGATCTATTCATAATGCCTTAAAACATTTGTATATGAGGAATGCTTTTAGTTTTTTCCACTTCTTCCAAGAATATAAGCATCCTTTTTATTTAACTGGGGGCCTCTTTTCTCCTTGATGTATCTTCTTATTGAGAATTCTAAATCTAATGATTTTTCTCATGCTGACAAAGAGAATAAAAGGCTCTGCACTGTTTTTTGTAACATTTTTAAATCTCAAGCAAACCTGAAAACTGCAAGAAGCCACTTTAAAAGACTTATATTAAATAAATGCTGCAGCAGGATTAGGTCCCTCTCCATAAAGAAAAGCAAAATAAAATGAAAAAAAGACTCTTCAAATAACCACTGAATTTCCCCAGATGGAGATGAAACACTGACTGTTACCTCCAAGGCTATTTATATTAGTCAAGGTGTTGAGCCCTAAGAACCTGAACATGTTAGTGTTTTGAGATCAAATGCAGGGCCTTAATTTTACCTTGTGTCTAACCAACAGTATTGTAAGTTACCCAGCATGCTAACAACTGCGATTCAAGCAAGATGCATTGCAACGAAAAAAACCTCTCTCACCACTGACTCTTATTCCCAGGTATCCATATACTGTACGTACATCTGCTCTTCACATCCAGTCAAAATGTTTCCCTGCGCACTCTAACAAACACGTGTTCCTTGCTACACAAATCCCAACCCACAAAAAACGTGAATGAATTCCTTGTGGTGTTGCTCCTTCATACCTGCAAGTATCCCCTTCCGATCGTCCCTTGGTTTTGTTTTTTGTCATTGTGACAGTTGCTAACAGAAACAGCTAGAGCGAAGGTTTATAACAGCTTGCCTTATACCCTCTTGATTTTTTTTTTCCGTACACATACAACTTTCTCAAACTTCCTGTTATGAAAAAAATTTTCCCAGGCTCAGTTATATTCAAAAGCAAATTTATTTGGAAAGTTGCAGTAAAGTCTTATAAGTGGCTTGTAAATGAGGCGAGAAAGAGGAGCATAGGAAACTTGGTAAGGTCACAGGACATGATCCTGCTCCCACAGACGTCAACAACTATGTTCCCAAAGTCTTCCCAGAGGATCTAGAACCAGGGACGGGGCTGTTGCTCTGCATTCCTTGTATAGACAGAGTTGCCAATTAATCTTGGTGTAAGACCAGTGCAAAGTACAGTCTCAAACCCAACAAGGCAACATGAGCGGGTACAGACCACTAGGTTCTGGGTGAACCACTTAATTAATCACGAGAACCATTAGTGCAATGTTTCTTAGTTGATTCTCACTCAACAAAGCACAATCCAGAAAACTTGCCTGATTAACATGGGTCAGAGAAAGCAGAACATCCACCAAACCCTTTTTTCGCATCTCTCCATAACTTTGCTTTTTCCTAATACAGGTTTATTTAAAAAAAGAAAACCATCCGAAAACCCAGCAACCAAAAAAAAAGCCCTTCTTCCCTGTGCAGAGATCAGCACTCTCTCAGTCTTGGTGCTGGAACCAGACTCTGCTTGTGATCGAGGAAATAAGCTTGTTTTCATCTATACCTGTGTTGTGTCAAGAGTCTGTTGCAAAGTTAGCTTCATGTTCTATGCAAGAAAGATTTTGCAAGTTTAACATGTCACTTTTGCTAATGCAATTGTAACCCTCTCTATTTTTGTGCGTTATCCCCTTCTTTCAGAAGAGAGAGTTGCTTCTGCCACACTGTGTGCTTTATTTCACAACTGACGCATCCAGCAGAACCAGGGAAGCTCATGATTGGGCAAAGGTAACAAAGTACATGTGTGCAAGGTATGTATCTAAGTATCCAAGATACAGTTCAAGCAAGCAAGCATGCCTGATAAAGATTTTGAATCCCTAAATCTCTTCAGATCTGTGAAAATCCTGATTTACAAAAATAGGAAGTGTGTTGCATCCAAAACTGAGTGTAAGTATCAGGACCACCCAGAATCCAGAAGCGTGTTGGGAGGGTAGAGTAAGGACAATGCCAGACTCCTGTTTTAAAAGGAATTGCTCTAAGTTCCCTAAAGGTAGCTAATTCAGGAGCTACTGGTTAAGGCTAACAGGGACAATGCAGGTAGAGAGTGACAGAACTGCATGGAAATCTCTGCCTTTTGATTCACTTCGTTTGAAAGGATGCTGCAATCTGCAACGCAACTAGCAATCTACTATCCCTGAACGATGGTAACTGCCAGATCGACTTCCAGCTCCCTCATTGCTTGGATCAGGATGTTGCAAAAGAAAACCCTTCGATCTTGTCACAGCCACTTGAGTGTATGAGGCAGGGTGAACGCAGGCTGTCTTAGTCTCTAAAATATATAATGCTATAGCTGCTGCATCTGCTCCTTCTTTTAGTTTAGTCATTCAAACATCATGAAGAAGCCCTTCTTGCTTACAAAACATGTATAGTTTGTACTGTAAGCAAGGACTATACATATCATACTCCAGTATCTTTTTTTCTATTCAAACATTTTGAGTAACTGTGATATAAAGAGATGCTGGCAGGCCTCCAAGAAGAATTCAGGATGGAAGTTAAACAGCCTGAGTTGTTATGGTTCAGCAAACAACATCTCTTTTGTCTGGTGGGTCCTACAGTTTCTTAATTTCTGGACGTAGAACAGTAATGTCTCACAGCTGGGTGCCTTTGGCTTGCTATAAGTGCCATCAAGACGGGGCACCGAGTCCATGGACTCCAGCTTGGAAACCATGTGCTGTGCCAGCGGGAGCTGAGACAGATACATGTCTCGCTGCTACCAGAGGTTATTTAATACGTGATGATCATAGAACCACATGATCTTCCTGGGTCTTCCTGAGTTCTTTCTCCCAATAAAGGCAAGATCAAGAAGAGAAATGATGATGCCTCTCTTGAGTCTTGTAAGGTGAGAAATTAAGTGATGACCCTTGGGGGTGATAAAAAAAAAAAAGTTAGGGAGGAGACTTTCTGTTCTGTCGTAATTTGGGACAGTGGTCTGGTAGAGGAATCTGTGTAGGCTTAGCAGAAGCCTGTGTAGAACAGCATCCAGGAGGCACTTCTGCACTCCCACCCTTCCCTGGAGCATAAGTGTTTCACTGGTTCGTGCCAATTAATGGTTGTAAACACCTGTCAGTCATTTGGTACCATATGATTCCCCTTGACAATCAGGATTTTTCCTCTGATAGATCAGCTCAGTTCTTATGTCTGCAATTGTACGTGGCAATATAACCTGTATTTCTTCAGTTTTCATCACGGCTAATAGTTCTTCCTGCTTTCAGTCCTGAAGCCTCATTTGTAGTAGATGAATGCAATTAGACTTCTGGATTTAGTTGGCAGGTGAAAGGATCCTGGTGCACAGACTGTATTTCAACTTGTAAAGACATTAACAGTCCTTCAAAATAAAAGGCACTAACGAAGCAAGGCTAACCAGTACTCCTTCAGAATAATACAGCACTTTCAGTCTTGCTGTTCCCTTGCAGCTTCTTCCTTTAAGTGACTTAAAAAGCAGCTTCTGAGGGTGTTTTTATCCATGCAACTTGCTCAGAGGGAGTACATTTCTGAAGGAGTTAATGAGGTTCTCAATTCGTCTGCCAGTCTCATCTCCCACACCAACTTCTCGAGAATAACATAGCTCAGATTAGTGTCATCTTTCATTACCCTCCCTGGGAGCTGGGACAGGTCATCCCTCCTCTAAGCAGAATAGGTAATGAAATATTTATTCAGTTAAATTACCTAAGCTGGAGTCCAGCATGCAGATGACGAGGATGTAGAAAGCAGAGTACGTTTGCATTCATGTCTGTGTGCGTGTGTGCGTGCATGCAGACTGCAAAAGGATGGTCAAATGCTTCCTTGGGTCACAGGGCTGCATTTAGCCAATCTCCGAAGGTTTGAATGGCCTTTAGGTGTGCCAGTCGCTGAGAACTGACGAACTGAGCTGTGCTGGGATTTCCAACACTCAGCTGTGTGGGCCACAAGGATGACAACTCCTCTTTGTCATAGTGTGATTGCCGCTAACCTGGCGGGGGTTATGCAATGGACTCGTTGTTGTGGCACTGCAAAGGGCAGATCACGCTCCAGCAGGCTGTTAAGCTCAACCACCAAACTGATGGGCTGAGCTCTCTCTGTTGGATATGCTCAAGGCGCGCGCATCCTTCATGAATTTTTGCTGTCACCAGCAGTCATTGAGAGCATCTGAATGACCCGGATACTATTCTCATTTTACATATCTTCCTAGAGATAAATCTAGTTGATTCAAATTTTGATCATGGGAACGAGAATGGGTAGGAAAGATGAACTTTCTTATGCTGGCTGTTCTCCAGCATCACGTTAAAGATGTCTGTAAACAAACCAGCCTTTTCCTTAACTCTCTCTCTGACATTTGAGAGGCTAAAAAGATGACAACTTTAGTTTGTCAGTAAACACAGTGTCTATAGCAGCTGGCAATATTCCGTGTGAAAAGAATTTATATGAAAAAAGAATCAAACCCCTGCCATCTCCAAGGGTATGATATTAAGGGGGTAGATGCCCTCTGTAGATGAGCCTTTGTAGTTGTACTGGTTTGGAAACTGTCCTACTGAGTTGGCCCTTGCTGTCATACAATTTACTATCTGAGGAAGGGAGATTCATGCCACTGCTTTCCTCTGCTGCCTTGTACAGGTAAGAGTATCTTCCACCTTTGTCTTATTCAGTGAAAAATATAGCATATTACCCAGAGGCTGAATAACCTTCTTTCAGTGGCATTGTGCTAGAGGAAATTTCTATTCTTTGTTTTTTCCTCTGTCCTTGGTTCCACATCATGCATCATGAGAACAGGAAAAGGATCTCCTAACACTTCTAATTCCACTAAAGCAATTTCTTCTCTCAGTGGTGGTTTAGATTTGTTTTGGCTTGCATTCAGGCAGACCAACCGCATCGCACTTTTGGGAACCAGACTTTGAGATTTTGAGAGCTGTCTCTGCTTAAGAAAGCACCGTGGCAGTGTTTGCAAACCTGTGTTTTCTCAGGCTTCAGGAAATAAAGACATGTCAGAACTCACCTTTTAAATCAAGCTCTAATTCACCTTCTAAAATAAGATCTGACCTGTGGTTTCTAGATGGGGAATGAGGGAACTCTTCTTTGTCAAGATACTACTTCAAAGGAGTGATCATTTGGAGGGGCAATTGCCTGAGGGCCAATCTCTTTTCCCTTACTATCATTTCACACCACAGTGGCACCTTTTATTGCCCTTGCGTGAGGTTCAGTTTGCACATGGAAAGGTCTAACTATCCATGTCAGACATGCTAACATGACCCTACAGATGAGGTCCACAATGCTTATATCCCAGAGATTTCACTGGAGCTAAGTGCCTAAATAATTGTGGGTCTGGGTCTGTACACCTAAGAAAGATTTCAGCTATTGTTAGCTTCAGCCTCCACATTCTCACTTTCTTTTGTTAATTCGAGTCAGCAGTTTAGAGAAATGTTTAATGCCCTATTTCAGACTCAGTGAACCAGGGTTGTGACAGCTTCTTGCAATGATTTACCACTGAGTGGTGACTGTGTTATTGTTCTGTAAGCCAGGGCTTTTATTTATTTATTTATTTATTTATTTATTTATTTATTTATTATTTTTTACCAGCATTCAGAAATGCAGTCCTGAAAACTGCAAGAACTGTGTGTGGCTGCGAGTCAAACTGGATTTAAAACCCAAATTTTGCTTGTGAGCAGGGCACCTCAAAAAATTCAATCACATCAAAGGTCACCTGCGTGCTTCATGCAAGGACGTTCAGGTCTACTCCACAACCCACTGGTTTCACTGGCTGTGAGATACAGAAATACAGAGATATTTGTATTTCTGTATACAGAGATACAGAAAACCACATTGATGGTATCCCAATGTGGTATCCCAGCCCACAGACCACATACCAGCGGCTGATGGCATGTGCCTTCTGATGTTTTGCCTTGCTGCAGCCCGGAGCCCCTGCTGCTCTCCCTCCCTTCATAAAGGGACTCCTGCTGGGCTGGTGATGTTTGTTAGCTCACCAAAATCACAGAGCTGATCCTAGGCTGCACGAGGCCTGCTGCTGAGAGGCTGCCTTCTGCTAGTGGAGTGCCACAGGGTATGTTGCAAGCTTTCCATATTAATGACATAGCATGAGGCTAAGCAGCGGGGGCTGCTGCCTGAGGACCTTTGAAGACACCAGCACTTTTACTTATTCATTCTTCACCTGCTTTTACTATAAGATCATCAAGAATCTTTTCACTGGGCCTGAGAGCCTCAGCTTTGCCATCTTTTATGAGGAGGACTTGATACCTCCTGCTGCCTCGTCTGCCCCATGTTGTGGTCACATCATAGGAGGACAAGACATCCCCTTCAGGCACGTTTTTTCACTGTTTGTGCAGGTAAACAGTGAAATCTGTTTGGTCTTTTGTGTGTGTGTGTGCATATTTATGGTAAATGTAAATGTCTCCACTGAGTATTGGAGAGTTACTGCTGTGCAAAGGAATTGGACCTTCTAAACTATCTCCCCACTGGGGTTTTTGGCTGGTTAAGCATTGCCTGTAGCAGTAGGTAGTAATAGCTACCTTCTGAGGAAACATGCGTTTCTATCAATAATACTTTGTTTGTAGAGCTTGCTGCTTAATTGACTTCAACACTGGGGTCAGATTGAACTGTTCTGTTCAGCCAAGCAAGAGAAGCTGGTCATACTTCAGTCAGCATATAAACTCTATTGGCTGCTGCCTTGCATGAAGCCAAGAAAGAAATCAGTGCAAAACAGGAGAATGATGGAAATTAGAAGCTGTCCTCCTTCCTGAGATGTGGTGTCCCCTTGCACAGCTGTTGTGTTTAACACAAGTGTGACATGTAGGCACCTGGAGTTGTAGGAGAGTTGAAAGGCTGATGCATTTCTAGACACTAGCTTTCAGCACTTCAATGCCATGACACTGAACTGCCCTGCAAACTTCTGTCTTCAGATTTGAACCTGCTGAAAGACTCTGATCTCTCCCTACTTTTTGAAGTTGCTGAATTCAAACCCAAGATCCATAAACTGTTCAAGCACTTGCCATTCGGGAGGAGGAAACACATTGATGTTATTTGGGATCAACAGCAATTTGGAGTGGAGACTATAGTTGAGGAGAGAATGAAGATACAGGGATTTCATAAGAGGAAAAGACAATATCCATTTACAAGAAGTGGACTCAGTGGTGAACACCTTGCTTACACACAGCAAGCGTCGAGCAGAATTGTCCATTTGATTCTGTTGTCTTCATCAAACGATCAAATGGAAAACAGCTGCAATAATCAGAAGGTACAGATCCTGGGAAGCACACCTGTTCTCTTTTTGCAGGATAAGTTCCACAGGAAGTACCAGACCTCTGGAACAACCCAGAGAAAAAGCCTCTCCGATTCAAGCAATTTAAATTCAATGAATGTGATTTGGCTTGTAGTTAGTTCCCTAGGAAGTAATGAAAGAGGTAATTAAAGACTGGACAACTACCTTAAGTAAGTAAAGCATTATTCATTAGAGTAAAAGCATTTCAGGTGAAGTGTTTTCAGGCCATGAAAGTCAGCTCCATGCCTTTCTCTGCATCACTATGGCTGCCCAGTTCCAGAGGGGAGAATGAGACATCTTTCTGAAGATCCCATCACAGGCTGCTTCTCCCAGATGCCTGAGAAGGAGAAGACGTACATTAGAACATGTGGAAAAAGCCAGGAAGCAGTAGGATCTCCCTGCACTCACTCCTTTCCAACAACATTACTCCCTGATTGCAAGCATCAGTCTCCCCAGCCTTGCTCCTCTAGCCTCCTATGCCATCCCCAAAGGCCCGCCCTGAACTTTCATCTGGTAGAACGGTGGCAAAAAGCGTCCTTCAGAGAAGAGAGCTGTTCCCTGAAGAAGGTGGATGCCCCTGAGTGGAAGAGCTGGGGGGTGTTGGTTGGACGCAGTGAGGTTGGAAAGGAGTCATCCAGGGGGAGTCTTTGACAATGGAGTTTGATTAGCACCTTGCTTTTGAGAAAGCAAAAAATATTACCCATGTCAAGAAGAGTAAGTCCCAGCCATGTAATGGGCAGTGCACCAATGGCAACAGCAGAGCAGGCAGCAAATTGCTTCTCTGAATTGAAGTGGAACAACAGTTGCCATTCAGTCAAGGAACTGGGCAATTTGTAACTTCCTAAAAGTGATTTCCCAGAAAAAAGAGCAACAATTAAAAATATAAGAAAACACTTTAGTTAAATTTGCCAGTGTGAAGATAAATAGTAGCATAACAGCATCTGGCTGTGTCTTGGGAAGGAGTAGCCTGTCGACCACCACATTGTGCTTTTATCACCCAGAGGCATCAGAAGTAATCAGGAATTAGATCTGGTTTTCAGCATTGTTACTGTGAGAAGGTTTCACCTCTGCAAATCAGTGCAACAGTACAATGAAAATACAATTAATATCCTCTAGTAATTCCCCAGGTGAATATAGGCAATAAAATTATTAATGTTTCAAAACAATTAAGCCATAATTAAATTAGTAAACTTTCCGGGTGCTTTTGCCATTACTACTGACTGACTCCACCACTGGAGTTTATTAAGAACATTTTTAAGTAGGACAAACGTCAGCAAGGAATAATTCAGGTAGAGTTGATCTTGTCTTAAGGGAGAAAGCAGGACCAGATGACATCTTGAGATCCCTTCCAGACCAGTTTTTCTTCTAAAACATTCTGAAAATCTGTTTTCTCACATCACCAGTAAATTGCATTCATTTTGCATAGGTAGAAATGAATATAGCAGCTTTTTTCAATAGGGAAGTCAGTCTCTACTGCATTCAGATCAGGTCCATTCTTACCTTCTAGAGATCAAGATATTCAGACACCTGAAAAATATCTGACTTTGATGTAATGCGGGCTGCTTTGCAGATTTTTAATGAGAAAACCTCCTATTTGATATATTCTAGCTCTAAAAAACTAATTGATGAGTAAGCTTAAAACATACGCTAAAATATTCTTCCTATGGACCGATGTTATTTTCAGTCTGCCCATTTACATTCTTTCTTCTGCCACCTTTCTTAGCATTTCAACTGCAGTTCATCTTGGATGAATAAGAAGGAAACACTTTTTCAGAAGAGTAAATCATCATTTCCTTGGTGTAAAATAATTTTTCTTTTTGTAAGCAAACACAAGCCTAGCAAAAATCCAAAGGTGCTCTTCATTATTTTTTCCCATATTCTCTCTGACAAGATGAATTTTTGGATTTACATTCATTAAGATTTTACATAAACAGAAAAGAAAAATAGCAAGTTGTATACAAGTTCTTCATAATCTGTTAATCATCTACAAACTGACCTTAAGTACTCTTTAAAACATCCCTATTTTTGAACAGTAGGAAAAATCAGTATACGGAACAGTACCAAACAGTAGTAATGACTCAGAACAAGCCAACTAGCTTTAGGTTTTTTTTATTTTGTGTGTGTGGTTTTTTTTTTTTTTTTTTTTTTTCTGTGTGACACTTTTTCTGTGTTTGCAGGGTCTTGGTATTGCCATCTTGGACCTTCATTTAGAAAAAAGTCATAGAGCGCCAAGTCTGAGTAAGTGGTATGTCCCCAGCGTTGCTCAAAACATTCATGTAGAGTAAGAAGTGGTTTTCGAAATTCATTAGGAAGAGTTTTTGTAAACGGAATCAGTGACAAATTTAGATTTTCAGAGGGGAATTGGATGACAGGAACAGGTTTTCCAAGAATAGCTTAATTGAGGGGTTTGGGTGTCTGTGTGTCTGCTCATGGAAGTCAGCTGTTGAGTATGGAGGCTGGTACAACTGTGTAGGGACATAGGGACTTATGCCCTCAGGTCTGAAGATGCAAGAGGATGTTAGCAGGCACAGATGGCTGAAACCACTGTTTGGGGTTATTCTCCAAGGGTAAATTGGGTAACTGTGTTCTGGACATGCATAATTCCCTCTCCTTTGTAGGTAAAAGAGTTTTGGAGAACTTTATCATTTGCAGAGTGTAGTTGCCCTTCAGTGGAGACTATCACCATATATAAGGCGTTGTGTGCATTGCCAGGCAGCACTCCAGGAGAAGTAGGGGCATGGGTAGATTAAGGAACCACAAAGGGGGAAGAGTATGGATCCCTCTGCAGGGGACTTCTGATTTTCCCCTATAAATGTGAGCTGATGTTCTCTCTCTCTCTCTCTCCTACATGGACAACTTTGCATTGCATGAAGCATAGAGATATAGATAGATACAACACTTTTCACTCATTTTTTTAAAGCTTAAAATCACTGATTCATAAAGTGCATCAGAACTCATTTGATATATTCTTAAGTGCAGTGAATTGCAGTGGTGCCTTTCACAACAGACTAGTTTACAGATCCACAGAAGAGAGAATGGTCCACCTCCTTCTGTGGAGCATACAGGATTTTGTCATGTAGACCTGGTACCAACAGGTAGTTCTTTGGGCCATTGCCAGGTTATATCTTAGGAGGAATTCAAGGGCTGAATGACTGAGATTATTAACGATCCTTTTGTTTTCGTCATGGCTACGGTACAGAACAGTTACCCTGAACAAAAGCTGCCAAAGCTAAGGAGAGACATACCTTTTCTTTTCAGGCTCCCTCTGACCTTGCCCTTCCCTTACAATTTTGTAGAGTGATGGTATGTCTAACTAAAACAAAAGAAAAGTTCTTTGCTTTTGTAGCTAGACACCCACTTCAGACAATCAAAGAAATCTTTTATTTAGCTTGATGTTAAACTGGATTGCTGTGGAAAACAAAATCACTTGCCTTGAACACCTTGATTTGTGATCAGATCCTTACCCAGCTTAGGAAATTCATCAAGTGAGACAAAATTTACTGGGGGGACACTGTGCATGAGTGAGGTCTTGCACAGGAAATTACAGAGTTGCCTGGAATTTTAGGAAAATGCAGATACTGAGCTATCAGTGTGCCTGATTAATTAACATTTGTTTATGTTCTGTTTCTTTCAGCCTTGTTTCAACACCCCAGAACTGATTCTAATAAAATCCCTTTGCGAGTTCTTTTTCCTTCCACACACTTAACTCATGATTGCAAAAATCATTACCACTTTTGATTATAATCTTTAATTAGCAGGAAAACATATGTGCTGAATTATTTAGTTAGTGTTCATTTTCATCATCATGTTTTGATGGCTTTTGCATTAATAAATCTTTTGTAGACCCAGAGACCCTGGATAGCTTTGGATGGAGTTGTTTAAGGACTTCTGTTAAACACTTTGCCTTCCAAGGACCTTAAAGCACCATGTGCTACCCAGGACTTTTCACTCCCAGGTGAATTTCCTGATCACTAGCTTGTCTCTTCTGCTCACTTTATAGCTTAATGAATCTTTAAGAGCTTTCCTTCTCAATGGAACAAGTTCAAAAGGAGTGAAGATAATATCTCTGCACAGCCTGTCATGAGAGAGTGGTTGTGTGGCTTGAGGCCAAATTCATCACTTGTCTGTTGCATAGCCTTCTGGATTGGTTCTGGAGCTGCTCAGTTGGTTTTCCAAAGAGAAAAACTTTGAATATAGCTTATTTTTGATGATGTTCTCAAAGGAGCCTTTACTTGCCTCATAGAAGTGCCTCAGGGTTTCTATGCTTGTTGTGTCTTAAACCCACATTTTGGTGAGTGAGTAAAATGGCTCAAAGTATTCTCAGAAGGGCCCCAACATCTCTGCCAAGGCCTTTGGGGCTATGGACAGCAGAAGTTAAGGGTGTCCTATAGGCTGGGCCAGTCTACATAAAGCAAAGACTGCATCCTGCAACGAGCTTCACATGGGAGGACACCTGGTTTTCTGCGCAAAGCCATGCTAGACCCAGTGTGAATCCCTGCCCGTGGAATTCACTGCCAAATTGTAATGTAAGAAAAAAAGCCTCTTTGAGCGGACCCATTCTTGTTATTTAAGACACTATGCAGTCCCTGATTGTTCAGGTCCAAGGTCGTTGTCCGAGTTGGCATGTAAGGCTGAGTACAGCTGCCAGTGAACCAAAATTGCTGAAGTTCTCTGCCACTATTTCAGTCTATCAAGATTTTAGTCTGTGGATAGGATGCAGAGGTTTAGGTTTTGTCTGAATATTGTTTTACTGTGATTTTCTACCCAATTTGATGAAATTACAGTGTTTATAATTGCCAGCATTGTGGGTAGGTATTTCTTAGTGAATGTAATTTATCAACTTTAATGAGTAAATAAGCACCTAACCCCTGTGGCAAGAGATGCTCCCCAAGTCTTTAAGTAATAAAAAATAATACAGCTACAATGGAGCTCCCGGACTGGAGCAATTGCCCCATGTGCCATTACACCCATACAATAAAACATTTAAAACTGTTTTAAATGTTTCCTGTCATCACTGGTGGTGGGAAAATAATTTTGCATGGTTCATTTGCTGCAGTACTTAGTTTTCTTTGGTGCTTCTGGAAGGACTGATTGTTATCAGAAAAATGACTACAAAAAGACTGTTTTAATACATGTTTAGTTTTCATCGGGAATTTCTCAATCAAACTCGAATCAATGCAGCAGAGGAGTGTTTGCAATGGAATAGCACAATTTGTTCAGAGCAGGGTGGTGCTGACTAATCATCTGCAAACTGGTGAACTTCAACAATTGTATGAGTTATGCAGAAGCATATTACTACTAATGAACTCTGATTGTGAACTTGTTCTGAGGAAACCCCAGAACTCAGAAAGACAACCCGGGACATTTTCATAGATTTTGGTAAAAAAATTTTAGCAATGAGAAATGGGGATTCCCTCTGGAAAGTTTCCTTCTGACATTTTCTGTCCAACCCTAAACCAAATATCCCCTAAACAAAAAACGTTTTACATAAAGTAAGCTAAAATGAAATTCAGACACTGCTTCTAAGTAAAAGCATCCACTCAGGGTTTTATTATAATTCAACAACTTCACTTCAAATATTTATTCAGATTGGTGCTCCTGGCTGTCCCTACATTGCAATGTCCTCAACTGAATGCCAAAGTATGAGCACTGATAGAAAAAATAACATGTAGATAGAGATTCTCAGAGTGTTATGGTCTTGTTTTAAACAGTGTAGTTCTTTCCTGTTCAATTTGAATAATACTTAACATTCCTAGAGCTATATCACTTTTTGACGCATCCCTGAATACAAGATGCTGCATCTCAAGGACTTATCTCCAGACTTGCATCCTGGCAAATTAATCTTTTCAATTGCTTTTTCTTGCTTGTCAGCTTTTTATGCTGGTCTTTTCACTAAATGAGTTGATTATACATAGTACCCTTCATTTAGCTTTAAGTAGATATTTAAACCGTGATATTACTTCTTTTTTTAAGGGACTTGCAAGTCTGGCATCTCTGTAGGGGTAGAAAGGATTAAATCAGTATTCCTGACAGCAGAAATGATTAACAGAAGGCTCTTCGGAGTGCACTTGTGTGTTCACAGTGTGGGTATCATTATGTTTACTGAGATGACTGTTAATGAAGCATCAGAAATGAAGAAACTGTGAACATCCTTACTGCCTTTATCAAATTTCTAGTGTCTGTTGCCCTCTGTAAGCCCACAAATACCAGCCAGGAGTCTGGGAAGTGGAGGAAAGAGCTGATCAGAGCACAGATTTCATAGACAAGTGCAGTGCTTTGTTTTGAAAAAGCAAAAATAAGTGAGCATAACAAAGAACTGTTCCCAAACCTGAACCTGCCTCCTGAGCAGCCGTTAAGTACTTTGGCTGATGAGCAGATGAGCAGTAGGAAAGCACGGCATCAATCCTGAGCAGCGTGGGAACCAGAGGACCTTCAGCTAGAGGGGGTAAAAGAGAGCAAAGAGGTAAGAAGAGTGTGGCTGCTTGGGCTGTGCGACTCTGGGCCTTGTGTGCTTGTATGCGTAAGAGGTCTGAAAGGGAGAATTAGCATTTTTGAGTACACTTCTGAATAGCATTCCCACTACTGCTCTGAAGCTGACCCTGACTAGCCGTACGCTAATCCAGACTGGTGTGTCATCACAGCTCAGCGTCTCCCTAGCTTGCCTCCCTGTTTCCCTCTCTGTCTCCCTCCCCTCCCTGCACATCTCCCCACCCCATAAACCGCCAGTGCTGCTGCTGGGGGTTCTTGGCATGAGCCCTTTGTCTGTGGTCCTGTCCTGTGGCTCCCCAAGGGAGCTTTTTGCCGCTCCAGCAGGGAAGGTGATCACCTTCCCCTGCATGGGACAGCTGGAGTTGGGAGAGGGTCAGAAGGCAGGGGATGGAGATCCCATCCCTGGAGAAAAGCCCAGCCCCTGGCAGCCACCTTGTCCCTGCTTTGTGCTCCTTGGAGAGCATGGAAAGTCCCTCACCCTTCTGTCTGGGCTGATGCTTTGTCTCCCTGCCTCTGCCATGCCTGGCACCTTCCTGGCATCACAGAAGGACTCTCCTGTTGCTTGTGATATGATGCCCTTGGCCACCGTGTGCGCAGAAGAGGAGCTGGTGAGGGGGAGGGAAAGAAGTCAAGTTTAATGTCAAGTCAATGGAAAGCAGGGCAGGAAAAATGAGATTGAAAGAGGGAGATAAGGAGGGATCTCCTGGGTCATGGAGTACACTACTGAGCTAGGAAAACAGAGTACAAATCGATTAATTAAAGAGGAAGTAATTAAAAACAAGTTAATGAAAGATTAATTGCTTTATAATTAATTACATAATCTATAGCTTCTATAATTAGATTCATTGATTAATTAGAAATAACATCTATTTATTAAAATGCGATCATATTTTAAGTCTGGTTGGTGAGTTTGCTTGTCACTGTTTTGGCCTGATAACTGCAAGTCTTCCTGAATTTCAGCCTAAATTAATTCGTGGCCACATTTAGCCAGTTTGTTCTTGCTCCCCTTTAGAAAGGAACGTATGTTTAGCTTGGCTTGGTATAACGTCTCTGTCAGCTGTACTTTGTGCACTCGAAATGCAGAGGTGTAAGAGGTTACGGTGCCCATCTGCCCGTCCCTTCTCTCTCAGGGTGTTTGTGTCAGCAGTCAGAGTGAAACCAGCAGCTCGGCACCGAGAAGGCTGGGCTGCCAACAGGCTACCTTTTGTCAGGGATCTCAGTACTGCCTTATATCTCCTCAATCTGTTTTGTCAGTGACAAATTAACCCCGTACTCTTTAATTTTTGTATTCTACTTGTATGATAAAACTGAAGGAGGTTTTGTACCCTATAGGAGAGACCAGCTGCTAGCCCTGCAACCTGACTTTCCTAGTTCCTCATGTGGCATGCACAAGTTGCAGCTCCTGGTCCTTTAGAGAGGTGGCAATCCATAGAAGAATCAGGAGGTGGCTGCTGTAATTGTGGCCAACATCTTGGTAGGCATTTCCCGTCTGTGAATGACCGCTTTAAAACACCTCGCAGCATCTGACCTGACATCCTGTGAGTAGCAAGATCTCATTTATCCAGCTGGCATGTGAGGCTCTGAGCCTATCCACTGGCATTTGGAAGACATTTCATGGTGACAGTAATTATTATAATCATTCACTTCAGTAGCAGGTTTGAAGCCTACTCTTTCCATTGACATAGTTGATCTAACTGCAGAATAAGTCACATGTTAACAGCTGGACTAAAAAACCACCCACAGATGTTGCTTAATAGGAGACTGAGTAAGTCCACCCACTGCTGGTACATTTAGTCCTCCTAGAGGAGGCAGGTGTATAATCTAGGAAATTTTCCAGTCCAGCCCTTAGAGACATGAATCATTAATGTTTAGTGCAAAGAAACAATGTCCTTTTTACCCATGGGGAGGAGGAAAAAAAAGACCACAAACACAGTAAAAATGTCTAGGACATCTGGGAGAGAGCTCACAAGCAGGAAGCAGCCAGTTTTTCTTCACACCAAAGCTAGCTACTGGTTTTCACTATGAGAAATAACACAGCAGTCTCTCCCAATACTCTGAGATATTTTTTTGTGTGTTATCTAGAGCATTCACGCTCTCTGCAAGCCAGGGTCAGAGGCATCAGGCTGTGAATCAGCCAAAATAGTTAGGCACTTCTGCTGCTGGTGGCTCTGGGAAGTCTGCTGCTCTAGTTTTGCTTGAGGGAAACAGGCTAGTGAACTCACTTGGGCTCTGAGGCTATGAGCCACCTATGGCCAATCCCTGGTTGCCCCCTTTGTCCCCTGCCTGCCTTCCAGTGAGACAGACCCAGCTTTGCCTGTCATGAGAGTCGCCGGAACACAGCGCTCAAGATAGATGAAGATGGTTGGAAGTGGGCATCATCCTTACTAAGCATTGACCCATTTTCAGAAAAGAAGAGGCTTCTAGGACAAAGCCCAAAAAAGTAATTCACACACAGAGCCCTGTGTATTCCCATAACCCTGACATAGTACTGAAAAGGGCTAAGTAAATAATAGCCTGAGAAAAAGAGAAAAGCTACTTTTCCCCCCTCTCTGCTGCATTTTTCCTCATTGTCTTTCTGGACCTTTTCCAAAATTGGAGTATTTTGTAAAGGTAGAGTGGCTAAAACCTCAATCAAGCTGACAGCCCCCCTGCTGCAGGCAATGGGGACACGGAGAAGCCCAGAACGACCATCCCAAACCTTGGCTTTGAGAGAGGACTTTCAGCTGAAAGCCAATAGCTTTTTGGTGGTACTGGAATATCACCCAAATTGTGTAACCTTGGTGAACCAGACTCTTTTGCCTATGCAAACAGGCATTTTCTCCTCTACATGCAT
Organism: Larus michahellis; assembly: GCF_964199755.1. Lineage (NCBI taxonomy): Eukaryota > Metazoa > Chordata > Aves > Charadriiformes > Laridae > Larus > Larus michahellis. The sequence continues at coordinate 62,617,977 of NC_133901.1, forward strand.
CACCTCTGTGCTGCTGTAAACTGGCTTGGGTGTGTGGCTCACCACTATTACTTCTTTACTTCAGTTCTCTCGCTTGGTATTTTGTTCTTACTTCAAAAAACTTGATATAAGGAAAGAAACAGAAGGAAAAGGGCATTTCAGCTTTGATCACTGTGATTCACTAGAGAGGTGGCAGGCTGTGGAGCTGCTCTCTGGTCCCTACAAGGTGTGTATAATGCAGTTAGTCACGGGGCAACATAAATAGACACTTCTGAACTGTACGTACTTCCATGACTAGCAAACGTGCTGCAGCCTCATCTGAGGAAATGGCACCTTTTCTAGTGTTTACAGCACAGCTGGCAACAACTCCAGAAAGTTTTCTGCTTTTGCCCAGAGCTCTTAGTTATGGAGCCACGAGTTTCACTTGGCATTAATCAAGAGCTGAGTTAGCCATACATTTTCATGTGATTGTTGACTTCTTAAGAATGCTAACTGCGTTCTAGTTTCTTATCTATTTTTGTTGGAGTGAATATCCTTGTCCTGGAAAAACTAAAACCAAAAATCTCTTGTTACATTTTTAAAGCCAAAATGAAAACCCTCTCGGGAAAAACACTTGACTCTGGGGATGAGAAATGGGTCGTTTTCAGTTCCCTCAGTTCAGCCAACTGCTTCGGAAGATTTGCTCAATGACTTGTGACTGCTCTTTGTCAAACAAGTGGGAGAATATTAACTCCAGCTCTGAGCCATTTTGGTGCCTGGCATGGGGATTGCTGGGAAATATCCAAGGAGAACCAATGGCAGCTGATTGAATGCAGAGTTGCATTATACTGCGTTGGGGAAAAATCACCACAAAAACATTTTTTTTATTACATCTACAAGTAAACTTTCTTCTCCCCTGGGTTGGGGAAAGAAGAAGAGTTCTCATTGACCAAGCGTTCGTGCAGCAAGAATTAGACTTTTTACCGTGACAGCAAAGAAAAGATGAACCTTCAGATGAGACTCACAATAAAGCAGGGCTATAAACATCAGCCAGGGCAGACCTAGGTGGATTCAACTGCTATTGTTGCATCCCTCCATGGGTATTTGCAAATGAGGCAGCTTTTATTCAGTACCTTTAAGTTCTTAAATTGCTTCAAGAAGAGCAGATGAAGGGTGAAATACACAAAAGCTTTTTTTTTTAAAAAAACCCCGCCTGTACTGACAGATGGTGGTGTACCAGAAGAGACGACCAATTTGCTGTTCTGTTGTTGAAGGTCCACTCCAACAATCTGAATTTATAGGGAGTCAAGTTTCCTTTTGAAATATGCAAATGACCCTTAACCGTGAGATTATACAGTAATAAAACGTTCCCCTTTAACTGTCTTTGGCAATGATAAAATCAAACCAATTTTATCAGAAGTACCCATCAGGACAACAAATTATAGAATCATTTTGCATGAAATTCTTATGCTTTTTCGACTGGGAAACATTTTAATCTGTAGTTTCCTGACAGTGTCTTCTAAACAGTTTGTCCCCAGCACAACACATGAATTCTACGTGCCAGTTTTCGTTGGCAAATTAATAAGGACACGAAAAATCTGCATCCACATATCATAAAAAATGCAAAAGCATTGAACACTTAATTACAGCTCGAGCTGTTCCAAAATGCTCAGTAGCTGAAATGGTTGAAGAGACACAGTTTCTATGACTGGCTGACTATCTAAATCACACCTAATTTTCTGGGATCTGTTGGATCTGTTGCTATCAGAAGCAGGGAAATCAGAGGTAGCTGAAATGAGCAATCCAGTGCTGGCACTTTTGTACGGGAGAGCGTCTGCTTCAGAGCAGACACTAATGTTTTATCTGGCAGATGTAGATCATGAAGTCACGTGCCTTGAGGTGTAGCATGAGTGAGTGTGTCGTTGGTCTCCCCTTGACATTAGAAAGCTAGCCAAGTCATTTGCAAAGCTGCTCAACAGGCTGTTCACGTGTTTGCAAGGTGAGGTCGGATCAAGGCAGAGCAGAGTGTAAGCCTAGGGCCACCTTCTCCTCACAATTTCCTTTGGGGTGCCTGTTCCACAGCAGTTTCCTTTCAGAGACAGGACTGCTAGCGTGGAAACCATATGTTGTACCTCAGATGTGCCACAAAGCGTGTGCCAGATGGGAGGGATCATTTACACGCATAAGGAGGAAGATGCTGTGCAGGACCCATTCCAGGTTGTAGATGATGTGTTTTCCAGTGGGTGTTGTTTAACATCCTCATATGGACCTAGAAGATCAAATCCCACGACACTTCAGACTCAAATGCATGACTGAGTCTGTGGTTTAGTGAGTTACTGCCTTTAGCAGATCTGTGGTATGAAATTTCCACAGCAAACATGAAGTAAAATATATTGGTTTAAACCCCTTTCCTTGATTTACTCCTTACTCGTTATGTCCTTAGAAGGTAAAATGGTTAATTATTATGATTCAGGTGTTGAGCAGTAATTTATTAAACTGAGAAACCTTGATGTTGGATCCCACCGAGGTGCCTGCAGGAATTTTCTGAGGGCCTGCTGTACCCTGGGGAGCCACGATGGCTGCAAAATCTCCTCCTGGATCCCACTGGAAGGACCTCACTGAATAAACTCAGGGGAAAGTAGGAGTCTTTGCTTTCACCATAAATAACCTCAGAGCAAAGGAGGAGGTGTCACTCTTGAAGATATGGAAGGGAGGTGGGACCATCACTAGAATTTCCTTAGGAGTTTCTTTAGGAAAAGGATGGAGGGTGAATAAGACTATCTCATTCTTGCATTGTAACTGTGCAAATGGTAGCGGTGTGCTCATATCCCTGGAAGAAACTGTTGTCTCTTTTGGAAAAGATGTCTGGCAGGGGCTTGCTGCTGACTCAATGTGGAGTTGAAATGGGAGGGAGGGAGGAGGTTGCAGCATGTCTTCCTGCTTGGATGGAGGAAGCTAAATAACAGGGCTTGGGTGCACTCATTCCCACGCTGACAAAATCTGGGAGAAGTTTGAGGGGGTGACAAGCTGTTCGCTGTGCCCTGTGGGCAGAGGACATTTCTGTTTTGGCCAAGGCAGTTTTTCGAGGTATGGAGACACAGGGAGTGGTCCCACCTCTCCCAGGCCCAGTAGCAGCAAGAAGAGCAAACTGGGTTTTCTGGGACACCCCGCCTCTCCCCAGCTCTGTGGCAGGAACTGATCCAAATCTATGCCTTGGCTCCACATAAGTGACAGCCCTCCAGGAGACTGAGGAGCATAAGTAGGGGCTGCCGCAGGAGCCTCTGTTCTTTGTCTTTTTGCTCCATGAGCATTTTTTGCAGCATTTCTTCCATCACCTCAAAAGCTTTCAAGTCTTGAAAACAATTTTGTCATTTTTCTAACTTTAAGAACCTGAGTCTTGATTGCCTTATTTGATGGCTTCCTTGTGGTTCCTAAATGTTCTCCCTGCAAAAAACAGTGAAGTTAGTTTTTGAGGCTGTAAAGAAGTGTTATAGAGTATTTTTATATAAGCCAGATTAATGGTTTTAGAAGACGATGCATTTGTCATAAGGCAGCATTTTGGCAGCAAACTGAGCTTCACTGAGCAGTTGTTTTCAATCTTGTCACGCGTCTTCGAAGAGCTAACCTGAATTTTCTCCTGAATTTGGAGTTTTACAAAATCATGACTCAATCCTATAATAAAAAAAATAAAGAGAAAGAAAAAACACCCCCCTACATTTTAGAAGTATGTATTCTGATAGAGAGAAAAAAGGATTTTTAAAATTCCTTCTCTGTACTTCTTTCATCTGTGTCCTCCTAAACTGCAGTTTTGCTTGGTGGATCTAAACTAAATCGCATAGAAAGATTTATGCATTGCAAATGAGCACCCTGAAATTCAAAGTCAAGCAGAAACTGTAAAAGCTGGAAGAGAGATCTTTATGTAGTATTTCTGGGGATCGCATATTAGAGTTTATTTTTTTCTTTAAATACATCGAATTCCAATATCAGCACCTGATAATTAGAACAGGATTTGGAAGCAGCTTTTCATCCTTTGTAAGCTACAAGCAAAGAAACTTTCAATGATAAAAAAAAAAACAGCAACAAATAACTGCAAATTCTTTATCACTGACATTTTATTTCAGAGTAGAAGTCTAAGAAACCACCCAAAGTGGTTTGACTTGAAGCCAGTCCCTTGGGAGCTCATGAGGAGGGCAATCTGCCGGCTCACACTTGAGACCGGGCAGAGCAGGAATTCTTTCCTTTAATGACACTAGTTCCGCAAATCGCGGTATGTGAACTCAGCTGGACCTTGAATGACAGACTTTCCTAAAAATGACTTTTAGGTAATATGTGGCCAATTCAGACAATTCAAGGTTGTTCCCTTTGGCACGTTCCCCATTTTTTTGTTTGTCTCTAGAATGAAGCCTAACAGTAGTCCATTATGGTTCGCTTTGCAGTGCTCAGTGGATCTCATTTGCAACTTAAGGGAGGAAAAAGCCTGAGTGCAGAAAGACCGAGTCTGGAGCAGGAAACAGTGGTGTTCTTGTGGGGGACAATTAAAACCTAATGCATGGGGCTATTGTTCTTTAGGGAAAAAAAAAAAAAAGAAGAGCATAAAACAGACCAGGAGATCTGTCAGAGAAAATTTCTGTTTCAACAGCCAGCTCTGGGACTGTGCTAGCGATCACGTACACCAGAAAGGTGATGTGTTTCATGCTGAGCTTCCAGGTATTTGCTTTTATAATGCAACATCCTGAAAGATGAGCAGGCTGGAACAGAGTAAGAGGGAGAGGAGACAGAATGACAGTGTTCACATTCTGGTTTCCCCGCCTTGTTCGGTGTGTTTTGTCTGCCTGGATCAAGTATCTCTAATGTGTTGGTGCCCTTTGCTGTGGTGTTCCCTGGCACCCGGCGCAGGCAGACACAGAGGTCCATGGCATTGCTGGGGTGGCAGCTGCAGGGCTGGACCCAGCTGGAGTTGGGGCCCTTGCTGTAGAAGGTATTCTTCTGGCTGCTAGGAGCCTCTGGGTTTAGAAACGCGAATATTATCACTTTGACGCAGAATATGGTTAGCTGTGAGGGAGAAGACTAACCTCCTCACTGCAGTGGTGACGTTGGATTGTGAAAGCCCCTTCTGAGTGCCACGACAGAGCCCTGGGCTGAGGCAGGGAGGATGTGGCAGCCTCCCTGGGGATCGAGGAGCTGAGAGGGAAAAGCTGAAGCTTTCTATTTCAGCTGTCACAGCAGACTCTGAAAGACAGGGAGAGAAAAAAGGCTGCCCCACTTTCACCTGTGGAAAGTCCCCAGTGAGACGGAGTGTGTCAGGAAATCATTCCTGGAGAACAAAAGGGACAGAGAGTCCTTCTCATCACACTCTCTCAAAGGTGCCCAGCAGCAAGAGCATCTGTGCTCCCTGCATTGCTGTCAGTACTTGCCTGTTTCCCTTGCTCTCTACCATGAGGATGGGACCTGTCACACCATCACACCACGTGTGACCTTCAGAGAACAGGAGCAGCCAGAGCAGCAGGACCAGTCTTTCCCCCCCAGAGCATCCAGAAGTGGACTGTAAACATGCAAAGTGCAAGAAGATGATATATTACAGGGTACCTTGCCATGGGGAAATTTTGTTCTTTATTCCCTTTCAGCCAAATTAGATTTTTATTCTAAAATACACAGACTTCTGTCTCTTCTAAAACCCCTTTAAAATAAAGTGGGCATTCGCAGGCATGTTTATGTGTGAAAGTAGGTGACTGCATTTTGTTTAACAGATGTGTGTCTGTCTCTAGGCTGTGGATTTGCTACAGGGACTCTGAAAGCTGTGGGGTCACATAAAGACTGTATATTAACTAAGGCTTTTGAGAGCTGCTGAGATTAAAGTCTCAACAGTATTCAGCGTGCTGGTCAACGTGCCAATCTCCACGTGTCCAGCTTTGTTTTGTACTACCTGGCAAATGAGAAACGAGGATTTTGCAATAATTATGACTGTTATTCAGGGAATTGGTTAGAAATTAAAGGTTATCTAAAAGACCAAAATGAAAAAAATCCAGCCTCAAAAACAGAAGACAGTGATGAAAACGTCTAGCACTAGGAAGCTGAAAAAACAAAGCTAAACCTTAATATTCTCCACAAAACCTTGACCCAGGGGTTACAATGTATTTGGTGACTTTACTGGATGTTACTCTCTGTTCCCAGCACTGAAAACAAATGCAAATCACTCTGGGAGAAGTAACCGTCCGGGGCTCCGTTCCTTCCATTCCCTTTCTTGTCATTTCTCTTTCAAACCCTGATACTTGCTTTGCAGAGTTTATTATTAGCAGCTGCGCCTAAGACTGGGGAGAGTGTTGCGGGAGGAGAACTATAGATATATTTTTCTTTAGATAAAGCAATCTTTCTTTCTTGTTGTTGAGAGCCTTGGAGCAACTTCATTGTGGTGCAACAGGTTGTGGGAGTGAAATGGAACCGGTAATCTTTGAAAAATCACCGTGGACAACCCATTTAACTTCCAGGCTGCTCTGTATTCATCTCTGGGGCTGTCCCGCATCCCTCAAAGTTCTGTTGCCAGTTTATGGAAGAGAAAACAGTCAATACAGATGTTTGCGGTATCTGCTGTGGAAGGCTGGCATTCAATTAAAAGAAGGGCAAAACAACCCTTTTCTGTTTGACATCAAATATACAGAAGACACAGCACAGCAGGAACCACCTCTCTCTTGTGTGTTATTTTACCAGGGATTTACCAGGCTTGGTAACTCTCAGCCATGATAATCCTAGTAATAAAATTTCCTGCTGAGTCAGTCCCAACTTTTCCCGGTGAAGACAGTCACCAAAGTGCAGAGCAGCTGCCGCACTGCTCCGGGGTGCGTTTGTCAGGGGCCAGCAGAGAGGATGAGGGCAGATGCTCTTCCCTCTGCAGTGAGCCGTGCTGTGGGGCATGAATGAAAAAGACTCTATGTCAAAGCAGAGCTGCTATATACTGGTTATATGGCTCGAGAGCGGCACCGCCCTGTCTGGCCTGGATAGCCAAGTGTCTTTTTGCAGAGCCCAGAGGGAGAAGGGGGACAGTGCAGGTGTCCTCTCATCGTGGGATCAGCGTGCGAGTGTCTGAAATTTCTAAACACAGGTTCAGAAATGTTCCTGTGCCGATATTTTTAGGAATTACTTAAGCCTGTTCTCTTAGAGAGCAGTAAAGCTACGATAATATTGAGATGGTTAGAATCTTCTTTCATTTAATATGCCAGGTGGAATAGTCTCCATTAAGTCTCTGTAAATTATTAACTCTTTTTTCCTAGCTAGAAAAGAAATGTAGTTTTTTTCTTTACAACTTTCTGACAGATATTAAAACATGATAAAATGAAAATGGCTTCACTCTATAATTCACTGGGACTTCTCTCCTGAGAACAGAGTGGAGCAAGGCAGGATTAATGTTGATTTTATTACTGCTGCCTTCTCTAAGGAAAAAAAGTCCTTGTAGATTTAAGAGAACGGTTTTTATGTGGCAATCTCTGGGGAGCTGCGCTGCCTGTTTTAAGGTCCCTAGAGGTCCCAGTCCCTCAAGACTGCATGGAGGATAGTTCTAGACGAGGATCGGAGTGATTCAAATATCATAACAAATTAGGCTGTGAGAACAGGAGCCAGTGTAACAGCAATGATCATTTAAAGGCTTGCCCCAGAGCCCATCAGACACAATGAGCTTTGGACAGTCTTCATCCAAACTTCCTTTCTCAGGATTACAATTACAGGTGAAATATTGTGTTCCTCTCTTCCCCGCAGTACTTCCCTCTGCCCAAAAATTAAGTTTACAGACTACAGTTTAGTGGGATTTTGGCCACCATGGTCCATCCTGGACAACATATGTTTGCACAAGGAATGTTCAAATACAACTTCCAGCCACAAGAAATGCTTTCCAGATGGCTCCAGCCCTGGTTTTGTGTGTGTGTCTCACCAAGGTCTGCATCCTGCGTGAGCTGCAGGGAATACGGAGGCAGGAATGAACGGAGCGTGGACCAGCATTAGGTAGGTGATATAGAGCTCGTATCTGACTGTATGACTGGTAGAGAAAGGAGGTCAAATGTGGCATTCATTACCTCATTCGCAGCCTGATAAATCAGTCCCTGTCTTTACCCTCAACGGTTTGGCTTTTGCCACCCACAGCCCCCATGACTCCATCATTATAATGAATAATTCAATAAATATTTTTAAACCCCAGCTATTATTGCCTATTTAAAGCTTCCTACTTCATGGTTTGTGGGGTTTGCAGGAAATGCTGAGTGTCAGTTCTGTGTGGTTTTTATAGGTTTTCTAAAGGGCATAGGGAAAAAAGCAGGTGGTGTTTGTTGGTCTAACAAACAAACAATTCATTGAAACTGGCATAATTGACAGACTGGAAAAATATAATTACAACAGTGGGTAAGAAAGGAGGAGACAAGAGAGTCCTTGAGGGCTAGAAGCAACAGAAAGACAGTAAAAGGAGTCATTTGTGCCATTCAAGGGTGGACTGACTCAGGGGCGCTCGGGGGGACCTGAAGGAATATGCAGACGGACCATCTCTTGTTTGTACAGAGTTGAGAAAAAATAAAGAAATGCCAGAAAGACTGGGAGGTGAACAGGGATGGGAGGGCAGGGTTTGCATTTTAGCTTTAGGGAATAAATAGTCAAAATGAGATTCTTGGTCTGTGGCTGAGGGAAAAAAGTTAGAGAGTGATGAAAGAGAGAGACAAGAAGAGAGCAGTTCTGAAGCAAAGCAGTATTGAAGTTCACTCTGCCCTCACCTAAACCAGTTCTGCTCTTCTCTACTTTGCAAGACAAATCGTGAAAATAAAGTGGTTGCCTCAGACTCACACCATGCCCAGAGGTCAGTGACACTGCGTACCCTCAGTGCTTGCAAGGCACAGGACAACGGATGCTGCAATGTGAAAGGACCCATCACGTAGCGTTGTGCGACCCCTCAATGCTAGCGTGGCTTGGCACTTCTGCTCTAGTCCTGGGAGATGCTCTTGCTCTGCTTGCCCCCTTTGAGTTTTAAGCAAAAGGAATCAAGTTTCTGTTTACTTCCCTGTTAAAGATAGTTTCTAAACAATTTCCAGTGTCTGGAGTATTTGACATGTCGAGGACATCACAACACGCTGTGCCAATTTCTACAACCTTATAGGATTTCTCAGTTTCTAGTAGCCATCCCCATTCTCTAAAGCTGTGGGAATTTTTTATTTGGGGACAGAAGATATGTTAGGAGTGGAGCCCTTAAGGGAAAAGAAAAAAAAAAAAAAGAAAAAAAGAGCTGATGTTTCTTTCTCTTTCTTATTTCCTTTCTCATCTCTATTTGACTTTTACCTCAGTAAATATTGATGAAACTGAATGGCAGAGAGATGGGTTTCTCGCTGTTACTTGTACTAAGAGATATCAATAAATTTCATTTTCAAAATCCTACCCTATGTGCATTCATTAAATGTGGTGAATGCACCACTTCTTTCCCATTATCCCGGGAGATATTTTGATATTAAAAATGTTTTCAAAGTTATCATTTTTACTTTTTTATTTTATTTTCTTAGACAATTTGGCAAAAACATGATAAAGTAAAAAGAAAATATTTGAAGTTGCTGAAAAAAATAATCCATAACTGTGCTTTTGCCCTGGAAAGCTATAAACAGTTATTTGCATTTTGCAGCTGGAAAATTGGATGCAATTATAAAAAAGAATAGAATTATACAGACATGGGTAAATTAGGCATATGAGAAAGAATTAAACCAGCTTTTTGTGAGCGAAATCGAGTCTCACAGAGAAGTAAATGAGTACACATATAATGGTGGCCCAGTTAATACAGTGTATTTCAGTTACCAAAACTTTTCGACGAGGCACGTCTCCAAAGGCTTTTACAATAACTAAGCTGTCGTGGAATGAATGTGTATGTCCTCCCTTGAATTAACTGTCAAAAGATAAGAAACCAAATGAAGGAATAAATGGACTGCTTTCTCATGGAAAAGCCACCAGGGGAGCCTTGCTGCATCTGTGCTCGTCAACGTATTTCTAAATGGTCTGGAAAAGAAGCTGAAATTCAACGCTACTGAATGAGAGTTAATACTTATGGAAAAAGTAAGCCCTTAGCGCTACGATGGAGAGACGGACTCAAAAAGAAATTGAACCGGCTCAGTGAAAGAACAGTCTAACAACAGCTATCAAACACAACCAAACAAATGCATCCTCCAAAAGAGAACGTCTCCAAGTCTCCGCTGGAAACTGAAATGACGTAGGAAGGGAAAGATGTCCCTGCGGATGTCTTTTCTGCTCCCTCACAAGGTTTCTGCTACCAATCACACCTGCAGGACACTGACTGGAGTGACTCTTGTTCTGATGAGCTACAGATGCTGTTACAGTCCTCATCATTTCATCTCATCCACTTTCCTCCTCCTTACACCACCCCCCCACGCACCAGAAGTTAGAACAAAATCAATGGAGTTAAAACAGATTACATCAGTGAAAAAGAGGGCAAAACACTTCTTTGTGCCTTTTTTCTGGGACATACAGATGGTGCAACAGGCAGCCTTAGTTAGGCAACATCAAAAGTGTAATCGTATTTATAGAATTACTTTCTTAGGCATGTGAAAATGGAGATGATGTATCATTTACAAGTGAATGAAGACTCAACACTGGTAACTGCTGGACTGCATAATATGGCCACAAAATGCTTCCATAATAATGAGTCCAGGAAATTATTGCACAGCTGTAACACAAGTGTGGAGGAGATTAGTAGAGACTTTCAATAGATTTTTAGGTTCTCCCTTTTTAAAAATACCTTTCATCCTCAATGCAGCCTGATTGCATACAGTAGCTGGCATGAAGGCAAGAAGCAACTACAGCAAAGTCTTATAGAGAAAACACTAGCATATTGGGATGTACTGGCAACGTGGCTCCAGGATGAAAAGAACTTGCAGTATCCAAATCACAGGAAGGAGGGCAGGATCGTGATTCTGCAACCTTAACCAGAGAAGGAAATCTTTTGGAGAAAATGGTTCTCCTCCACCCTGAGTATTTATTACAATCTTTTTTTGCATTCAGTCCAGTAGTCTCCTGGCTGTATCAATTAGAGTTTGATTATAAGCAGACAGAGTGAGTCTGTGGAGTCATTTGCCCAGCTGTGATGGCTGATGCTGTGTTTCTCTTCCCCTCAGGCAGAGAGGCTGGCAGAGCACAGTGAATGTCTTGGGACACTATTTCCAGATGACCGGTACAAGGACATTGGGAAGAGGTATGGTGGGCAGATCTGTCCTTATCTAGAAAATTTTATTTCCCTGCTTATCCAAGGCAAGGAAGTTAATTCTAAAGACAGATACTCCTTCCTCCCTGCCCTGCAAGTTAACAGAATTCTGGTCAAGACTGAAGCAGTAGGTTCTCCCAGCTCTGGAATTGACTCTTAGATGTGTCTCCAAGGAGACATGACAACAGGAGACACACAGGCTCTCATTTGATGTTCACAGGGAGAAGAGAAGTGGGTATAATTGTAAAGAAGTCCCAGTTTCAATATGCATTATGAGCAGTTCTTCTAAGATATCAACACATATGAATAAAATCCATACAAACATCACAATACATCTTTGGTGGTAAATTTGGCTCTGTCCTCAGTTGATATTAATTAAAACCGAATAGAGGATTTACCCTGGTGATGCAGATTTACTCTGGTGGAAGATTCAGCCCCATGTTTTTCGCTTGGCTTTGGGATTATGACATGTTAGATTTATTGGCTCATTTGCTACAGTAAGTGAGAGTCTCTGGACTGAGCCACAGTCGATAGCAGAGTGGTGAATGGACTGGTTGAGAAGCGGGACAGGAATAAAGAGAGAACATTTGTTCTGAAAGACAAAACCCAGTCCTCATTCCTGTCCTAGTCTATCATTACTGCTTTCCACATCCAGTGATGAGGATCTGCTTTGGGACTTGAAACGAGCAAACACATTTTTCTCTTAAATGAAAAGTGTTGTAATGAAAAGCACTTGACAGGCCATAGAATATACTGCAGAGCTTTGTTGAAGTGAACTAACTTCACTTTCCCTAAAATGAAAAGGGATTTTCTCGTGCTAATTTCTGTGCTAAGAATTGAAGTATAAGTATAAGGTATGCAACGGATTGTACACATGCTTTTACAGGGCATGACGGTGTTTGATTTTGCAGTTACTTGCTGCCCTTGTATTGAGATCTCCAGACACGAGCTGGGAGTCATGAGCATTTGAGGAACTTGAGCCAGAGAGCGTAGGTTCCTGAAATTATGGATTATGATCTTAGTGATAAGTGAGTAAATACAGACAGATGAGACATGATGACTTTGCGTGTGACAATAATATGAAGGTGGTGACTGCGATGATCACGTGTAACAAATGAGAAAAATATTTTTCTCTGATTTAATTTCTGACTCAGAATTTAAATCTTTCTTGGAAGATCACTAACAAGTGGACACTTTAGTAAGAAGGAAATCTGCCTAACTTAGCAAAGTTCAGAGAATAAGTTTCACAGAAAAGCATCTGCAGATAGGCAGCTGAGAATGAATGCAGGTTGAGTGCCAGAGGAATGATTTTTCCAAAATATGTTCCCTATTTTATTACCTTATCACTAATAAAATATTGCCTTAATGTTATGGTAACTGGTAATGATCATTATGACCAATAATAGAGCGAATTTGTAGCAGACTCTTCCTAGTTTGCTATATGAGGAGCTGAGGTCCCAGAGAAGTCTCATGGGCTTGGCACGACCCTGGTGGCAGATGCAAGAGAGAAGAGTGTGGAGAAATACCTTCCACTCGCTGTCTGCCGAAATGTCCACTCCCTGCTTTGTCTGCAGGACCACAAAGCTGCTGTTCATACAACAGCTTTCCCCAAGGCAGCACCTTTTATTGCACAGACTTATGTCCTGAGTGTGTAATAATGAATTCACATCACTTCGCTGCGTGTGGGCATTGCCATTGACCTGGTCCATTCGCATATCACCTGGGGAAAAGCTTTTTCTGCAGTGCTAGACCCAAACAAAGGCAGTAACTGACATGAGTACCCTTTTAAGTATGAGGCAACTGGTACCATAAAGTGATTTATAGAGTATCCTGGCATTTACAGTTGCTAAGATGAACTGCTTTGGGGTATACAATAAAGCCCTTTATCAAAACTGGCTTTGCATGTCTGCTTACAGTCATAAAGAGAAATGTGTGAGAACATAACCTCCTCAGATCTCCCCAGAAGGCACAAAAGGACAGCTTGTTCAGTACAATACTTGATGTTAGCGGTGGGATTTGTTTCTGGATTATCAGCTTGTAGTTAAGGGAGTTATTAATGCTGAGAAGGAATTTTGAGCACAATCCATAATCCATTATCAACTTTAATGGACAAAAGTGCACTCAACGGAAGAGAAAATACAAGCTATTAATGGGCCAATTACTTTGCTGGTGTGAAAAGGTACGACCCAAGTCTGTGGAATGGCACCCATTGGTGGGAGCTAGAGACCTGCTGTGGCACTGACTGTGGGGCAGTTAGACTCCATGGGACAGCAGTGTAGTTTTTGGGCTTTCTTCCACTGTGAATCCTCCCTGCTCTTATTAGAGGTGGCTAATGGAAAGCATCCTTGGTCAGTATATGGGGCATTCCCCACGTTCCCTGCAACAGCAGAGATCTTGTTTGTTGCTCTGAGTCCACATGGGTCATTTGCTGTGTGTGAATCTGCCCACTGCAGTGATTTTGGGGAGGCTAAATTTTGCATCTTTAGAACCCTAAGTACCTTTAAAATATGATTTCCTCGTGAGCTTGAAACAATGTTTAGAGAATCAGTCTCCTGTTGACTCCAGAGCTTTGCCTCAGAGCCGGTGTTTGGTTTTTTTGTGTGAATGTGGATGTTCAGCACGCTCCTCTGAACCATCCATTGGTGGCGCAGGTTCCTGTGATCAGGGACATCAGCCTAAGTGATCCAGGCAGCTCTCTGGGGCCTGTGAGGCAAGATAATTGCACTAATCACTACTACCACTTTTGCTAGCTCCTTGTTTACTGACTTTGGACAACAACTTGCTACCAGCTAATTACTGCTGGGTGTGACAGAGACGGAGAAGGCTCAGTGGCAGAATGGACGGAAGGGAGCATAACTGTTGATAATGAGGCAACTACCAGCAAAACATGGGAAAAAAACTGGGGGAAGTCAGGTGGCCATCACTTCCCTGAGACTGAGGAAGCCTAATCAATTGATGAGAAGGATCACTTGTTTGCTAATTGTAATTACTTGAATAAATGTTGAGCAGGGTGACTTCCCTGACAATGGGGACACTACGTTGCAGAGCCCATCCATCTCAGGGGCAGTTAATTAACTTTGCTGCCTGATCCCTCACATTCAAGGAGGAAATGAGATAGCAAGTCTTGTCCTGTCTTTATAACCTTTTACCTTTATTTATGTGTTTCGTCATGACTTTGTCAGTGATTCAGTGGACACTATCTACCTGGCTTGCTGCATAATCACCTCTTGGAGATGGGCATTAAAAATTCCTCAGTGGTGTGGGATTCAAACACTTTGTTTGCTTCCATTGTAGTTCCAGGAACTAAAATGACTTTCCTCTCTTTTTCCCACCGATGGTGTGTGGAAGGAAAACACCATTGGCCAATGCTGGTGTTCAATGAAAATGTGTGCATGACTTTGTTGATGCAAACCCTACTTCATTGTCTTGGGGATTTTACACAGAGGCAAGTGCTGGGGACATAATTTTTCCTCTTTCAATGCAAGATTGTTCAAAATACTACAAAGAATATTGTTTTAGTTGACCAAGAAATTGAGTAAATTGCTTTTCCTGTGATTTTTATATCCCCCCCCGCTTCTGCCTCTTCACGTTTTCTAGTCCTTCTCTTGATTTGTACACTTGCAAAGCCATTGTACTTCTTCAAACATCAGAACCACTAAATTGCACCATAAGTCTGGCTTTTCAAAGCCAGTTAAAAATTTTGAAATTACAAACTGTGCAAAGAAAACACTAATCCTCTTTCAGCCATGCATTCTGCTCTTTTTTACTAGTTGGGGATAGTGACAAGGAAGGGGGAAAAGGCAAAATACTGAAATATCTATCTTGCAACCACATCTGGATTATCACTAAAGACTTTTAAAGAAAAGAATTGTTAACTCATTTCTAAAAAGCCATTTACCAAATCTAGCTTTTGTCTTTCTGTAATCTGCACTAAATCCAACAGTTCTCATTGTTTTTCCCTTGGGGGAGAGAAACAGAAAAACATGAAAATACACTGCTCTCATTAAGCGTCAAGTAGTATACCACCAGCCTGATGATACGAGCCCAGAAGCAGCAGCCAAACCCAAGAGGAAGAAGTCCAAGCTTGTCTCATGGTTCATTTCAGACATTCCTGATAACACAAATTCTTGTTAACAGGGTTTCTGTTTAATATTCATGCAGGTCTCTGGGAGAAGTGGTGGAGTCCCTGTCTTTGGGGATATTCAACGTCTGACTGGACAATGTCCTGAGCATCATGCTGTGGCTGACCCTGCTCTAAGCAGGTACCTGCCAGCCTTGGCCGTTCGATGAGCCCATGGCAGAGCAGAGGCAACATTTGCCAAGGAGAAGCATCAAAGCTATAAAGGCAGTTTGGCCTCACTACCACGCAGTCTCAGCACGCCCCACGCTCTCTCAGCTACTGTCCTCCAGGAATGTAACGGCCTGAAACGTGGAGAGCTGCACGACTTTCCCAAGCAAGGAGCAAGAGGCATTGTGTGGAAGAGCAGGGACCTGGACCTGCATTTCTGGAAGACCAGACCATCCGGGCTCCCTCCTCCCTCCTCCTGGCTGTCCCTGGCTGCTTTGCATGGACTGCTGTCGTCCTCTCAGGGCTGGAGCGTAATAATTTACAGACTGTGCTTGCTGCCAAGTCTCCCTGCCCTGAAAGGCCGTTTGTCCCCAGCAGTACTGAAGAGAAATCACTCCACTACAAGTACATTAAGCACATGAACAGCTCTGACAAGAGGCAGAGTAATAATTTGTTTGGTAAGCTCACTTATGCTTTATTGAATTCATTTATTGGCTGTCCAACAGCTCCATCAGGCGCTTTCACAGCAGCCAGACACAGAAACATGACCTCAAGTCTGGAGTCAAGTCAAAAGGTCCTCCCTGCCTCTTTATTGTAGTGGTAAAATGAAAATCTCCTCAAGCAAGCAGAGGTGTCCTGCCACAGTGACTTAAACTGTGTGCAGCGCAGACTAAGCATTAGCATTATTTCAGCAGCAACAGCTAAGCAAGGCTGTGCCAAGATTCGACAGGTTAATGTGCTCTGGACACATCTGAAGTGCCCAACAGTTTGATGTGGCAATGGCAGGGAATACAATTTTAATCAAATTTGAGCACTGTTCCCTCTCCATGAGGAAAAAGCTCCATGAATGCAGCAACATGTAATCTTTCACATTCCTTTTTTCATGCAGGTTGAATTACAGTGTGTCTTTAGCACACTGACATGATAACAAACCCGGACAGATTGCAAATTTACCAGTGAAATACTGAAGAAGTGGCCATTTTGGTTTAATGACTCTGCAATGTGGGAGAAACAGGTCATCAGAAGTCTACTTTTCTACAGGGGACCTTGAGACAAGCACTTCACTGTTGGCCACACATGTACAAAGCAATTACAGTAAATAAGCCATAATAGAGAGAAACATCAATCTGTTTTTTGAGAGATAAGGCAAAGGCTGGATGGCTTCTACTGGCTCAGCATTGCATTGCAACCTACACATTAAAAATGTGTTGTACAGAATAAATGGAATGGGAATAGCTGATGAATATCACAGAACAGAGACGCGGAGAGCTTTGCTGCACTGTTGGATGTTTGGGTATTTGCTAGTGACAGATGGTAGGCCTTCTCTTCCATATCCGTGTGCCCTGGATGGAGGATCGCTTGATGACACGCACGCAGTTACAGTCACTGTCAACTTTGTCATTTTGTAGCCTTCTTACGGCTTTGAGGGCCTCCATGTGTTTAATCATTTGTGGTGAGAATTTATGAGGCAGGTGCTTAAGAGTGTGGTAAGAGGGAAGATAAAAAAAATAAATTGAAGTCAATTCCAGTTACTCTTAATCCCAGCAAAGGCACAGTCTGTCATCACTTAGCTGTTCCTAAGTGGCCTGGGTCTTGCATTCCACATTAGCATCCGGACTGAAGACACACATGGTGTTAACCGGTAACATGCAGAGACTAAATAAATGAATACACCAATATGAAACCATGTGTAGCCTAATTCCCTCCATGGTGGATGCCAGTGGGAAGGCACAATACGTGTTGAATACCAGAAAATTAATTTTGAGATTAAATGCCCTTCAGACCAGCTTGCATTTTTCTGTTGCCCAGACCAATATTTGCACGAGGCTGGAGGAGACTGAAGGTATCTCTTTGCAGCGGCAGATGTGTGCTCTCACCGAGCACTCTGGCTGCGGGGCGCTCGTAGGTCTGCACCCACATCAATCTCAGCCTGCTACTGAAAACTCCTCTGAACAATTCTTCAGCTATATTTTAAAGGAGTGAAAAAAAAAAAAGAAGGTAAACAAAAAAAAAAAAGGAGGGTTTCTCTTTTCTTGGGAGCAATTCAGTACAACAGCCTAGATCAAGGTGCATGGAGGTATGCTAATAATGAGCTTTGCCCTCAACACTTCCTTTGGCCTGTGTAGAGGCAGGCGATACCAGGCCCCTCGGCATCCTGGATCCTTGAGATCCCTTTTCTGTAGCACGGCTATATCTATACCTACCTGGGCTCTAGGTCCTGCTCCTACTCTGGGGCACAGAAGCAAGACGCAAGTCCTTACTATTGCATGGAACTGTCATTCCTTCACATGGCAAGTGCACCCTGTCCCTGTGCAGGTGGTGTATTTCAACCGTTTTCTTCTTAAGGCAAATCAATACGCCAGGAGAACTGCTCCATTGCATGTCCTTTGGATGCTTCATGCGCAAATATGCGCGTTACTGTCCTCTCTGCAAAAACCTGAGATAAACCAATTCCAGCTAAGAAGGCTGGAGCCTTAGTTTACAGCTATCAAACAACATTTCTTTTAGACCTATGATTTTTGCCTCCCCATTTCTCACTGTGTCTTCCTCTACCCCCAGAGAAACCTGGTCTTATTTGTTGAAATACCTTCTATCTGGATTGCCTGCAAACATCAGCTGTACACCTGATTAATTATCAAGGAGATCATCACAATTCATAATAAGTCGTGTACTAACTACGTGTACCCTATGAGTATTTTCCTCTCATTTTATTTTGTGAGTGCACATTTTGCAGATTAATAATGAACACGACAACTGCAAGTGAAACCAGTGCTGTGGACTGTCAAATAAAGGCATGGGGGGATTGGGCGCTTAATTAAAACTGCTATTTGCTTGGCATTACAAATGCTACTACCCATCTTGCTCCCAGGAAAGCCTATTTATTAAAAACGTATTATTCCCAAGAGACAGATAAAAGACACTAAGGCACTCTTGTAACACCAAAAGAACCACTTAGTATTGAAAACTATTTCATGCCCACACTGAATTAAAAAGTCTATGAAACATATCAGCCTGTTAGACCTGAAGAGCAATACTCTCTCTCTTATGCAGGCAAGTACAAATAAGCTTTTCTCCTCTGACTGAGCCATAATCCAAAGAACTCAAGCCTGTGGTTTTCTATCCCCAATTGCGCTTGGCCTAGATTCTCTCCATAAAACTGCCTGTAGGCCTCACAAATAGTTTCTGTAGTCACAAGTACAATAAAGTTGGCCATCAGTCAGAAGTAACTGTTTTGGTCACTGGCAGCTTCATGGGCTACACGAGAATCTGTGGTTTGGAAGTGAAAGATGGTTTACTTATATTTTTAAAGGACCACCTCGTTCCTCCTCACAATCTAAAAAACAGTACTTGTGGTTTTAAGGCAAGAAAAGATGTGGGTAGAAACGCATGCTGGGACACCTCTGGATCTTAAGTTACAAGCCAGCACTGCAGCAGCCACTGCTTCAGAGAAAATAAGTCCTTTCTTTTGGGCATAAAAATTCTGCTGGGTCTTTAGAGTTTGATTTGGGCCAGAGTTCTTTTGGTTGGATGCAGGTGTATCAGGGCAATTAACTTTGGGAATGATAACTTTTGTGAGTGATGTCAGAAAAACAGTCCTGTTTCTCTCAATTCTGTTCAAAATCCTATCACCACCTGCTCCGTTCCTTGTAGCAGCTTAGCTAACTTTCTGATGAATGTGTTAGTTTCAATAAGATTTCTTTTGTTCCTCTAAAAAGCCCCATGTTAAGCTACTACAGTTGTGTGTGTTCGTCCCCCATCTGTGTCGTGTCTCCCTCCCCCCGCCCCCAGTCTTAGGGCTAAAATTAAAAAAGTCATTTCTAACAAGAAACAATTATTCTTACTCACAACCCTGACATTTCAGAAATAACAAGGATGAAGATGACCTCTTGTGGAAGGGCTCTAAAAAGTCTATTTTTTAAATCCCTTTTCATACCCCAAAAGAGCTAATTACAACAAATGTAATTTCTTGTTCATTAGTTCATGACTCCATGACACTGGTGCCATATTCCATTAGCCAGCATGACCTGACACTATTTACATCACAATAGCATAAAATTTTAACTACAAATAGTTTAAAAGTCAAAGAGCTTGTCTCTTGAAACACCAGTTTTGCCCATCAAAGTAACTTTCTTTTGGTCAGTCAAAACCTGTTGTGGTAGTAAGGAACTGGCATATTACCTTGCTACATGAATACCGAAACACATGTATCTTCTGCTATGAAAGGTAGTTCACCTACTTATGATCTAAAAGATCATTCACGTATGTTACCACCCTAGGTGCAATCAAAGATTCTGGCTCACTAGGCCACTGCCTTTCTAAACACAGATTCTTCTTTAACTAATACAACTCCAATTGCTAAAAGAAATCCTCTCCATAGAACGCAGCTTTCTGATTCACATTACCACCTGCCCATTCATCAGAGGAGCAAAACCAAACCAGTCTTTTTCTACTAAATCTTCTGGTCCTGAACAATGTTCCTTCAAGTGGCTGACTGGTTTCTGGCCCTGCCCTTGCCATGGTGCCTTTCGTTACTCCTGCTTTCCCACTCCCATTCTGCCAAGCAGAACTGCAGCTAGCTCACGCTGCTGTCAAATGTCTATCTTTTCCTCTTGATACCAATCTGAATACAGAGTAGGGAGTGAGCTTGCTGACACCCGTACTCAAATCGGAATATTTTTTCTTATCCAGTATGTTTGGTTTTGTGACCTTGTTGACATATTTATAGACTTCAGTTTTTCTGAGGGAGAGGCTGGTTTGTGTTTGCTCATGCAACAGCTGTGCTTTGTCCTTTAGAAAGACAGTATAGTCCCTGTGCCTGGCTATTTTTAAACTACATAGGTCTCGCTGGTCATCTAAAAATAAGTTTCTAATGTTTATATGTAGTATACATAGAACCATAATTTGACCAAATATGATAGCATAAAGGGGTCCTTATCAGGTCTTTGGCTTCTTCTATAGCAGCAATAATGATTTTAAAATACACAAAAAAACCGTAAACAGACCCTGTGCTTCCTGTTTGCAAAACAACATGAGCAGAAAATAGTGCTTTTGTGCAAATAGAATCTGGACTGAGGATACATTCAGTCTTCTCCCAGCGGTGATCAAACAACGATCGTTTTTACTTCCCTGAAAGGATCTGGTTAATCATAAACCCTGTACACCAAGGAAGCCCTATATTTTGAAGGGAAAAATAATGTTGGAATGTTAAACAAAAAATTCTGATCCACAGAAATATCTGCAAAAGATCTTTCTTTTAAATAATCATAATCAAGACATTCTGTTATCAAGCTTTCAAATCAGAACTTTTCTCTAAGGACAGGCCCAAAACATCTAGGCCATGGATTCCCAAGGCTTTTAGGTTTCTTTTTTTTCATTGATCCAAGCTCAGAGGAGTGACCCCAGAGGACCTTAACTGCTCAGAGCCAAAGCAATCCCCAAAACACAGCAGACAAGGATTTTGGCTATCCAGGCTTTCTCGAAAAAAGCATGCCAAGCTGGCTAAGAGAGAATGCCATGGGTCAGCTCAGATTCAGACAGCTGGACTGTATAAGCTTTGGCAAAATGTTTTCATTTTGATTAACTGAACATTTCTTTGACAATAACAGAACAGAAAAAGTTTTCAAGCAACAAGTCCCTATGAAACCTGTATCTGTCACAGTTTAAAAGCACACCATGAGCAGTAAAATTAAGAGGATCTGGCATCTTATCAATTTGTGTTTCACAAATGGCCACCTTGGTGGACTTAACCATTTTTAGTAAGGCATGAGCTGGTGGTTGAACGCTCTCTTTCTCAGCTTCTATTCTTTTCACAAAACTAGGAGGAACCTTGTATCACTGAGACAACTGCATTTCTTCCAACCAGTCGACACCAACTGCATCATTCCAGAGTTACTGGAGAAAGACAGTCAGATTGGCGTACAAAAACACACAAAGAACATAATTGTATCAAAAAGCTTTTGGTTACAAAGCCTACAAGACAGACATCTACCACTACAGGAAGCTCTGATCTTTTCTTATACAGCTGTATGTCTGAATTAACGTGCTCCTTCCCCATGCTATTATTCTACAGTTGGAAGCATCAGGCTAAGTGTGTTGCGCATAACAGAATTAAAACCAAATTAGCAGGAATTTTGGTCACCTAAGGTTTTAAGGATTAATCCTAAAGACCTCAATGCATCTGTTTGGTTTTGAAAGTAGTCAGGGCCTACTTATTTCATGAACTGAACTGGAATGTGTAAGTCCTTGTTTTGAAAACCTCTCAAGAAATATTTCTGTATGACAGACTGTGGATGGTGATGGGATATTTTTAGTGTAACGTTTGAGCGTGTTGCAAATCTGCTTGCATTCCTCCAGAAGAGAATGAGTCATTACCCACAGAATAGATATGCAATAAATTTAACTTGCTCTTCTGCTCATGCAATACTATAAAACAAAACAGATCTTCCTGAGATGTATTCTTTACACAAGTTCATTCTTCACTGAGACCGTATTTTTTAATTTCTCTCTCACCCTTGTCCCTAGTGGACGTGATTCTGACCCATCACAGACATTAATACTATCATTACAGACATTAATATAGTCCACCTGTATAATAAGCATGCAGCTCAGATTTCAGGGAGAATTCTGAGCCCCACAAAACTTTGAAGTCCTGATTGTGTTTCACATGTCTTACACACATTTTAAAGATTTTCTTTAGCTTCCCTTTCACCATTTTCCTGTCTCCTCTATTTAGGTTAGCAGCTCCAGTGCTGCCTGTTTAGGTCACTAACAGCTCTCTTTATTCAAGATTTCTCTGTCAGTATTTACCCAGCATCTACAATAACAGAGTCCCAACATCCCTATTGTGCCCTACCGTAACACAAATAACAACCACATTTTTATTGTTCCTTTCTGCAAGCTGTACATATGGCTGATATTTCCTTAAATATTCATTGTTGCACTCAAATGAACTAGAAAAGCTCCATGGGTATTGTCATCTGGTTGTGATGGAAAGGGTTCTGCCCGTATGAAAATATGAAAGGCCATTACGAGGCACGGCTTCCCACAAAACAGAAGAAAGGATGTTCTGTGGTTTCAGCTAAACGTGTGAATTTTTCAACAACATTTCAGGGCTTTCTGCAGCAGCAGTTTTTGTAAGTGTAGATGTTATCATAAATGAAGATGGACTCACAATCACAAGAATGGGTTTTGAACTTCATGGTAGGATGGATGACCTAGTATTACAACGCAGGTCCTAAGAGAAAACTTCTGTAGTGGGAACTTTGTGATGTTTAGTGAAGTTTAAGTATGTGTTTTTCTTAATTCATGGCAGCTCTCATGCATAAAATGCTCGGTTGAAAAAATAAAGCCCAGTTACATTTTCACACAGTTCAAAACTGAGCAGTTTAGATTTCATGCAATTCAAAACAATGATGGTTCCTATTGATCTTGCTTATATTGTCATATGAACCCTGTTGTGATTACATAGGCTATTTTTTGTGTTCAGTAAAGGAAAAAACAACGTGTTTGCTAACCCTGGATCGTAAAGCCCATAAGGCATGGAGGATTCACAGAAAGCGTGGGAACAAAAAGTCCATTTCAGATGCTACTGACAGTGATCTGTTATGGTGATTAATGATTCTTTCAGATATACAAATTTTAAAGGCCAGAAGGAACCGGTCCATCAACCTGCCTGTTTTCTGTGGGAACATCCTACAGTGTCTCCTGCAACTTGTGTTTGAAGAGTTTTCCAAAAAGATATTCTATACGTAAGGACTTAAAGAGGTGGACCATCTTATATTTGTCCTCTACTGGGGACCTGAAGTTTTGGAACTTGTATTTTAGATGTTTGCAAGTGTCCCAAAAGTGGAGCTTCTACAGAAAAACCCATTTTATAAGGTTTATGGCATTAATTCCTTTTTATTCTGAGTGTTGAGATCTTTAAAAAGTAAGGATGAGAAAGGAAAGGAGCTTTGCAGTGATGAGGCCTAGTACATCTTTCTTTTTATTACTGACTGTGAATACTTCCAAAACATAGAAGCCATTGAGTTTTGTAAGATGGTGGACGGAAAGCTGAGAGATATGAGAAGGCCTTCCCTGCTTTGTCTGCAACGTCATATTCCTGAGGCAAAAGACATAATAAAAACCTAGGGCCAATAAATTGACCTTCATCTTGCTCCAGTGATGTGCTCGTCACAGCCATTAATTTCACAATGTTTTAGTTCCTGCTTCTGGTTGAAGGTCATAGTCCAGACAGTGTCATAGTTCTTTGACAGTTCAAAATATAGAGCATCTCAGACACAGGAAGAAAAGCTTCTGCGTTTCATTAAACAGCTTTTGGAGGCATGACGGAAAACTGAGGGGTATGAAGAGATTGCAAATGCCGATAAAGGCATTTACACCAGGTTTCAGGGCTCCACTTTAAATTCAGCTCCTGGCTTACCAGTGCTTGGCATCGTCTTTGAGTGGCACAAATCTGAGAAAAGGAAAGGAATGTGAAAGAGCCCATTAGCCCAGTTCTCATAGATCTTATGCTTTCGGGACTTCAAAAATTGACAGCATATGTTGGTAAAAAGCCTGAGAGATCAACCAGGACAATAGTCACTGTTAGGAAACAGCTTGCTTATCTGGCTTTAATTTGCTGCAACTGTTGCCTGTATGATTGTATGTGGCTACACATGTGCATAAAAATCTTTTCACTGCCCCACACGATTTCAACCAGACATGCATGGCATCCTTCACCCCTTGAACGGCAGGCATAACTCCCAAGTAATGGAACAGCTATTTCCCCTTTCAGAGACACAGCACCAGGAAATGTATTCTAAACTCATCTCATTCAGTTTGTGGAATTGCTTAGGTCTCTTGCCAGCTGGAAGTTGGTTGGCAGGCATGCATTAGCTTCTAGCCTTTCTCAAACACAACCTTATGCAGCTCATCAGCGTAGGCTATTAAATAAGAAAAGTGAACCCATAAATGAAGATGGATTGGCTATGGATGCCTGTTTAGCCCGCGCCGCCAGCACTCACTGCGTGCCATCCACACAAGGGTCACAGCTCAATGCCAGAAAAGAGAACACCACCTCAGAGAGGTCACAGGAAAGGATACAGGGGAGCTTGTGTGCGGGGTGACATTGCTCGTTGACCACCTTGTAAAGGTAAAAGCAAGCAGGTGCCTGCCTTACAATATGCCTATGCCACACACCTATGACCCGAAGTCCTGTAGCTTTGCACTCCATAACAAAATCTTTGTCTGGCCAAGAATCACAGAGTCTTGGAGTAGATGTTCCACTACTGCCCCATTGCTCCAAGAGGTTGCAGACGTTGGATGTGTAACTTGGTCCTTGGGAGCCTAGCTATATCAGCTTCAGTACTACTCGTGGCTTGCTTTCACCCTGCCAACAGGGATTTAAATTATCCACCATTTCCCATGCCAGCACAGCCCTGTAGCCAGCTTGAGACCCATGCAATTCAAGCATTTGGCTTTTGCATTTGGCTTGATTGCCACGGCTTGGCCACCTCTATCTTCCATTTGTCCTCATTCCCCTAAAAACCAGACAGGGGATTTCTGTTATATTTCCTGAGGGAAATTCCAGTATAACTAAAATACAACTCACAACAATTTCCTGTGAATTTCTTATGGTACTTAGTATATAATCAATCAACATAAGCCACAGTCTTTAAAATGAACACCTTATATGGCAAAACATGTTTGAAAATGTTTCTAAAGGGTGAATATTTTTGTAAGTTTTTTTGTTACAGAATTCAAGAAGTCAACAGGCTGCCTATAACCATCAAAGGCATCTGCCTCAAATGTTCTGAGAGCCATCTATAAACACATAATATTCATATCTGCGAGGTGTGGATTATAGATACTATTATGTTAAAGCTATGTATTTAAAAAAGTAAGAGACTGAGCTTTACACTGGAGCTGCATCATTGAAGATCAAAGTATAGCTGTTTCTCTGGTGTGGAAGGGAGATGGAGACTACGCAACTGCCCATGGACATGCTACAAGGGCAGCACTGTACAGGTGTACAATCTTTTTGCTGGTTTAAGGGGTTGAGTGCATACGACATTCATCAGCCAATCTAGAATTTGGAATCTGAATCAGCTCCGAGGCCCTCAACGTAAGAAGGGCATTTATCTGTTGGAAGAAGCCCAGAGGAGGGCCACAAAGATGACGAGAGGGCTGGAGCACCTCTCTTATGAAGACAGGCTGAGAGTTGGGGTTGGAAGAGAAGGCTCCAGGGAGACCTTCTAGCCCCTTCCAGCAACTAAAGAGGGCCTACAGTAAAGATGGGGAGGGACTCTATCAGTGAGTGGACCGACAGGACAAGGGGTAATGGTTTTAAACTGAAAGAGGGTAGAATTAAATTAGATATTGGGAAGAAATTCTTTACTCTGAGGGTGGTGAGACACTGGAACAGGTTGCCCAGAGAATCTGTGGATGCCCCATCCCTGGAGGTGTTCAAGGCCAGGTTGGATGGGCCTTTGAGCAACATGGTCTAGTGGGAGGTGTCCCTGCCCATGGCAGAGGGGCTAGAACTAGATGATCTTTAAGGTCTCTTCCAACCCAATTCTATGAATTTTCCCACAATGGCAAAGTTAAAACATTGATGCCACCTATCTTCTCAAGAAATCATATCAGACTACCTCAAGTGGCCACCCTAGTTTGTGTGGTCCTGCCAATGTAAGATGATTGCTCATAAACAACTCAATTTCTTGGCAAAGGACTGTTTTCGCTTCACTGCAGAGGATAAATCCTGTCACTGTTTAGGCAAAAGCAAACCTCCTAGAACTAGATTTCAACTTGCAATGCAAAATCCAATCCCAAATCATAACTATCCCAAAAGCTAGAACTGTGGTTCACAGTTTGTGACCACCTCTTCCAACACAGCTCTGGCTGGACATAAATACAATTTATTTGCTAATAGAAGGAGTCAGGACATACCATGACAGCTACAAATACTAAAGTATCTGGAGGTGTTTTTGGGGCAGGGACAGAGAAAGAATCAATATATACAGTTATCAGAATGGCCATGAAATTTCCCTCCCTTAGGAGGCTGCTCCAGTTATGTCAGGGATACAAATCGATGCTTCTAAATTGGTTTAAGCTTTGTTTTGTACTTGTCAAACTATACCACTATGCAAGTTTTGTTCAAAGAAATAAGTAATATTGGGGATTTGGGATTTTGTGGGTTTTGTTTGTTTGGTGGTTGTTTTGTCGTTATTGCAGCAGCAGCATTTCTGCTTTTAAACAAACATTGCTGCCATGGGCACAACTTGTAGTTGGTGAAATATGGAAAGCTTAGAAATGCTTTCAGTTCTTAGAATAAAAATAAGGAAGAACATTCCTAATTCACTGTTCAACTCTTATCTTCAGGAAAGAGGATCTAGGGAACTACAGGCTGGTCAACCTTACTTTGATCTCTGGGAAGGTGATGGGAGAAAACAACCAGGGGAAACCATTTTCAAATATATTGATTACAAGTAAGCTATTGGGAGAGATCAGCATGGATCTGCAAAGCAATGCCTTCCCACCTCATCCCTTCTGTGTTTCTGTGAGTCTGTGACTGAAGATGAAAACCGATCCCATTCCTCTTACCTGCCAAACCCCACACTACCTGCCTTGTACCTCTCTACCTGGGAATTTCATAAGTAAATAAGTAAGAGAAGGACTACTGATTGCATTTACTCATCACCACATTTAGTTAATTAAATATCTGAATAAGAAGAAATCTTAGTAGAGTAGAATAACTCAAATATTCAGGTTCAGGCAGTAAAATGTAAAATTCTTAGTTAAGAAGGTAGCCCAAGTGCTTCCATCTAGGACTGTGCTGACAGCCCAGGCTTGGTGATTGTCCTTGCCAAAGTAGCCTCCACTCTAGTAAGACTGTATTATTCTATGGTCTAATAAGACAAGGAATAAAGCTACCTAGAAGCTAATGGTATGTTTCCCAAATCAGTTTGTTGGTGTATCAGAAAACATCAAGTTACTTGGAACTTTAATTTTTATAGCGTTGCCACAAAACCCAAATTTTATGTTGCGATGCATCCTCCCAAGCTATGAATACTGGTATCTGGACATATCTGGTGAATGCTTTCTTCAGCTTTGATGATACTGTAATAGCAATTTCATTTCACCATGCTGTCCACCTTTGTCATGGCTGTGGCATCTGGTTTCAGGAATATGGTCTGTCTGCTTGGATGATGTGGGTACAACACTGTTTTCAAAGTTCCCAGCAGTAAGAAAGCAAACAAAACCAGCAAGTACAGTATTATATCATTGCTTGTTGTACAATTTGCATTGAAAATGTGAGCTATTAAATAAAAAAATAAAAAAAAAGCAGTTGCTAGGCAGAGGATCGATTGTATGCTTGTTCTTAATACCCTGTGAATCAGAGCGCATACATTAATGTTCAGGAATTGAAACTCTCTTAATACGCTGGTGGGATTACTTGGATTGGTGGCAGGGGAATGTGTATCTTCGGATGTGCATGTTTCAAAGATTTCCTACTCGGTTCCTTCTCTCAAACACATAGGGGAATGTTTTCTTCTTATTCTGTGTCTGTCAGTTGGAAAATCTATACTATTATCTCCAATTTTATTACAAACACATTGTTTTTACCAAATTACAGTTATGGAATATTGATTGCCTCTCTAAATAAAAAAAAAGACTAGTGATAATGAAAGGTATTTCAAAGCGTTTAGCTGTAAGCCTGTTAAATAAGCTTGTGAGCGTAATTTAAACTGTTTTCGTTTTTTTTTTTTTCTTTTTTCCTTTCTCCATATCCTCTCAGCAAACATTTTGCCAAATATTTTCAATTTAGTGGGAAAACAGAAAATGAACAAAAGAACAATATGCAGTTAGACTGGTGTAAGAAGAAATAATTGGCAAACGAATGAAAAAGCAAGGGAAGGACATTCAGGAATAGAAAAAGGGGTTTGCGGAGAGAAACTGGAGTAAACTCTGTTTTTCAATATATATTCCAGGAAAAGTGCGGGATGCCTGGGAAGTAAGGGGGTGTGTATGGACACTGACTACGAGATCTGAGTTCCAACGCCAACAAGGAAGAAAGATGGTGTGGATGCAGAAGCACAGGATATTCATAACCCTGAGTTATGAATACTGATAGAGTGATTTATGAGTGGAAATAACAGCAGAATCATAGAATCTTCGTGGTTGGAAAGGGCCTTTGAGATCATCGAGTCCAACCAAACAACCTACAATCTCTGCCACTAGAGCAGGCCCTGAAGTGCCACATCTAGACATTTCTTAAATACCTCTAGGGATGGTGACTCCACCACCTCCCTGGGCAGGCTGTTCCAGTGCCTGACCACTCTTTCAGTAAAGTCATTCTTCCTAATATCGAATCTAAACCTCCCCTGCCACAACTTCAGACCATTTCCTCTGGTCCTGTCTTTATTCACCTGGGAGAAGAGGCCAACACCCACCTCTCTCCAACTTCCTTTCAGGTAGCTGTAGAGGGCAATGAGGTCTCCCCTCAGCCTCCTCTTCTCCAAGCTAAACATGCCCAGCTCCCTCAGCCTCTCTTCATATGACCTGGTCTCCAGACCCTTCACCAGCCTGGTAGCTCTCCTCTGGACATGCTCCAGCACTTCAATGTCCCATTCGTACAGAGAGGACCAGAGCTGAACACAGTCCTCAAGGTGAGGCCTCACCAGTGCCGAGTACAGAGGCACGATCACTTCCCTGCTCCTGCTGGCCACGTTATTCCTGATACAAGCCAGGATGCTGTTGGCCTTCATGGCCACCTGGGCACACTGCTGGCTCATGTTAAGCTGGCCATCCACCAGCATCCCCAGGTCCTTTTCTGCTGGGCAGCTTTCCAGCCACTCTTCCCCAAGCCTGTAGCGTTGCTTGGGATTGTTGTGACCAAAATGCAGGACCCGGCACTTGGCCTTATCAAAACTCATACAGTTGGCCTTGGCCCATCGATCCAGCCTGTTCAAGTCCCTCTGTAGAGCCTTCCTACCCTCAAGCAGATCAACACTCCCACCTAGTTTGGTGTCGTCTGCAAGCTTACTGAGGGTGCACTCGATCCCCTCATCCAGATCATTGATAAAGATATTAAACAAAACCAGCCGCAAAACTGAGCCCTGGGGGACACCACCGGTGACCAGCCTCCAAGAGGATTTCACCCCATTAATCACAACTCTCTGGGCACGGCCATCCAGCTAGTTTTTAACCCAGTGAAGAGTACATTTGTCTATGCCATGATTCGCCAGCTTCTCCAGGAGAATGCTGTGGAGGACGGTGTCAAAGCCCTTACCAAAATCCAGACAGACAACATCCACAGCCTTCCCCGCATCCAGAAGGTGGGTCACATGGTCATAGAAAGAGATCAGGTTGGTCAAGCAGGACCTCCCTTTCCTAAACCCATGCTGGCTGGCCCTGATCCCTTGGCTGCCCTGCACTTGCCGTGAGAGCTCACTCAAGATGATCCTCTCCATGATCTTTCCTGGTATCGAGGTCAGGCTGACAGGCCTGTAGTTCCCCAGATCCTCCTTCCAACCCTTCTTGTAGATGGGCGTCACATTAGCCACCCTCCAGGAATCCGGTACCTCCCCTGTTGACTAAGATTGTTGATAAATGATGGAGAGAGGCTTGGTGAGCTCTCCCGCCGGCTCCCTGAGTACTCTTGGGTGAATCCCATTCAGGCCCATAGACTTAGGTACGTCTAGGTGCAGAAGCAGATCATTGACTGCTTCCTCCTGGATTATGGGTGGGTTGTTCTGCTCTCCATCCTTATCTTCCAGCTCAGGAGGCTGAGCGCCCTGGGGATAGCTGGTCTGACTATTGAAGACAGAGGCAAAGAAGGCATTAAGTATCTCAGCCTTCTCCTCGTCCTTGGTTGCAACTTCCCCCCCGGCATCCAGTAAGGGATGGAGATTCTCCCTGGCTCTCTTTTTGTTGATGTATTTATAAAAGCTTTTTTTGTTGTCCTTAATGTTAGTGGCCAAGTTGAGCTCCAGCTGGGCTTTTGCCTTCCTAATTTTCTCTCTGTATAACCTAACGAGATCTCTGTACTCCTCCTGAGTTGCCTGTCCCTTCTTCCAAAGGTGGTAAACCCTCCTTCTATTGCTAAGTTCCATCAGAAGTTCCTTATTCATCCAGACTGGCCATTTTTCCCGCCCTTTAGACCTGTGTCACTTGGGGACAGCCTGCTCCTGGGCCTTTAAGATTTCCTTCTTGAAGAGCGTCCAGACTTTCTGGACCCCTTTGCCCTTCAGGACTGTATGATGGAATAAAAGGCATGAGAACTAAGGATAAACATGGTCACAATCCTGTGTTTTGAAATGTGTCAGGGTTAAGGAGATCATTAAAGGTCCATAGATGTTTGAAAAGGTATTTTACCAACAAATAAAGAGGACAGGCTACTGGGATCCAGAAACAGAGAGACTAGGGCAAAAAAAATCCAGGGTGTGAGAGATGGATAAACTAGCCTGCTGAGGCAGCAGACTAACAGAAAACACAGGAATATACTGAAGAGACATAATGGAGAAGGAAGCATAACCTAAAGATAGAAAGGAATACTGATTCATTTTGACACCAGAACAAGTTAAATCTGTGGGATCATGAACTCCTTGTCAGGGAGGAATCAGAAAGTATGTCCCCAGTGTCAGAGATCAGATGAACTGTCTTATGGGTACAAAGATAAGACAATGTAGAAACTTTTAAGTGTTCTTTGTGCCGAGACAAATGACTGCTGGACTTGCTGGAATGGATCAAGCTTGTCTATGATAAACTGTAGTCCTAAGGGAATGGTCCTGCATGTTTTCCTGGTTCCAGGAGAAGGTACAAGAAGACCATGGAGATTAGCATGGGGCTCTAGACTTTGTATTCTAAAGTTTAAAGATGTCTGATCAGTGGGAGACATTAATGAAGAAAGGACTGCTGGTAGATGGGCTCCACTAGAGTCCAAGGGAAGCTGATGGATTGATTGTTTCCACCCAGTTCCTCTAGAGGAGAAGATTCTCAGGACTCTAAAACCTACAGAAAAGAAAGTGAAGAGTGTAGCAACAGTTAGAAGAATATCAGCATATAGAAAAATAGATATGAAAGAAACAAAGTGCTAACATGGAAGAAAGCAGTTATCTGGACAATATTTTTTAATGAAAGACTTAATCTGATGTAGAAATCAAATTAGTTAAGATAAATTGATTTAATATTCTCATTGCAAAGAAACTGGATGGCAAAACAGAAGGAACTAGACTGATTAATGTAGGAACTGAAAATAAACAGAACAAGTATGGAAAAACAGTTGTGACTTGAACAGACTTACTAAAGGACATTCACTGTTCAAAGGGGATAGAAACAAACACTAAGTGATCTAAGAGGCTGAAGAAAAGCAGGAGTTAGAATCACAGGAAGAAAAAAAAAAAGTAGGTTGGAAGAGACCTCCAGAGGTCGCTAGTCCAACCTTCTGCTCAAAGCAGAGCTAACTTCAAAGTTAGATCAGGTGGTTCAGGCTTTTTTGATTTGAATTCTGAAAATTTTCAAGGATGGAGATTTCACCACCTCTCAAGAGACTATGCTGGAGTTGCATATGTGGACTTCTAGAGACACTCAAGGTCAGATCTGTTTACAACTTGAAAGCTCTTTGATATTTTTTGGCAGATAAATATTACAAGGAAACCTCTCATTCTAAATGACAAACTTTCCCATTGGAAACTCAGAACAAATATTAGTAGTAATATTAAAGGCTACATCGATTTTTTTTTTTTTTTCACCAAATAGCAAAGAAATCAATCAGGAGTGACAGTGTTTTAGATTTGTTTTAAATAAATTATTATGCATAACATTGTAAGGAGAAGATGTCGGTTAAAATAGTCTTGGATAGTGTGATCAAAGGTTGAAGATCAAACAGTAAGGGGGGAGGGGGGCGGGGAGAGGAAAATGCATCAGTAGATGCACTGTAGTGGAAAGGTTTGCCAGTTTGCAAGTTGATGCTGCTGGATTCCATCCATAGCCCAGAGATTCACTGTAACAGGGGCTGGCATGAGAACTTGCATTCTAAGAAGTGCAGAAGTAGAAAGCCAGGATTACTATTTCTGTAATGTTTTTGATGCTTGTAAGTAGCTTTTTTTTTTTTAATATACAGCATATTTATTAGATATGTTATTTTGTTATCTAGCATTGCTGACAGGCTATGAAGCAATTTATTAATCTGCGAGGAGAATATTTAGTTAAATTATATTTGATGGATGTCAGCATCTCCCTACAGTTTTTACACAGTGACTCTGAAGATGACATTTTTATCTTGTGAAAGGATGATGGTACTTCTTGCTCATAGGGAATAATCTAAGAGAAGATTCCATTTACCACAGCGAAGAAGCTGGTCCTTTGCAATGTATGTATTACAAGGACTGAGAGATTTGGGGGAAAAACTGAAAGATGATGACAAGGCACACAGCAGAAAAACACAAAGAGCAGGTGTTTTCACAGTTGAGAAAGAATATGTATAGGTATTAATTCACTGTTTATTATCTGGAATTATTAACCTATGGTTCATTAAATGAAGAGTCAGCTGCACTCGATACGAAAAATAATGAGGTGCCTCTACACCTTGAAGAACATCAGCCTTTTTATAAAAGAAAAAGTGTGCTAAATGAAAGAAACTGAGGACCTTTGGAGTGTTTAAACAGATAAGAAGGTGGAGCATGAGGCAGCTTGGCAACATCAATCAAAGGCTACAGGATTGTTTGACAGGCAATATTCAGAGTGGATGAGCCTCTCCAAAACGGAGGACAT
This sequence comes from Larus michahellis, assembly GCF_964199755.1. Lineage (NCBI taxonomy): Eukaryota > Metazoa > Chordata > Aves > Charadriiformes > Laridae > Larus > Larus michahellis. The sequence continues at coordinate 62,651,201 of NC_133901.1, forward strand.
AGCAGCCATATCTCCCCCCCCCCCCCCCCCTTTGGGATACAGGAACAAAACAGAGATCATCTATGAAATCATGACAGTAAAACAAGGGAATCTCCCAGCCAAAACACTGGGGGTGGCTCCAGCTAACACAGCAAGCCTTTCCCATGCTTAAGCCTTGAGCTGCAAGGCTTTTCCACTAGTGTTAATGGGCAGCTATGCTCGGCCGTGGGCATGAGGAGCACCTGAAACCCCACGCACAGGAGGGCTAAGAAAAGTGACACGTGGCTAAGGGTGCAGTGAGAAGCAACCTTGGGGTTTTTAGCCTCTAACAAACAGTTGGGAGCTTAAGTGTTCGCTGAAAGTGGGTTTGGTTCAGAAGAAAGAGTCAGCCTCTTTTTGTTTGATTGTTCTGCTATCATCCCAAAAGCAGGAATTTGTGCTTGCTTTGACAAGACAGATGACTGCAGTGATATTTGATTCAAGATTACTTTCTTCTCCTGACCCGAATTTGACTACGGCTTTGGCTGTAAAGGGACAACAGTATTTTTCTGTTTATATTCCTGCTACAAAGCCTATGAAACATCTGGGTATCTGGGAATATGATGAAACTTTTATTGTTAATGTTTTCTGATATGACTCTAGCAGTATAGAACAGTCTGCCTTAAGTGTCTATTTTCTTAAAACAAAGTCTTTTTTTTCTGATTAGAGAAAACAGAATTCTTTAAAACAGAATAAAGAGTTGTGCAGTGGGACAAAAAGTACATTTTAAGTAGGCAAGCCGAGAGCTAGAAAAGGGATTAAAAGAAAATTTCCCTTCATTTAAATGGTTTACTTTGACTCAGGCCAGCTCATGCTCAACAGGGAGGATTTAAAGAAGAGCTCTTTGTGCAAAGGCAATGAACTACAGTAAGGACCTTCAGTTCTGGCATTGACAAGGTTTCTTTTTAGGCTTGATAAGAAAATCATGATGTAAAGTTAAGTAAAACTTGGGATGCAACACAGGAAACAAATGTGGCACAACACATAAGCAGCAATGGACATCTGAAGATGCTCTGTTTAGGATTGAAGCATTTTCAGATCTTGCCTCAACTTCATGATGATTTAAAAGGCTTTCAAAACCAGATCAAATCTCATTCCTTGCATAGAATTATTTGAAACCTTAAGTTTAAAACACATGCGGTTCAAGAAAGCCATTCAAATACAGCCTGAAGGGCTTTCCTCTCTATGTGGCATGGAAGACATGCTTATTTTCATTAACAGCCATTAAAAAGACTTGATATTAATGACTGACTTTTCACACTTAATTTCCTTTTCAGAATCATAAATTATCTGTGACTTTGAGTTCTACACTTGCCTCATTTGGTTTCTAATATTCTGTCCTCTGCGAGCACTTTATATAAAGAACGGAGGCACTAAAACAAAACAAAAATCCCTTAAGGCTTTGCTAACCTCATAATAGATTCCATCTTGCAAGGTCCCCTTGCAAAAGAAGAGAGTGCAAGTGCTTCCAGAACTTTAATAGTAATGATTTTACACTTTTATACTTGTGTCTAACATCAAACACAGACACCTACAAGAGTCAGTAGATTCCAATTTCTTGACACCAGACAAAGTGCACTGAGAAAAAAAATTTGGTAACCAGCATGGCATGAAAAAGAGAGATGTCTTATCCTGATTCAATTGCTGGCTTCTTGCATTATCTCAATAAAGGCCCTTCACCGAAGAGTTTTCCCTTGGCACTTTATAAACTCACCTCTCCCTACCCAAACTCAATTTGAGAGATGGTAAAACTTAAAAACTCTTTTTGCTTACTTCCCCCCCCCCCGCCCTTCACTGTAGAAGAGCAGGAGATGCATTTGCTGTTGTCTTTTTAGCTATGGGTCTTTTGCTTATGGGTTCTTGGTGAAGGAGACTCTTGCTAAAGAATTTCTTCACTGTGAACCCAAGACTCTACACTCTGCTCAGGACAGTGGGACTCTGGTCTCCTGTTGGATCCTCTGGGCAATGTATCCACAAACTCTTACTCTGCTCTCGCAGTAGATCAGGGTCCACATCAGACACCCAGGAATCCTGCAGAGCACGAAGTTGGCAAATGCACCAGTAACAAGTACAGTCCAGACTTGAATGTTCACATGTTTTCATGCGCCTATCTTCTCAAGGCCAAGAAAAGGCAACAAAAAATGCTTATGTTTTGTGAGGCTGTTACAGTATTCAGAGAGTAGAAAGAGAATTATATAAAAAAAAAGCCTATAACATTTTTTTTTCCTCCCAAAAACACTTTCCCACATCATGCAGGTTTTCTGGCTGGCTTTATAGTCTGCTTCTCCACCTATTAGCACCCTAATTTGGGATTTTGTGTAAAACTGGCACAGCACCACTACTAGCCATGTTGCTTGGATGACAACACAGAACCAGCTGCTTGCTCTTCAGATGCTTGGATTGCCTCGGAGACAAGAGAGACTGGAGGGTACAAGCTAAAGCCGTCATTGGGCAAATAAGCTCTTCGTGTAGACGCACAACAGGACAATCTGGGTGAGCGCTAGCCATTTGGTCAGAAGAGAGCCCAGGTCCTGCCCCTGGCTGGGCTCTGTGAGAGCAGAATCTATTAAAATGGCTTTGCAAGAGCTTTGAGAGGACTCAAAATGATCATACAGATTTTTGGAGACTGTTCTTTGCTGATTGCAAATGCCAATAATGGTGTAATCATCTCTTTTTGCGAGTGCGAAGCCCGACTGTAACAATCTGTTCATACATAGCTGTCTTTTTCCTTTCCCAAGTGAGTGTACAGCATTTACTCGTGTAACCTGAGGACAGCGTTGTCATTACCTGGATTTTTGCCTAATGTTCTGTAGTGAAACCAAGAATGTTTATAACCCCAATTCAGATTGACCACTATCCAAATATTGAATCACAGATGTTACTACTTTGGGGTTTTAGTCTAAATGCAGAACTGAGATATGTTGCCAGTTCCCATGTTAGTTGATAAAGCAAATTTGACAGACAGGCAGAGATTTTGAAGATGTAAAGTGTACTTTGAGAACAGTGGCCCAGATACAGAAGAAAAATCCCAATTAAAACTTTTCCTCACAGGAAGACCGCAGATCAGTAACATTAGATGTCAGTGTGTCCAACGAGAGGGAGTGGCTGTAACTGTCGCAACCATAGAGCTTGTCTCTTACCAGACACAGGAGAATTCAGATTAAAAAACCCAAAAAACCAAAACACACACCACAAAACAAAATCCACACAAAAAGATTTGAGAGGAACCAAAGTTTAGGAATTCTGCTACTGACAGAATTTGTCATTTGGTTTAATTAGAGCCATCCCAACCTTTTTCTGGGATGATAACTCCGCCACATCCACTTCTTGCAACACTTTGAGCATCCTTTGCTTTTTCCCCCTCTGTGCAGTTCTGGTGCACTCTGCATTCTCACAGCAGAACAAACACCACCGTTACTGCGTTGTCCTCATTTTCTGTAATAAGTCTAGCGCATCCACAGGAGAAGTGGGAAAGTCTGTAGACATGTCTTTAAAAAGAATGGCTCAGCATGCACTCCTGAGGATACACAGTGTTCTTGTCTCTTTAAATGAATCAGCTATTGAGCAGCTAAATTGGGAAAGCAGCCAAAGAGTTCCCAAGAGACCTGCTGGCGGAAACGCATCATAGCACTGTAATATAAAAATATGAACTCTATGGCATTAGAGCTCCTTTATTGTAACACTTTCCAAGATGATTTTGGGTAACAAAATGTAACAGCAAGGACAGAGTCACATGGGATTCAAGGGCACAGACAAGACCACCCAAACCCTCCTCCTCTCTTCCTGCTTGCCTGGAGATGTTCTCAGCTCTGTGTCAGCCAAGAATGAGACAACAGGCCACTGTCGAGTGGCATTTTCCTTTGGGTTAAATATCTATATCAGCCACAATAGGATTCCTGGCAGCGCAAACCTGTGGGAACACACGGAGCAGGCATTTGGAAGTCCTAAACAAGAAGACTGCTCAGAATGTGGCCCCTTTTGCTGCTGTTCAGACACACAGAAAGGCATCACCTACAATCCGAGGTGACAGACGAGGTTGGAAAAAAAGTGTTGAACACACTTTTGTTTAAACAAATCTGTGGTACCTCTACGGCATGAGTAAAGTACTGCATAAAGTAGAAGAGGATTTTTCTGGACAAAACTCGATGCGGACAAGGACAAAAAAATCTCTCTAGGTGTGAGACAGTACTTCCCTAAAACTGAACCCTGGAAAATAACCTTTGTGATTTTTGCCTTGAGGAAAGGTATCAAATCTGTGGCAAAACTGAAAAATCTGAATCCAGATGGATTGGATCACAGCCTGAGACCAGTTTTCCTAGTTTTCATGCCTGCTTGATGAAAACAGCCTCATGCATGACTTCTGGGAGTTCATTCTTACAAGAGCAGGTTGGGAAGGTGGCACTAACTGTGAAAGTAAATGGCTGCTACTGCTAGGGATAAAATATCTGTTTTGAGGTTTCATAAAAGCAGTGTTTTCTGTTGAGATTCAGCAGGAGAGTAACAGCCAGTGCTCTGACTCTTGTATGTAAAAGTCAAAGCTCTACCTGACAGTCAGAAAAATAACAACTGTATTACGTGTTTCTGCACTATAGCCAGATGCTATGAATTTTGTGCAGCCTCAGGGAATATCAAGTTACTTGATAACATGTGATTTGATATTCCAAAGAGAAGAATAACTGGACAAAATTATTTGCTAGAGAAACATTACCAGAAGCATCTAACTGTTCCCATTTCTCTCTCACGCAATGCCTCCGTGTTACCCAAGGAGGTGGACTGGAAGTACAAGCTTGCCACCAGTCAGAAAGATCCAGAGACATTTTTATAATATGCAGCCCATTCCACATATAATATTTAATTCCACTGTCACAAAAGGAATCGGCATCCGTTTATCACCCAAATAATAAACCAAATGCTGTGCGGGAGATTAGTTGCACATGCAAGCATTTACATCTGTAGATATTTCCCATTGAAAAGCAAAATCTACAAGAAAAAAGAATTTTAATTTAGTCAAACAAAAATTATTCTCAGACAATGCGAAGATAGTTTTATCAAGCCTGCTACCTCTTAAACTTGTGTCCCATAGATAAATCCACTTTGTCTCTTGATTTTTAGAAACATTCATGAACATGAATGAATGAATGTTGAACATGAATGAACATGGTAGTCTCAGCATACTCTTCGGGAGGCAAAGCTACCAGGGCGGTGACCGCACACCGAAGGGGTTTATCTGCTCAGCACTGGGGCAGCCAGCAGAGATGTGTTCCCGTAGGGTCACGGCCAACTAAAACAAACCTGCCTGAGAGAGAAGGAAGATCTTCCTTCTGTGCTACAAGCCATATGGTAACCGGGATTCACACAAACAAATAAAAACAGTTTCTTTCCCACTCCGGCTCCTCACACACCAAAAAATTTCCTGAAACAGCAGGGACCAGGCTTCCTAAAAATACAGAATCTGGTTTTATTTCTGTAGCTTATGAGGAAAGCCACCCTAATTTAGCTTGTAAAGCACAATCAAAAGCTGAAATGAAATATTCCTGGGTTTTGCTAAAATCTTTGTTCTCCAGTGCCTTACCCCAATGGCTTGTTAAAGTATGTCTTAGAAAGGCTATTTGTCCCAAATGCTGCTTCTCACCAGCTCCCAATCCAGTCTTTACGATGGAGTGTCTAAAGATGAAGTTGCAGGCAAGATCTAAAAACGAATGGGAAGAATCACAGTTTTCCCACCTGCTACAGGTTGGGAACAAGATGTCTCTGACCTGAGATAGAATGACATGCTTGCAATAAAGACCCATGAGACAGCTGTTTTTGCAAGTGGTAAGTAATTATGAGATTTAACCCCATAATTTCAATGTGAATTTTGAGCTCTCCCTGATCCTTCAGAGATAATGTTTTCAGTCAGGCAGCTGGACATTCAAACATCCAGTCATTTAATCTATAGACATTACATACTGACTACGGCTTTACTAAGAATGTTGAGCCAGATCCCATGAATTTATGGCACAGACAGAAAGCTGACATATGGGTTCATTACCTTATTTAATAACAGAGGCAGAGGTCTACCCCTAAATAAGGGATGTTTGTGGTGTCTAAACCTCATGCGGGAACAACATACAAACAGATAGGATATTTTATACGACTTAGTGAATCCTGGACTGGCTATGCTTAATCTACACTGGTTTTGCCTAAACTTACCAGCGCAATTCAGTGGCACAGAATATATATATTTCAAGAATCTGGACAGCCCCTTTTTAGTTCTGCCTTGTAACACAAAATCTGGGTTTTTGTTTCCCCTCTCAGGAGTAACATTAACCAAGGACAATGCTTTGTGGGTCTGTGGTTGTGACTTAGCTCGAGGTTAAGGATGGTTTTAATCTGAAAAGTATTCACAGTTTGTTATAGATAGATAAAATGAAAAAGTATAATGAAAATACAATAGCTACTTTTGGTCAGAAGCAAATTATATTAGCGAGCTCAGTCCTATAAATGAATATTAGTCCCCATCATTTCGAGCAAAATATCAGAGGTTCTGATACTTTTGGCATGTACAGAAGGTATTGCAGGTCACTGACTGCCAGTGAAACTATTACCCCAGGTTTCTGGCTTTTTGTTTTTAGCCATTTTCAATATTTGAATTATATTAAATGCAACTTCATTTCACGAGATTCTTCTTCATCACCATGTTCTCTTTCAAGGAAGTCTTGACACAAAATGCCACCTGGGACTGAGCTCTCCCTTTCAAGTTGACGGTAGGAGCTAAAGATACGCGTGTGAAGAGGACAGAGTGTCCTGTCCACCCTGTTCTAATGTCCTTAATTACTTTCTGTAGGTTCTCAGACTGAGATTTTGCTCTGGCAACTTAAGCCAATATTTCATCTAAAACTGGATAGGTTTTCTTTCTTTTTCTGAGAATTAAATTGGCCTGTACAATGTTCTAGTTCTGAACTTGGCTGAAGGTCACAGGGCAGCTCTACCAAATGCTTGAGAGAGGGAAAGTCCACAGCCCCTGAACACTGCTCCACTTGCAGACAAGCTGCAAATCATAAGTTTTAAATTATAAACAGAGATTGGTTTCTCAGAAGGGTTTTTTCTAGGCCCTTTTTGGCAATTGCAAGGAGTGCCTTCTTCCGGCTAACAAACATGTGACATTTTCACATTGCTGTGGAAAGCACTAAACCTTCATCTGTTTTAGACCATACCAGGTTCCTTTTTTCAGTGCGAGGGACATCAGACCATGGGTTGCCTGTGACAGAAGCATCTGTAGTCAATTTTCTTTTATGCTTCTTCACATAGCAGATATCATAATGTCCACGGGCTGTCTTCACAGCACTCTAATTTTACCCATTGACCCCTGAAATTGTTCTGGTTCCCGAATCACTAATCTCCTCCTCTACTGGAAGCTGCACGTTCCTTTTAGTCTGTCAAAAACTGTAATTTCTCCTTTGGTTTTGTTTTTCATTCTTTCAAAGGGAAACATACACCTTATTGGTTGGATATGTTCCCCATAGTTTTTCTTCCCCCTCTACAGATTAACACATATTAATAGATGTTTACGATTATTTTAAAAGCATTTGCAGAGAAGAACAGAAGTCTTGTTACTCATCACAAGCTCTATACCAGCTTTCCCTTTCTTTGATATTGGAAACTGGCTACAGAGGAAGAAAACAAAATCTAAAAATGAAACACTTAAGTGTATCCAGCCAACTCTTTTCCCCCTTGCTTTCCATGACCTTGGACTGCAGCATTAGCTTCTGGTATAGAACGAAGTTTTGCAACAAACAGTCCGGGAAAAGAAATTAACTGAGATCTTGATATTATATACCTAAAGACTTTCCACATGTTTACAAGACTGGAAATTCAAGTACTGAAAACTCAGTGCTCACATCATGCTTTTGCAAGCTTTCCACTTTTATTTGTTAAAAATATCTCCGCTGACTTTCCCATAACTAAATGTTCATAGCTATATCACCTCCAGCTGTGATCTCATCAGATGTCCCAGGCAGAGCAAGGTCAGGCCTGGATGGTTCATGTGTGTAGAGCTTCCAAGAAAGGCCGTGCTGTGAGTGTGAGGCAATACCAGTAACGTTAGATACCAAAATGTTGGATGACAGCAAAGCGGGTTTAACCTTGTTATTTTTCTGTGGGCAGCAAAACCCAAGGAAACTCAGCAGCAGCGAGTGAATTAGCAGCTGCTCACATCAACAATGGTTTGCAAATCATACATGCAAATCAAACGTGGAAAGCTGGTCTGGGCTGGGCACAAGAGCACTTTGCTTGAGGCACACAGTGATGGGACAAGTGGCTTGGATTAGCAAAGAGCATCTGTAAGAGGAGCGTGTAATTTAAGATCTGTCTTGACACAAGCTTTCAATGACTGTAGAGCTCCACTGGGGAGTCAAGGTAAAATGCACAGTGATTGCTACTGAGAGCCCAGGAATAACATTCCAGTAATTCACACGGTATACTTTAATTGTTATGGAAATTGCAGGATTTCTGGAATAGAGGAGTTATTTGGGCCTTGAAAAGTCAGTTCTGGGTCATGTCTTGTTGGCATTTTCATGAGGACTGACTTTGTTTACTTGGCTAGTCTTTTAATGTATTTGTTGAAATGACAAATAATAAAAAAACCACCTATGCTTTCCTTTGAAACAGGAAAAATAAGCCTCATGAGTAATAAAATGGCAACAAAATTTCCTTAAGTTTGGTTTGTTGCCAAAGAAGGTGGTTTCAGGCAAAAGTGCCCTCTTCTTATTTGGCTTTAGGAGGGATTTGGTCAGTTTTATCTATTTTGAGGAGCCTCTAGTGACTTGAAACATAATTTGCTCTGTCTCTGTTGAATGGTGAGACATCTGAAGTGCTGTTCATAGAGTATAAAGCCAGGCTGATTCTCCCTTCTTAGCCATGATAAACAGCCTTTCAGCAGCATGTTCGTAAACTCACAATCCTACTTTATCAGCTTGGATGTTTCTTGCCACTAGCCTGGCAACAGGACCTTTGCTTTGTCAGTTCAAACTGTTTTCATACATAATGTCTCATCTGCATCACATTCATGATCTGTCACTGCGCCCAACGCTACAACTCCTCTTTTATCCCCATGAACAGCAGTTTAATACTCTGTTCTTTTTCCTGCTTCAGTTTCCAGTACTCAGAACAAATGCACTACTCAAGTTCGCAGGGGTTTATCTTTAGACCTGATGACAAGCATCCTAGCTAGACGCAAGCAAATCATATCTTCCCTACACATACATCATGCCCACCTCCCACTATCACAGAAGATCAAAGGGACAAGGTACCCATGAATTTGAGAACAATGTTATTCATATAAGCAGCTCAACATGCCCAGCGGCTGTATTTTTTAATGACCAAAGGTAAGATTTGGGGATCCACACCACTCTGATATATTCAAGCCGCCTGGGTCTCCACGTTTGCTGAATAACCTGCAGCTCCCACTGATTGTAGCTGATTCTGAGAGTGCTCTTGCACCACTTAGAAGAACATGCTTGTTAGGGTGTTTTTATCTAAATGTAACTATTGAAGGGCTGGATAGAGTGTACTGGAGACTGTGACGTATACATTTCCATACATCACATCTTCCTAAGATCTAAAAAGATGAAGAAAAAGACTTTGGTAAGTCTGATGTATTTAGAAGGGTCTTATTTTATCACCTCCATTTGGGAGGACAACAAACACCAACAAAACCTCAGGCAGCTTTACTTACTTCCCTCTGCTGAATTCAGGAACTAAGCCCTAGGCGTTCAACCTTGAAAACCATTAGCTCAAATCTTTGATCACTGGGAACCTGACAACACAGTACCCATGCCAAGAACAGCAGAGAGGGACAAGTATGAAGTTTTGTAGAGATAAGTACAAGGGCAAGAGACAAAAAGGGAAACGTTTACTTTGTTATGGTAGAGTGTGGACTTCATAAGTTTCAGGAATGGCTTCTCGTGGAGTTGTTTGCTACCCTGACTGAGGGGGCAGGAATGGTAGCTTCATTAGCAACATCGGTTTTATCTGCTGCAACACGCAAGACAACTTCAAGAGAAATGAGCAAAATAAACCACACAGATTAAATTAAAAATCCAGAATGTTGGCTCAGCATCTGGATTTCTCTCTCAAAAGACCAGATGTGATGAACCCAGCAGCGCTCTTTGTCTATTGTACTGAGGAAGTAAGAATAGGGACAGATGATCTAGAGACAATAAAAGAATGGTTTGTGTGCTATCAGGACTTTAAATAAAACTCAATTAAATGGCTTAGAGAGCCACCAGTCAAAGAGTTAAGTGTGGCCTACAGCTAGCCTTAGCAATGCATGAGAACACTGGCACCTAGCTAACACCCTGCGAGTTTTAGCTTTTGGGGTACTAGAAAGTGTGCAAGGTGAGCAGCTGGGGAAGAAAAGAAAAGAAAAAAGAAGTCTCAGTCATATGTTTCAATTTGGAGGATCTTGTAACAAACAGCCTCCATCCAAACATGTTAATTTTTCAGTAGCCTTAAATTGTCTCCCAGGCGTTGCTCAAGACGTCAGAGAGATTGAATGCTAGCTCCAAGAACAAACCGTTCTCAACTGCGCCTTATTAAATTATACATATGCAACCACTTAAATAAACTAACCACTGTCCTGTTTACACTATGCCTTCCAAAAGCCACAAGACATAAATCAACCCCCTTATCTTTACAGTAAATGCATCTTCTGCACCTTCTGATATGGATATGCTATGTCTGCAAATGAGCCTGGAAACAAGTTGATTCCATGTACAGGACTTTACTTAAACCATCAGGGAGTCCCGTGTCTGCTCCTGTCTCTGCTCTATAACCACACAAAGATTTCTTGCTCGCCATGTTTCACTTCTCAGAAAAACACTGGGTAATATTCAAGTATTTTATTAATTGCTACACTTGACTCTGATCAGAGATTATTATAAAGTAATTACAGTCTGTTTTTTTCCACCCCTGAAACAAAGTAAAATGTAAACAGGGAAGCTTAACACATGTTCAATTTGCGGGACACAGCGCTCTCCGTTTCACAGGTCCCTGAAAAAAATGTGTCCTCCTAGCTCCATTGTTTTTCATGCTTGCAGTAAAATAATCAGCCCATTTCTTGTTGAATAACAGGGTTTTTTTTTTTTTTAAATCAAAGAGAACCTCACGTGGTGCCTTGGATATATTAACAGCATTGCCGTATTGTAGCAGCAGTGGCAGCCACAGGTCCTGTGTGGGAAGGCACAATGGCAGGGGAAGAGAAAACTGCGTGTTTGAGAAACAGTTGCATCCTACTGTGAAGGAGGTTTTGCACCACAACTTGAAAGCCTCCAGGTGAATGCAGTGGGTGTGGAAGTCAAATAGAGGGGTGCATAGGACTACAGCTGTGGGCAGGAGGGAAGGTCAGTGTAAATCAGCATAAAATTAGTCCCATGGTATCACCCTTGTGAAGGCAGTTCTGTGACATAGTAAGAAAATCCAGGCTTTGAAGGCAAACAAGTCCAACCTGTAACAGCCTTTTTCCTGTCCTGCACAGGCAGGAGACGAAATTTGGGACCCTTCAGCAGTTGAGTGTTACCTGTCTGCTCTCACAACTTTCCCAAGGTTTTACGGGGTTCTCTGCTTTTTTAGAGCCATAGAAGCAGCAAATCCCCCTTTGATTTTCTTGTCACTCCCATCAGAGTGACACCATGGGAGTCATTCACATATAGATCACATCTATCACAACAGAAATCAGGTGGCTGCTGCAGAAGTTACAATGGCAGATGGCATAGCAGATGGCCCGACAACTCTAACCAGCTAAAGATCTGAACATTCGATGCAGCCTCACGTGCTTGAGTAGCCATCAGTGCCTCTCTAACTGTGACAGACAATCTGAGAGCACTAAATCAAAGCAGGACTTAAGCCATATCCTCAGGAAGGTGTCTGTATGTGAAAGCATAATGCACAGCTCCCCTACACCTAGTCCACACAGGCAGCTTTGCAATACAGAGGCTGAGCACCTCAGATACACTTGCAGTCACGAGATTTGGAGCTGAGGGAACCAGCTCACTAGAGACATCTCTCAACTCCTTTGAGCTTCTTTGCCAAAGGCAGGCAGGAGGTTCAAGAGAGACACGGTACAGTTACCAATGAAGATTCAAACAGAAGCATATGCCAGATACCTCTTTCAGAGACAAGGAAAAGTCTTGTTCCATATATCTTCTAATTTAAAACAAAATAGCCAGGAGTCAGGCTTGGTAACATTACCTTTGCCAGGTATCCAGAATTCCCAATCCTCTTGAATTGCGGTGACAAATCCTGAGACAGTATCAGTTGCATCACTTCTGCTTTTGGAAGCTCCTTCCCCTTCCTGCCCTCAAGCTTCTTACTCCCAGGAATAGAAAAGCTCCACATAGCAGGAAACAAGCTATAGAAGACAGCAATTATAACTCTAGAAATGAGTCTTGCTTCAAAACACATCCTCACACTACAGCTAAATCACTGGAAAAAGACAAACAGAAAACCATCCACTCCTGCCACGTTGCTATTCACAACTCCCCTCCCTAATGTACCCCTTCCCTTACCCTTCATAAAAATCAGCTGTTCTTTTATCAGGTTCAGCTGCAAAGATTCACAGGTGTTTCCCCTCATCTTCCCTCTGCATCTGTCAACACCCTCCATCTTCATTAAAGCTCTTTGGCTGCAAGTGTAGTGTATTTCCTATTATTGTTTGCAAATGCTCTTTAAGGAAACATTGTTAGAAGGTTCTTATAAAACTCTACACTACTCCTTCTTTAGGGAAAGAAATCTGTTAGTAGCAAAATTTCCAAGAGGTCCCTGCGCTGCCTTTTCAGTGAAGATCAGAGACTTTTGAAAATCTGTCCAAAAGTGATCGAGGTAGAGCTGAGCTGTGAATTTCAGCCTGCAGGCAATTGTCTCCTCTAGGAGAATGTATCTAATAATAAGAGTCTTAGATAAGTGCATAATTGAATTTCTGTTATAATTAAAAAATAGATCATTTCCTGTAGTTTAAGAATTGAACTGCGGGGTTTGTTTTTTTTTTTTGCTGTGATTTTAATACTGACAAAGACAATACCATCATTTGCATAACAAAATGTCCAGAATGACTCTGCATCTATTGAATATTGCTTTTAAATCCTAAAATGTTTTCTAGGTCCATGGAAACGTGTTTAGGGGAAAAAGTTGCTCTTTCAGAAGTAGACATTTGATGATGTTGTTGGCTCTGGAGCACATGCAGAAGCTGAAGCTATGTATGAGCTGGGCTTTATTTTCTGTTAATGTGACATTTTCCAAATGACACTGCTCACACGAGGTAATTCATGATCTCCCTAAGAGCTTGGGGGTTGATTTTTTTTACCATTTGTTGGTGAAGAGGTAGCCAAAAGGACTGTGCAATGATGGGTTCTGACTCCAAAATGATTATCTCAAATACCATCGTGAGGAGTTGGTAAACTGAGTCACAGAAAGTGTAAATTGACAGCTGAGAAAGAACCTGAACCCACTTTCCCCTGACTCCCCATCGCATCTTTTAATCAGGTGAAGTTTAAAAACAAGTTCTGAGACTGAGCAATGCCACCTTGAGTCCAGGCTGTCAAGCTGAGAAACAGGTGGGGTCCTGAGTGGGGAACCGTGCAGCTGAAGATCTGTGCTGAATGATGGAGACTTGCCATTAATCTATAAACAGAATATCCATTAATAATCTAAAAGAGGAGGACCCGGGAAATGAGTCAGTGGAGGCTGACTCTCCTTCGTGTAAATGCTGCCTTCTTATTATAGAGTTCTCCTTCCCCCTCCTCTGTCAAAGGGATCCACACACATCTGCTACTAGGAGTTAGACTAGGCAGCTGGGACTGATTTTGTGGTTTTATCTTTCTTTTTTTCAATAGTACTGAAGAATTTGCTTAGAGGAAAAGAAGAGGAGTAATTACATTAGCATTGAAAACAAATCTCTATTAGAAAGCGGTGTTCTTTAGGTCTAACCAATTTGATAAAATTTACTTAAACCACAAAAGCAGAGTACAGAATTGCAAATTTTAATCTTTCTTTTTTTTTCCCCCCTGAAGAGAAATGTTTTCTGAAGAAATACCAGTATATCAGAAGTGGGAACAGATTTTTAATTACAACGGTATCGACTGACACTGCTAAGGCACTTTTAGCCAAACGAGGACCCAGTAAGCAGGAGCTTGCCAAATTGTCCTCTCTCTCAGAAACTCCAGCATGTACCAGATCAGGAAAGCATGTTTGCCTCTCACATCATCTTTCCTGTGAAAATAAAATGGTTTGATAAGGAAAACCCTAGCACAGGTCCAGGAAATGGTTTGGGAATGCTGCATGATACGGATGGGTTATCCTGGATCCCCTGCCCCTAGACGTGTCAGAAGGGGACCGCTGTTTTCTTAGGCTTCTCTGTGCACAGCTGAGGGCCTGTTAAAGCTGTAATATTCCTAATAAAAACGTGGGAAATGTCCATGTCTCACCCTACAGAACATCAAAGAAAGGAGATGTTAACCAGCAGAAAACACTCATGGTCATATCAATATTAAGTTGTATAAAAGGGATCAGAAAAGCCAAGTCAGAGAAGAGGCTTTTTCTGGGTACTTAGGAACGTTCGTCCCCATTCTTTAAAGTGTTTTGTACAGTGAAAGTGTAGAAGCCAAGAAACTGGGGGAAGCGGGGGGAAAGGCTGGATGTGAGCTCTAAAATGCATGGGCTGAACATCACTGCAAGGCTTCTGGTGAATTTTGTGCAAAACAAAAATGATTTCTATTACCTACCTGTCCTGTGGAATAAGAAAATATGTAGCGAAAGGAAGATACGTCTCTTGAAAGTAATTTTTTCTGCTGAGGATTGCATAAAATTCTTTTTTTGCTCTGCCCTCCCTCAACTTTCCAGTTGGCTTATAGTCCAGATAGAGAGAGTGCAAACCCCTTCAGCCTTGAAGGACATCAGTTCTTGCATCTGGGTTTTTTTAAGAGAAGGAATCACATGGAACTTGCTCTCCAGGTTTGGTTTCTGAAGTCTGGGCCCTTTCTGAGCTTTAAAATTTACATTTCTTGTCCTCAATAAATTATAAAGAGTTGTTTCACTTTTCATAAAATTATTTCTTGGAAATCATTAATTATTTTTTTTCCATTAAAAAAATTGATATACTGGGAGCTTTCAAAGTAGATTTCCCCTGCCAAATTGTTCTAATGGATGTATTTTGACCAGCCTGAAAAAGGACACTGACGCTTGCTGTGATAAGGAAAGGTAAGGAAGACAATTCATACCACCTAATATCAGCTTCTAAATGAGGTGCTTAAATGAAGATTTTAGTAATAGCAGTAATAGGCTTCCATTGAGTTAATGGAGCAAGATGGGATCTTGCAGAGAACTATTTATGAGAACTGGATGTGTGTGTGTGTCTGCTAGCTAAAGAGGGAACTTCAGGTTTCATGAATCCTCCCTTCCGTGAGAACCGCATTCTTAGTTCTACAGAAGTGGAGATAAGTGAGCAACATTATCTCTTTGATAACAGACAGAAGGCATTGATGCCCTTCCCTGAGGGTGACAATAGACAGTGACTACTTCCCAGAAGATGACATCACTTGGCAATTTACACATACGTTATATGTAAGCATGTTATAGATTATTAATTCTGATTTTCTGAAGTGCTTTTCATTCATCTTCGCATTTCAATGGGGCAGCTGACACCAGAGATGTGTAAGCAGAGACTGCATGCACAACAGTGATGAGCCATGCTACCGACTGATATCTACACAGCAGTTTGCAGCACAGCGTACGTTCCCCATCCTCAGACCCTAACACCCTCTCTGAGTTTCAAGGAAGATGTATTCCCTTGCTGTCATTTCTGTGGTACCACATGTGCTATGATTGTCTGGTCATAGCAACATGGAAGTCTGTATGAACTAATTAACCTGGAAAAAGACATGATGTCTAAACTGATTTCATCCCTCAAGGAACTTAGTTTGGCAGCTATTGGGGGTGAAAACAAGTCATAACTCCAGAGCAATCTAACAGATTGAGAACATAGGGTCTGAAAAGTCTCTGTGCTGATGCATAGTTGAGTAATGAGAAGGAGAAACATGTTCCTGATAAAATATAAATGAAGTTCTCCACCTTCAAACCCAGCCGAAATCTCTCGAGTGTCAAAAGGATGAATTGCCTCACTGCTCAGCCTTGGTGCAGCACTGTACACCCTGGATCTGAGCCAGGCCAGAATGTATACTGAAAATCTCCTCAGAAAAGCCCATCTGAGTTATTTCCCCTCTTGCATCAAGAAACTCAAAATGGCCATGCTGGCTGTTTTCCAGCGCACAAAGTGCCTGTAAATCCCTTTGAAGTTGTTGATAGATGCTGGTACTTATCCCATAAGATGGAGACAAAATTAAAGTTGCCATGGATTTATTTGAGATACGTGACATACAGTGACCTACCTTGCCTTTATTCCAAAATAAAGACTTGCTAATACCCTAGAGCATCCCTGTGGGATTTTTTTCAGGAGGCACCATGACTGTGCTTCAGTGGGCAGTTATCTCAAGCGGCTTGAGATGCTTGGCAGAACCACACAGCAGCAGCACCCACCACCGGCCAAGCCTATAGCATCATTTACTGAGTTTGTATTCCTGTTTATGACTTTTCACCCATGTTACTGTGGCCAAATAATCATGCCTCAAGGATACACATTATTTTCCAGAAGTCAATATCTGTGCTTCTGCCCTTCAGGAAAGGCAAAGGTGTCACAGGTCATGTCAGCTGTATTCACGGGGCTGGGTCCCTTCTGTTAACCCTCATGTGCTGATTTTTTAGGTAATTTTTAGGCAGACTCCCCTCGGACCAAAGGCTGACGTACCCCACCTCGTTAGAAAGAACATTGCAGGAAGCGCGGGGAAATGTGACGGTTGCACGGCAGTGAGGAGCAGCAGCTGTGTCAGCATGGTGCTCGCTATAATTACACACCAGGGTTACCTTACAGCGCGCTGCTGGGGCGTGCGGTGTGAGCTATTGTTTCAGCGACCGTGCTTGTATCACTGCCGGCACACACTGGCTTCGCTCAGAGGGGCTACGAGTAGCGTTCATTTGCCCGTGTTAATGCAGAAGACTCTCAGTTTTGGTGCTTCCACTACCTCATGTGAGGGCTACAAGTCACTTCTTGTCACTATGAGAGCAATGACTACCGAAATAGAGAGGACCGAGGGAGTCAGCTGTCAGCCTGAGAGAGTATCGTTGGACTCTCTTGCCCTGTTTCGTAATTTATTTTGTTTGTGGTCTACAGAATTAATTTTAACTGGCTGAAATACAGCCCAGAAAAATGGCCAGTGGTCTGGAAGACAGGAGGGCTGGGTTTTTTATTTCATTCTGCCACCGGTTTGCACTGTGGCTTTGAGCAAGCTGGCCTAGAGGGACAAGAGGTCAGGACAACCATATCCTGACTTGTACAGGTCAGGCTACAGATACCAGCATACGATTTATTATCCCTTCGGTAAGCATGATGTCAACTCTTAGCACTTATGTCACATATATGAGTTTATTTGTTAAAAACACCCAGGTGATAGATGTGCTGGGAGGGACTTTCCCTGGGTGATGTACTGGTGGTGGCATGGGATGCAGCAGAAGAGACCCCCACCCGCCCACGGCCCTGTGCAGGGGCTGAGCTGGGCAGAGCATCACACTGCCTTGCTCCCTGTGCCCCTGCCTGGGGTCTGGCTAAGGGCTGCAGCAGACAGACGTGGGGGACCACATGCAGCGGTGCCGGGAGCCACCGCGGTGCCGTCCCATGGACATGAGAGGCACGGGCAAAAGCGTGAAGTGGGAGCGAGCAGCATGAGTCAGTCAAAGCAGAGCTCAGGGAAGCAGGAAAAAGCTTTGGATAATAGCATATGTAAATATAGATTTGCATGCGTATCTTAAAAATGCACATTTCTTGTATTCTTATGACTAGATGGCAAATTGTTTCAGCAAGTGTTACTGTCTGAATATCGTTTTCCCTGTAGGAGAAAAACGAGGCACCGGGGCATGATCTGATCTTCTCGGGAACACACAGCAGGTTCAAGGCACAGCTCTGGAGCCGATCCTGGACTGGATTGTCTCAGTCATTGTGTCGCTCTAAGGGACATGGTAACTTGAAAATGTCATGTTTCATGATTAAAACCTCTCTTGTAATGGCAAACACCTCCTATAAAGACAAATGTCATCTCAAAATGTCAACATTTTAAGAAATAAAAGTCTCTGAATAGGTTGCTATGAAGAACATTTTTTATGAGTCTTACTTCCCTAATTAGCAGTTACCAGGGCTTTACCAGAACAGTCTTACAGTGTTTACTGGGGACATTGAGTAAAACACAGCCTTATGCTAACAGTGACTCTGTCCCATTATTAGTCGTAGCTAATGGTGAAGTCTGTCCATTGTGTTTTGGCATCCACGGATTTGCTCCTGATTGTGGACACATCCTTGTAAGTGTAAAAAATGAAGGGATGTTTTATTCTATTAGATGAAGGAAGTTGCATGGCACAAAGCTATCATAACGGCAAAGCAGAGGGACTGTCTGGAAGAGGTAAATGCACTTGTCTTCCATAACAGGGGAAGAGTTTAATGAGAAATCTGTGGTGTGTTTAGAAGCACTTATGAACCCAGCACAGATTTATTAATGGTAGCTGAAATGAAAATCAGAAATGTTGCCACAAAACCTCCTCAAAGCAGAAAAAAGAATTTAAGAGAAAAAACAAACCAAAACAAAAAAACCACACAATCCTTTTTTGGTCCACATCAGGTTCCCTGAAGAAACTTTGCCAGAACTATTTCCCTACAAATCTGCTTCTCTGTGTTGCTAGTTTGTCTTCCAACAGCACTAGACAAAAATGCAATGACTCTCACATCTGTTAGGCCATTATTATTTCATGTGTGGGGGTGACATTGCCACTTGATGATGCACTGTAATGACGCATAATGGCCTGGTGATGCGAGTGGGCTGGCTTGTTGCTCTCTGTCACTGGAAGCCTCTGCAGCTGTGACTCTGTTGGGTGAGGAGAAGAAGAGATGCAGCTTTTCTTTCAATTTTAGTGTGAGATAGCAGTGGTATAATTTTAAGCGCAAGCAGAAGCATAGAGGTGTCGTCATCTGAGGTGTCGTCGTCTACTTGTGGGGCATTGAATAAGCTTTGAGGGCACGAGGAGGGATATATAGGAGGACTATATAGGAGCTAGCTGATGATAGCTGAAACCGCTAAGCAGGTGCAAATAAGCTGTGTAGGGTTCTGCATTTCACTTGGAGCTTCAAAACAAAGACTGATGCCAAGTCTCAAAAATATTCTGTTTCTAGTTTTATATGTGAAAGGGAAAGGCCCAAGCTTGATTACGGTACAAGAGAAGAAAGATGTGGGGGTTTGTTTTTTTCTTTAATGTACCTCTTTTTAGTATCTGAGTACTGTTTATCAATTTAAAGGAAGAAAACAGTCTATCGAATAATAAACATATTAATCTTCTCTTTATTGGGGAGGTTATGGAGGCCAAAAATCTTCTCTTTTTTATTCTTCTGCTGGGTTCTCAAATTTCCCTCCAGTTTTGCAGCATATTATTTTGCCAGGCTGAGTAAGCTGAGCTGCTGTAGTTTGCTCCTGTGTGATTCCTACATCGGCTACACTTTAATTCCATCCCTTTAACCCATGGAAATGAAACTGCGTGCTGCCCCACATGTGACCCCACATGAACCATTTACAACAGTGCCTGTACTGTCCTACCACTATTGCAAAGTCAGATATTACTGATACCTTGAAGCAGTACGTATTGGTCAATATATTTATTGACCAATTTATATGACCATCATATAAGCTATATTATAACCACAGTTACTTTTCTCATGGGGACAATTCCCCTCCTTCCCTGCCACCCCAGCTCCTCTGGTGGCTGCTGAGTAGGGGTTATTGTCTCCTTCTGCAGATGACGTCTCCAAGGCCCTGGTGGGCGATGATTCCTTTCAGAGTCATTGGCTCCTTTTTTGCCTCCTTGTCTCCAGAGAAAATCTGGCGCAGTTCTTCCCACCATGCCATTATGGGCAGTGGGCAAACAGCTCTCATTTTGGGTAGCCTTTTGTAGTTCTGCATGTGGGAGCTCAGTTATCACCTTGGAGCATTTTGATTCCAATGATTTAATGGGAATACCGTTGTGGCTGTGTGCAGTATCCTGGGTCAGTTCTGCCATAAATACAGAGGGAAATATCTTATGCCTCCCACGTGAGCTACTTCTATCCCTTGAGTGCCTCAGACAAAAGTGGTAATTTTAATTTCCGAACTCGCTTTTGCATTGCTTTTCAGCACTTCTGTTCAAAGGTTACAGCATCTGTTTCCTCTGTGGCTCCTGCATGAATTGCCTTTATGAACATAATCTCAACCCAAACAAGATTTATTAAAAAGAGAGAGAAGAGGAAATTGAAAAAAGAAAGAAAAGGTTTATTTAACATTCAACATAAATTTATTTACATTGCTTGTGAATTAAACTGTTCAGCTGTGTGCTAAAAGTAAGAAGAAATACAAATAGTTGACCTTCCATGAAAAACAATCCTCTGTCTATTCAAATCCCCTGTTATCATGAGCTTTCTATCTAGAGAGAGATGTGAGTTTCCTACTTGTTTCTCTGCAGAGTTTTCTCCAGGTAAACATAGAGTAGAAGCTGAATCCATCACTTTCCCTGACAGCTGGCTCATTGAGGTTGTTATCTTAAGTGTGATTAACAGCTGCTTTTCAAATGCTCAATTACCTGTTTCAGAGATTGTCTTGCACAGGTTGTAACATCTCAGCAGAACAAAAGGTATCCAGGCATCAGCTTTATCAAATTTTCCTTTACAACATTTCCCCTTTGAGTCAATTTTTCCTGCACTAAAAAGATGAACTATGGGCAGATCCCTGGACTCAGCTTAACATTTGTCCAGTCTGAGTCTTGTAGTAAGTTTTTGATTGTGTTTACAGGAGACAGGTCAGAGTTGGAAACCCTGAGCTGACTGCCTGAAACTTTCTGATATTTGAAATCTGAAATCAGCCTGAGGTCTGAGGTATCTCTGTTGCCATGAAATAACACCTAAAGTGCAATTACTCTTTGTTGTTGAAACAGAACTTTACCTATTCTCAGAACTTCTAAAATGCATGAAATAAAGGGAAACGACTGTAAGCATCCACACGACCGTGATGTGCGAGTGGCATGATGATCTGAGCTGCATGGGAAGTGTGCGACTGAATGTAGTCTTCACCCACTGCCTTCTAAATCGGGTGTCAAGGCAGCGGACTGCCAAAATGAAGATACTTCAGCTAATGATGTTGCCTTGTCCTAGCCTGCCACAAAGTAATAATGCAATTAGGAGAGGCTGTCTGACTAATAAGTAGACTGTCATTGTGGGCTGTAGGAAGTTTTTTCTTGCCACCTCTCAGAACAGGGAGGCAGTTTTTCTGCAGGGCTGAGCTGTACAAAACCATGTCCTTGTCAAGGCCAGGCAGGAGGCAAAGGGTGTGTGCTAAGACCCACCCTCAGGGACGCTGTCAGGCTGATGGCGTTGCTCTCCTTGACAGTCTCTTCCAGACGGCTCAGCCTTATCGACAGGGAGCGTGTGACCAGAGCAGTCTGGCAGATGGGCTGATGGGGAACCACATGCCAGATATTCCTCAATGTCCATGAAGTGACATGGCAGGCCTGCTCCCAGCTTGCTGAGTCCCACACATGGGCGCATAAGCACCTACTCGGGCAGAGACAGCAGCTTTTCGCTCCCTGTGCCTCTTGCTGACTATTCATCTTCCTCTTGAGCATTTTGTTTCTGGCCAGGTGCCTTCGAGTATTATGACATTAAAAGACAGTTCCTTCCAGCCAACTTTAGCCATCTCAGCCTTGGGTGTCTCCAAGACAGTTGTTTCCTCTTCCTCCAATGAGGCACCTCTGGTGGGAGAATATTCTGTAACCTCATGTAAGCATATGATGGATCTCTTTCCACAGACACTTCTCTCTCACTGTTTGCCTTAGTCAACTAACTTGGACTGGACATGCACGTTCTTGGTGGCTAAGGTCGGGTAAGAGAAGAGCTCCATGGGTATTCCAAAACCTAAATTCCTCTGTGGGATTAGCTGCCTTGGATTAGCACCCCCATTTGGAAAACATGAATCATGATTTCAAATCTCTTCAGGGTTTTGGGTTGGGATAGCTGC
This sequence comes from Larus michahellis, assembly GCF_964199755.1. Taxonomy (NCBI): domain Eukaryota; kingdom Metazoa; phylum Chordata; class Aves; order Charadriiformes; family Laridae; genus Larus; species Larus michahellis. The sequence continues at coordinate 62,673,382 of NC_133901.1, forward strand.
TGCTAGAAGTGTGTGCTAAAGCCTCCTCTCATGGGTAGTAAATTCAGTGAAGTCAGGCTGAAGACCTGGGTCTTAGCTGTTGTCTTTTTTTTTTTGATAAAAACAGCGTCCCGTGTTGCCGAACCTCAAATGAGACAAAATGGCATTTTGGCATGTCTGCTCCTTGCTCCATATCATCCTCCCCCTGGCATAACCGCTGTGATTATTCCATCCCAATGAGCCTGGGACAAGCAGAAGCATGTGGTTGAAATGGAAGCCCTTATCTGTGAAGTTCTGAAGTCTCATCTGTCAGGACAGTCCTGCTGATCCAGAGCAAACCAATTGCTCTTGTAAACGTCTTTGAACTGGGGAGGGTTTAACGGTGAAAACAAAGCACTCCCGCTGTGCTTCTCCCTATCTTCCTAAAGGATGAGGGGTCCAGGCCTTTGTGCGGATCTTTTCATGCAGTTCCATTACTTTGTTCCCTTACCAAAGCAAGAGTTGGCAGCTATTTTTATGGGGAAAGCTGTACAGCTTGCACAATAGTTTAGTTTTTCAAAGCAGTCTAGGGGATTTCAGACACATATCTTCCACTTGCTTTAATACACCCTCACTTCAATGAAAGATACGTGTCTGAATCCCCCAGGCTGCTTTGGAAGTCTCAGCTATAGAGTCTGATTTAAAACCCACTGAGATCAGGTCTCTCCGCTGACGTCAATGGGTTTTGGACAGTCCCAACATGAAGGAGATTTCTTTATTGGTTGTGCCTGTAAAAGGCAGAGCCTAAGCCAGCTCACATTGACCCATTTTTCATTTCAGGCAGACTTTGCTAGTCCTCACTAATGGCCGCAGCCACAGAGCAGTGGCATTTTCCAGGCTGCCCGGTGATGAATGATTAAACAGACACAAACACAGCGAAGTCTTTACTGCAGTCACTATTAGAAATGGATCAGGGCAGGGAATAAGGTTGCCTGAGAGACATTCATTGTGACTACAATGGTCAAACAGGACGCCCAGAAACAAAGGAAAGATTTTGAGACGGTAGCTTAAAATAAAAGTAAAGGTCAAAAACATGTTTTGCACCCTCTTTATACACAGCTTAGTTTCTGGGCTATTTTTCTTCATCTACTTCTGAAAGATCCAAGATTAGCTTCAGCTAGAAAGAGAGGAGTAGGGGACAATGGTGTTCTCAATGGTACAGAAAAGCCTGTCAGGGACCTGTTTGCTTTCTCTTTCAAGCACTTAAGGTCAAGCTGCCTGTCAGGAAAGATTCCGCCCCAGATCAGACCAGCAGGGACTGTTTTCATCTGGAAATAGGAAGAAGGAAAACGAAAGAAGGTCATGGGAAACATGGAGTGTTTGTTTTCCTCTGTATGTGGGATGTGGTCCTCTCTCTCAGGTCATTGAAAATTTTCCCTGCTGTTTTTAGGGTCCTAGGACTGTGGCAGTGCTGCCTATTTCTTCTGCAGGCAGGAGGACATAGATTTAATGTCCACAAGCTTCCAAACTGAATGTCTTACGTTCCATGTAAGCTGCTGGGGAGCATTTGGTGTGTTTGGACCATGAAGAGTATAAGATTTGAACCTTGTGGGTCTGGGGAGAGCTGGAGGAAGACAGCAAAGGTGCTTCTCATGTTCCAAAAAATGGGTCAGGGGACCAACCTGTCCATGCCTCTGGCTGTGTTCACAGCTCAGAGAGTGTTTTGTGACTCTTCAGCTACAAATTGATGGGTTGGAGAGTTTAATTAATAACTGAATAGACCACATAACTGGGCTTCTCCTTAACTCCAGAAGGTTGCTGAACCTCAGAGGGTAGTTTAGGTTATGCTGAATTTCTTGCCACCTCTTTGAGAAAATCAAGAGTAAGAGTTAACAGCTGCATATTGTGAGAAGCATGGACAAAACTTCCAAAGTTATCTTTTGGGTTTTAACTTGCCTCTTTTCCCCATAAGTTTTCCTGTTCTGACTAATCAATCAGACACACTTATCTAGTAGAAATAACTGCAACTGAGAATGGGGCATCATTATCAGTAGGTATCTGCAGGCTGAGTTCATGGTCTTGAGAATTTAAACTACGCAAATATATGTTTTCAGACCTCTTCTTGGCTCAGGAAACGTGTTCAATCATCAGGAAATTCCAGGAATCACTTGACAGATCTGGGTGTGTTGTGCAGAACAAAGAACCTGTATTTCTAAGAAAAGATGACAACTTTTTGAACAGTTCTTGTGTTTCTAGGCTTTCCAGAGAGGCTCACATCAAGAAATTATACCCACTTGGGCATTTGAAGTTATGTTCTTCAGCCTGTTTCACTAAAAGGAACATGAGTTGTTTGAACATCACAAAGTAAATTAACAAACCTGACTGAAACTGGATACAGTTCTCTTCCATAACAAATGCAAAATCTGTTCAAACAAGGCGTTCATTTCTCAGCAATGTGCTGTTACTCCACTGATGGTGCACAGAATTATGGGGCCACAGAATCCAAAGGAGTACTCCATGAAGCTGGAGATAAAGCATGCCCAGCTTTGGAGAAATATCCGTCTTGGCACTGCTTGCTTCTGTCTGATTCTAATTCTGATGATTCACAGGCAGATATTTTGGATTTGTGTTTGTGTCTGTCTACGTACACATATGTACACGCTTATATCTATACTTACACACATCTCCCCCACACTCTTATTTAGGAATATGAATCCAACCTGTGACTGCAGAAAAACCCTCACATTTTATGTAAAGCAATGGTAAACTGTCAGAGAATGGTGTCATAGATTGTTATGACAAGTTAGTCAGAAAACTGACGTGTTAGAGAAAAGCAACATATCCATCTGAACATGCTGGAAAACTGACAAGATCATAGTTTCATGTCCAATTTGGAAGGGAGTATATAGGCATATGAAATCTCACTATAAGACTGCTGGCTATGTTACAATATTTCTCCATATACCTCTACAATTGTTATATACAAGTCTCATGTACACTCTAGATTAGCTGTCACAAGATAAAAACTAATCCTGCTGTTAACAGAGCTATCCAAATTCAAGCCAGCTGATTATGCGTTGTACTAAATGTATAAGATTAGCATCAATGTATATCTTATTTCTGAGGTATTTAGGTAGTTATTTTGTATCTTTAAGATCTCAGAGAATTCATAGAATCATAGAGCGGTTAGAGTTCGAAGGGACCTCAAAAATCATCTAGTCCCGCCCCGCTCCCTCCATGGGCAGGGACACCTCCCACTAGACCAGGTTGCTCTAAATCTCCCCTCTTTCAGTATAAAATCATTACCCCTTGTCCTATCACTACGCTCCCTGATAAAGTGTCCCTCCCCATCTGTCCTGTAGGTCCCCTTTAGGTACTGGAAGTGGCTATAAGGTCTCCCTGGAGCCTTCTCTTCTCCAGACTGAATAACCCCAACTCTCTCAGCCTCTCTTCATAAGAGAGGTGCTCCAGCCCTCTGATCATCTTCATGGCCTCTTCTGGACTGGCTCCAACAGGTCCATGTCTTTCTTATGTTGGAGGCGCCAGAGCTGGATGCAGTACTCCAGGTGGGGTCTCACAACAGTGGAGTAGAGGGGCAGAATCACCTCCTTCGACCTACTGGCCACGCTTCTTTTGATACACCCAGGACGTGGTTGGCTTTCTGGGCTGCAAACGCACATTTCCAAGTCATGTTGAGCTTCTCATCAACCAACAACCCCAAGTCCTTCTCCTCACGGCTACTCTCAATCCATTTTCCGTCCAGCCTGTATTTGTGCTTGGGATTGCCCTGATCCACGTGCAGGACCTTGCACTCGTCCTTGTTGAATTTCATGAGGTTAGATCCTCTAATTTTTTGAATTGCCTTCAGTTCAAGGACAACATTTACCTGTATGTCTGGACAAAATAATTCAGATTGTTGCTATAGCATTAACAGTCTTGATTCATTCTTAAGATGTTGATTTGGATGGCTTGGAAAATTGCTCTTAATCCATACATATTTTGTCCCTAGATTGTAAAACTTGTTCTTAGTAATCAAAGGTGACTGTTATACTTGTTCTGTAGGTAGGTTTGATGTTTGGAACTTTCTCCACACTCCTATATATATACATCACTAAAATAAGCTGCTTTTTTTTTTCAGCTCCTCCAGAACAGAGATGCAACTTCGGTGCATTAGAAGACAGTACCACCACTTTTCTTAACATGTTTGTCCTGCAGAAAAAGAAAAAGCAACTTTTTTTTTTTTCCCCCAAATTATTTCTGTGGCTGTTTGGTCTAAACTGACACACAGAGAAAAGCAATAATGTGGATATCAACTGTAGGGGAAATAAAACACTCACTCATCAATGCTCCCTCGTATTACTCTTGCCAGATTTAATTTCAGACTATCCGATTTTTACCCTATCTCAAATATCTAATTTCATCTGAAGTTTGTAAGATATTAGAAGAAAGAGCCAGAATCTAACATTTATAGACAAAGTCTCGTAGCCTTTCTTTTTTATCCTTGTTTTTGTTTTTGCTAATTCCCTTCCTGTTTTTGGAGAAGCAGAGCCATTTCTCAAACAGTATAGCAGAGAACAACTAGTTGAGGACTGAGACATGTGCCAGCATCTCTGCCAAGTGCCTGGTAGGACGGGGAGCTTTTGAACCATCCCATTGCTAATCAAACGATCTGGCGACATCCTGCCAACCCTGTCCTTGTCATCTGCTGCTCACTCTGCACGCACATTTGATTAGCTCAGCATCAGATTCTCCCTACTGTGCACAAAGTTTCTTTTTCTTTGCTACCAGCCAAAGGAAGCAAGGATGGACCGATTTAAAAATCTTGGCTCATCTTATCTAGCTCATGACAAATATATTCTCAAATTAGTCTTGCAAGTCACTTTTTCCTAACTAGAAATTACTTTCTACAATAGCCCGGGACAATATTTTTATTCTGCTTTATATCTTTCTAGCCTGCTGGTCTGTTTTTCTACCCCAGGCTCATTTTCCCAGCCTTTTCTTTAGGGTTTGATTCTGAGAAGGGAATTGGATAGGAAAGTGGTTAAGTAGACAGCATGTTGCACTGCTTTCGGACCACAATTGCCTGTGTTTTTCAAGTTAGGCTTATGGTCAAGTACTAGGTTGCAGTAGGGAAAGATCCATCCCAAAATGCAAAAACTACTAATGGAAGTAGGTCATGGCATTAGTTTTCTTTTCGTGAGCATAGAGTAGTGTCATCTCCTCCTTTGTGTACAATAGCTCACAGAGGGTTAGCTACCTTTCCACCTCCTTACCCTACAGTCATCGTTCCCTCTTTGTTTCTCCTTCTCACCACAAAAAGCAGAGCAGGAAGAAGATTACGAAAGCAGAAATCCCCTTGGACAGCTCAGATCAAGGATGAAGAACTACTGCTCATAAAGCAGAGCTGGAATCATTCCCATGTGCAGAGAAAGGTCAGTGAGTGTGAATGCCTGTGGAGAACTTGTCCACAGGGATTGATAGTGTTCAGTGACATAAGACTTCACAAGAGTATGCAGCGAAAGGAAAAGTGCCTTAAAAACAAGCAGCTCATTTTCTTTTGGGCTAAGGCCACCTTGTCAAGTTTTGAGAGCACAGACAGGACTAAAAAAAAATAAATATTTTGATTACATTACTATTAGAAGCAACCCACATGGGTACTTAGCCTTGTGGGGCTGGACATCAGGCATCTAAGCATTCGTATGGCTGAAATCAAGTTTCTGCAGAGCTGGACGCAGTGAATTTACAATCTAAAAATGAAGGATTTTCAAAACGTAAGAAAGCCTGAATCTTAGAGTTTAAGCCTTCATAATAAATACATGGATTAAGTATTCTTAGGGATCATGGACTTAGACTGCTTTACCAATCCCTAATACTCCATTAGTTAATATAATATGTAGTGACTCAGCTAACATCAGGGTGTACCACTTTGCACTGGATTGAACCAGAGTGATGTGTGTGTGCCAATAGTCCTGTGAAATTCAATATAGCAGAGATTCTGCTAACATTTACTAGGAATAGAATCCCTTCCTGATCATCCCTGTGCTGCACTATCTGTCATCACCACCACAATGAAGTGGTATGTGGTGGTGGCAGTGGATTCGCAGTGGACTGGCTCCAACAGGTCTATGTCTTTCTTACGTTGGGGGCCCTGGAGCTGTATACAGTACACCAGGTGGGCTCTCACAACAGTGGAGTAGAGGGGCAGAATCATCTCCTTCGACCTGCTGGCCACGCTTCTTTTGATGCGGCCCAGGAGGTGGTTGGCTTTCTGGGCTGCGAGTGCACATTTCCGAGTCATGTTGAGCTTCTCATCAGCCAACACCCCCAGGTCCTTCCCCTCTGGGTTGCTCTCAATCTATTCTCCATCCAGCCTGTATTTGTGCTTGGGATTGCCCTGATCCATGTGCAGGTACTTGCACTCGTCCTTGTTGAATTTCATGAGGTTTGCACGGGCCCACCTCTCAAGCCTGTCCAGGTCCCTCTGAATGGCATCCCTTCCCTCCAGTATGTCAACTGCTCCACACAGCTTGATGTTATCAGCAAGCTTGCTGAGGGTTCACTCAATCCCAGCATCCATGTTGCCAACAAAGATGTTAAACAGCACTGGTTTCAGTACCGATCCTTGAGGAATGCCACTCATCACTGGTCGCCACTTGGACATTGAGCCATTGACTGCAACTCTTTGATTACGACCATCCAGCCATCCTTATCCGTTGAGCGGTCCATCCATCAAATCCATGTCTCTTCAATTTAGAGACAATGATGTCATGTTGGACAGTGTCAAATGCTTTGCACAAGTCCAGGTAAATGATGACAGTTGCTCTTCCCTTACCCACCAACTCTGTAACCCCAACGTAGAAGGCCACCAAATTTATCAGGCACAATTTGCCGTTAGTGAAGTCATGTTGGCTATCACCAATCACCTTATTTTTCATGTGCCTTCACATGGTTTCCAGAAGGATCTGCTCCATGAACACAGAATGACTGGTCTATAGTTCCCTGGGTCTTCCTTTTTTCCCTTTCTAAAAATGTGGGTTATGTTTCCCCTTTTCCAGTCAGCAGGAACTTCACCAGACTGCCACATCTTCATCTGCCAGTTTCCTCAGGACCCGTGGATGTATCTCATCAGGTCCCATGGACTTGTGTAATTTCATGTTCCTTAGATGGTCTTGAACCTGGTCTTCTCCTACAGTGGGCAGTACCTCACTCTCACAGTCCCTGCCTTTAGCTTCTGCAACTTGGGCAGTGTGGCTAGAGCCCTTGCTGGTGAAGACTGAGGCAAAAAAGTCATTGAATACCTCAGCCTTGTCCATGTCCCAGGTGACCAGGTCTCCTGTTTCCTTTCAGAGAGGGCCCACATTTTTCCTAGTCTTCCTTTTGTCACTGACACACCTATAGAAGCTTTTCATGTTGTCCTTGATGTCCCTGGCCAGGTTTAATTCCATGTGGACTTTAGCTTTCCTAACTCTCCTAACGTGATCTCTGGCTGCTCGGACAATTTCTCTGCATTCCTCCCAGGCTACCTTCCTTGCAGGCAACCTGTCTGGAAGACTTCCTTTTTTTGTTCCAGGCTTCCTTTTTCTGTTTGAGATTATCCAGGAGCTTCTTGTTCATCCACGCAGGCCTCCTGGTGTGTTTGCCTGACATTTACAACCTGGGCATCTACTCTAACTTAGAAATGTAGGCTAGGTAATGCATATATTATAATCTAAAAGGAAAGAGAAAAACCTCTAGAGGACAATTCATCACCTTTCAGAGGTTTCTCTTTCGTGGACAATAGAGGTAGTCAAGAACAAAGCTAGGCTAGATGTCCAATCTGTCGACAGCTGGAGTAGACAGTCATCAAACTTATAGGTGTTTAAGTGAAACATGTGCCCCCTTCACACTTCAGATTGCTCAGAGTGTCACAGCATATTGTATACTTTGCAGTGCACTGTCAGTCAGTGTTTTGGTCAGCTAGCTGTTCCCTCTCAGAGTACTTCATCACAGGGTAAACTAGGTAGTTCTGTTTGATTGAAGGCTATGGCAGGAGAAGGACTGTAATTCTTTCTGGGGACTTTAAAATAATGGGGCAAGGGTATTTACAAAGAAATCCAATGAATAGAAGGCAATGTGTCTATAATAAAGCCTTTACTGGAAAGAATAAGAAAGACCACAGATTTTCTGTCTAAGTTGGAACCTTCAAGTACAGCTCTCTTTTGCCTTTTGTTGAGTCTGTATCTTGCAAGGGAATGTTGGTTCTTTTTTTGTTGCCTTCACCATTCACACATGGGTAAAAAAATCCAAGCCCAAACTAACTAGGTGGAAGGAAAAATCCCTAAAATTCTTGAAAAGACTGAGCTGTCACAGAGAAATCTTGAGCTTGGTCAGTTGGTTTTCCAGCTGCCGGACTACGGCAGCTGCAAAGGCCATTGAAGACAGAAAAAAGGCTCAAGCCTACCATGGGATCTAGTCAACCCTACTGTGGTAAGCACAGGCCTGGCATCGACACCAATTGCATGTTACAATTCCTTGGGCAGCAGGTCATTCAGTGATTTCCCACCTAAATTCCCTTTTTACCGTTGCTCTGTAACTGCTCTCTTAGTTGGACCATTTAACGGATCTGTTATTACAGAGTTGTGTGCACGGGGGAGTCAGTAACTTCCAGCCCAGGAGACAGACAACATCCTTTTAAGGCAGGACAATCTTTCAGGCAGGGAGCAGTCTGTGGGAAATCACTGGTTTTCACTGGCCACAAGGGGGAAAAAAGAGGGCGTCTTGCTTTTACTACAGCTGCAAGCGCAGACACATGAAACTGCTGCAAGGGTGTTTAATGGTCTAATCCGCCACACCTGGGAAATGCTAGAGCTCAGTTATGAGCCATTTTACAGCCTTCATAGACTACCGCACTCAAAGTACTCTTTAGATTTCAGCTTGATCAACTGCTTCATACCTGGGATCTTTCGCAGACAAAACAGGAAAGAACTGTCATGGCTTAGCTCCAACCTGGATCCATGCTGGAAATCTGCTGAGACACAGACATTTTAGAGCACATTAGCTGGAAGCTTTCCCATGAACTAAACAAGCAGTCTTCAATTTGCATGAAAATAATTAGGGGTTTAGTGTCATAATTGATTTCTGTGTTGCACATTGCACTACTTATCTCCGCAGGTAGTCTGTACAACCTCTTGACAATATAGTTGATTTCTAATCACTACAGTAAGTTCCTTTTAGGTGATATAATATGGCAATTCCTCCCTGAATCTTGGTGAATCTGGACCTATGACCATATTCTCCTACACTGGGACTGTTTTACTTGGCTTTTTATTACTCCTGAAAGTAGAAATTGCAAATACCTTTTCCTCTACCGTGATAAACAGAGGATGACTCTTATGATTAAGGAAGCTGATAAAAGATTGTTCTTGCAATCTGTATTTGAATTGGAGGTCACTGGTGATTTACTCTTTGGCTGAAATCTTGTACTAATTTTGAGGGCAAGACGGGGCTTAACGTTAGCTCTATAAACGAAAACCACCAAAGGACAAGTACATATATTTGTAGAATAGGCAAGCAGCTTTTAAAAACATCCCCCTGGAATAAAAACCTTGAGAACAGTAGTTTCAGTGATTTATTTAATAACATGGCTGATTCACCTGAGAGCTCAGAGAAGCAAATCATAGAATCATAGAATTGTCTAGGTTGGAAGGGACCTTTCAGATCATCGAGTCCAACCATCGACCTAACACCGACAGAAACCATCACTACGTGGTTAAGCACTACATCTACCCATCATTTAAATACTTCCAGGGATGGTGATTCAACCACTTCCCTGGGCAGCCTGTTCCAATGCTTGATAACCCTTTCAGTGTAAAAATGTTTCCTAATATCCAATCTAAACCTTCCCTGGTGCAACTTGAGGCCGTTTCCTCTTGTCCTATCACTTGTTACTTGGGAGAAGAGACCAGCCTCCACCTCTCTACAGCCTCCTTTCAGGTAGTTGTAGAGAGTGATAAGGTCTCCCCTCAGCTGCCATTTGATGGTTTTGCTGCGTCTCAGCCAAGCCGGGGTGAATCCCTCTCCAAGAAAATGGGGCTATGGTATGTGAATGCTGCTCTTCCTCAGCAGGTGCAGCTGAGGGCCCTCATGACAGATCTGCTGCAGGATAGGGAGCAGGCACACAGCCAGGTGCTGAGGATCTGCTGACACTCGTTTTTTCTTGTGGCTGAGCCCCAAGTTGCTCTCAAATGACAATGCCTTTCTCAGAGCACCCAGTTTCCAGGCTGGACCTCACCTATTTTGAGACAACAGTAACTGCATCTGTGTTACTGATTTGCTTGAGTGTTATCATGGTCTCATATTCCCTGAAAAAGAAAACCTAAGAAAAAGCTATAGTTGAAAAATTTGTTCATTTCTAAAGAAAAACGCGGAGGTATTTGAAGGGGAACTCCTGATACAAAGCCCACTGAAATCAGTGGGACTCTTCATGGACTTCTGAGATTGTTGGGTCTCACAATCTCAACTCTCACTATACCTTTGAGGTAGCAGGCAGGTTCAGACCAGCTATCCTTTTACTAGGAAGGCTGTCTTCCCTTACGGTTAGTTGGTTATCTTCTGTCTCAGAGAAAATATAAACCTGGCTAAGGTCACTTAGATGATATAGGAAGATTCCACCTGGAGTTATACTTTGGCTCCTTTCTGTACTGCATTTCCTTGCAAATAACAGAGAGCAAACACGGTATCTTTCTTTCTCTGCATACAGCGTGGTATCTTCCTGGCAAATGATAACACATTGAATACATTAAGCAGCCTCTTAAGCTCATTTTTGGTAGCTAAAATTTGCTGCAGTTTGGATCATTAAGCAATTCTCCATGTAGCTATGTCTTAAAAAAAAAAAAACCAAACACATTAAAAGGCTATCAAAATTGCTGATATCACATTTGTTATTTGAATGTAATGGCCTTCACCAGAGACAGAGCTATAGAATTTCAGCTAATCAACCTCACAACTGACATGAAAGCCACATATCTACTGAGGACCTAGTTTTAAAACTTGATTTATAGAAGTAAATTTCTCTATGAATTTCAAGCTTGCAATGCTGGATAAACGTAGAACATAAAGCCCAGTGGGGTGAGGCCAAGTTTTCCCCACCCAGGATCCAGCTTTTATGGAAGAGTATAAGAGCAAGGCAAACGCACCATGAGATTTCCACAACTTTGAGAAGGCTGCTTTCCCAACTTTCAGTTGTTTTAAGTTTGCATATTTGTGGAGTGGGAGGGGATGACCACAGCTCCCAAGGGACGTTTCTTCTCTGTGTTTCTCCAGTTCCTTTTTGAAGCCAAAAACTTTTAGCACCCACTAAAGCATATCCTGCAACAAGGAGAGCCATAATTCTGCATTGTGTGAAGTATATGTTTTCCTTTGTTTTAAACCTGCTTTCTGTTAAGAAAATATAAACACCTCCTAGCCAGTGTTTTGCCAGAGCCAAAACTTTTTTATGCCACACAAGATTTAAAAGACCTCCGTCATACAGCATCTCCTTCCTCTCATTCATCTCTTCTTCAGACTAGGCACCAAACCCATATACTCCATTTTCATGTGTAAACTACTGTACACCTCCGTAAAAGCATTGAAATCCTGTGAAATTACCCAGGTGAGGGTGAGTTCAACCATAAATAATACTGAATGTGGTACATATCCAGAGAACCTTATAAGTGTTATAAAGAAATAAATTGTCTTTTGCTCCCATGTGAACAATTAGCTATGTCTTCTGAGTAAGGTGAATATGAATGTGGTCTAGAACAACTTCTACATATTTTGCTGTGACTCTTTTCTGGTTTTGTGACTGTCTCATATCTACTGTAGCTGCCTGCCTGGAGGGACTAAGCCATGGGCAGCACTGACATCCCCTGTGAAGTGGGGGTAAAGTGATTTTACCCATGGTGAGAACCATGCTCACAGCTCCACAGCATGTGCAAGACACACAGTCTTGTGGCTGCCACCATAGACATCAGTGACTTGTCTGATTCTCCAGCATCCATAGCCTATTGGATCTGCTCGAGTTGAGTTTTTTTCCGGCTCCTCTTCCCACAGTTCCTGAATGAGCCATCCATCTCTCACCAGGAGCTCCACAGACTTTTCTTCCAATGGACTACTCCTCTCTCCTAACATTTCACCTTTTGTTGGCTGTCATTTTGCAGACTAGTCTGCCGTAGAGTTTCTCACTGTCCTGAAGTACCTATTCTCAGGAGACCTCCCTGTTGTGGTTTGGGCGAGACTGGCCACTGAAATGAATGAGAGATGCTCTCTTTTACTTTTCTTCTCTTCAGAGGAGGGAGAGCATCTCCCTTCAGGGAGAGAACAATGAGAGAGAAAACAGACTTATGAGTTTAAAAAGAAATTGAACTACATTAATGAAAATATTAATAAAATAATTAAAAAAAATAATGAAATACATACAATATATACAAAACCATATTGAGCTCCCAGGATGATGATCACATCACCAGCAGGTGCTGGGAAAGTCCCAGACTGGACTCACAGGCGGATGGGAACTGGATTCAGGAATGCACAGATTGAGAAAAAAGGCAGACAAACAGACAAAATCCTGCTCAGATGCTAGCCATTGAAGAAAGAGGGCTGATCCTTTGACCCCTCAGCTTTTATGCTGAGTGTGATGCAGCTGGGATGGAATACCTCGTTGGTTAGTTTGGGGTCACCTGTCCTGTCTGCTCCTGCCCACAGGTGTGACCCCTCTACGTTCTTGTGCCTGAAAAATATGCTGTTAATTTCAGAGAGTTAAAAGAGGCTTAGCGGAAAAGTAAAATTACTGAACAGATAATCAGTTCTGTTTTACCTTAAACCAGCATGTCTCCCTTACAGCAGATCCAGCAGAAGGAAGCAGATACCCCTCTGTCTCTGATCCAACACCCTGGAATGATAAGTGGATTCAAATCTGATTCTCTTCAGTATAAAATAAAAATATAAAACTAAAGAGTGAAAGGACTGGTTTGGAACTTCTAGTGAGAGGTTTTAGCTTGTAGCTGTGTGATTTACTCTTAAACACCAGTTGCTGAACTGCAGGCACTTCTGGGACAGGGAGCGAGACCCGCTGAGCACCCTGCTGAACCAGAGCAGGTGGGATAGATAGACTGGTAGCAATAAGACAAAACCTCATCACAGGGAACTGTAAGGTGCTGCAGAGCTGCTTATAGCAGCAAGAGAACTTTAAATCTTGTTGAGCCTGTGCATCTTTCAGTCAGCGAACATTTAAGCTGTGTGATATTTGACATTGCTTTCTGTAAACAGGTGAAGGATCAGCCAGATGCTTTTGAGCCTGGAGCCCAAAATTCTGGGGGGTTTAGACCAGACATTTAGCCCTATAAGCCATTGCCTGCTGCTACAGGGACTGCAGAGGTTTACTTTTTTACACTTTCAGCCAGTACACAAACAAGAAACTTTCTATTTTTTACACCTGCCATGAAAAAGAAAATGAGGGTCAGGAAAATGACCATGCCTGGGCATTATAGCAACCCACAATGAACTTTAAAATGCACTTTTACTGTTTTGAACATCTCAGGGCAGCTCTCTTCTCTAAATCCCATCTCTGTATATGGATAATTCTCTCTGGTGTTCGTTCCTACTTTACATGTTTTTATAGGAGATGGTCTCTGGATGTACAGATCTCAACTATGACTCAAAGCAAATACTGTATAAAACCCTGTAGATTAAACAGCGCTGATTTAATTTGAAAGCATCTTGGGTCTTGCTGAGCAGCTGAATAACTGAAAATCTGGCCAAAAGCATGCAGATGGAGCTGACTGTCTCAAGACTGCACCCTAGATTACAGCCATTATTTGGACCCTAAAGAATGACAGCCAGTGAACACATTGCGTACATCATTCAACTGGGAAGAGGTTTGGTTCAACGTTTTATGAAGAAGAAGAAAAAGGTTGCATCTAATACCCAGCAGAGAAGAAAAGTTTTCCCCAAAGAGATTTTAGCAGAAAAGGTCCCCATTCAAACCTTTCCTTAGAAAGCAGTTGTATTTTTTTTCTTTTCTTTGGGAAAAAAAAAGAGTAAGCAAAACTTTTGCTATTTTCTTTAATTGCAGAACAATTCTCTAACAGGTCAAAAGCTGAAAAATAGTCAGAAATTGATGGACAAGATGCTTTCTTTTTGAAGGTAACACCATCACTTTTAAGTAACACCAAAGGAGGGAGTGTTACTTTAAAAGTGAAAAGTAGCACTTAACTGTGAAGATGCTACTCTCAGCTATTCTGTGTTACAGCTTTTATAATGATTTTTAAGCAGAAAAAAGAGTGAAAAAACGTTCTTTTGAAAATAAGAGTATTAAAATAGCAGGGTTTTGAGCAAGAAAAAACTTTTCCTATGATGACTCATCTCAGCAGGTGATTACTACACCCTGGCAAGAGCACGATGCTATTAAAACAGTATTTTGGACTTGTCAGAAGGGGATCTAGTTCACTTTGCAGTATTAATATCATCACTGCTGATCGTTTTCCTTCTGAAAAAAATGCACAAAAAGTAGAACTAAACTCCCCGTTCTTTCATGGCTCAGCATTATAGAGGCATAAAGGCAAAATTGGCCAAAGATCCAATCCAAAGCCCATTAAAAATCAATGAAAAGCTTTGCAATGGGCTTCTAGTGTAGGTTACCTCCCCACTGACTATAAATGAAATTAATCTGTCAGGCAGCAATAATACAGTGATATAATTAACTTTCTTAGAATACAATCACTTTAACTTTCATTAAAAGTGATGAGTTTCTTTCAATTACCTTGCCGAGATGCATTTTGTTGTTGTTTGCTTGTTTGCTGTGGAAAAAATAAATAAATCCTTTTTTGGTTAATTTCCCCCTGGACTAGTGATTGTTGCTGTAATGGAGTCTGACTTCCAGGGTCATGCTTGCAAATGTAGTGACAAATAGGGACATCTGTAAAATGGAGAAATAACAGCTATTTTCTTAGTGGAGCCAGGAGCATGCACATTTCACCCAAAAGTTAATGAGAACTCGATGCAATATTGATTCTGCCTCAAGAGCCATACAAATGGTAAGCTAGTCTTACAATAAGAGATTGTACAAGTTTTCCAGACAGAGATGCGCAGGTGAGGGGAAAATGTGGGCCCAGAGTCTGGAGAAACCATGAGACTTTGGGCCTCTTTGGTCTGAAAACCTCACTGACAAACGAGCTGTTGTCTTGTACCTCAGGATTTCACTGGGCTTTGGAAACTCAATATTTCTCATTGACTTCTCAGTGCCATGGTCGAATTGTGCCTTCTCTTGGGGCAGGAACTAGCAATGAGCAGCGACTGCCTCCTCTGCCGCAGCCTTCCTTTCTCATCAGGCTCCCAGGCCATTTTTGACTGTCTACTTGTGACATCTTTCCAGTCTGAATCTCACGTCTGACCAGGGTGAGAGGGAGGTGGAGAGGTTTCCATCTCTCCTAAGTATGCGATGCTTCTCGCCTGCGCATCTTAATGTCACAGAGAAGAGCTGCACCAAGCCACAGCAGGGGGAAAAAAGAGCATTAAATAAAGATGAGACTGTACCAAGTGGAGCTATGAAGAACTTGGCAGGTTTGATTCCCACAGGTTCACATGAGCATCTTCAGCTGCAATCCACTGAAGAGCCGCCAAAGACAGTAGTCGCAGGGGCTGTTTCAGCCTCGGCTACAGGGGAGGAGAGGCCAACTGGAGTGTGAATTTTCCCTGCGTTCACTCCCTGACACATTTGTATGCACATTAAGGTTCACATTCATCTCTCCTTTCTTTTACTTTTCAGTCTCTTTCCTGAAAACTGGAAAAGAAAGTCCACAGTTTTCAACTGGAGACAGTAGTCAGAGGGAAAACATAGTCAGCTTTCAGAGAGCCCCAAGATGGGCTGGTTTTGGCCCAGCAAACTAACCACAGATATTTCTTCATTCTTTGACAGGCTAGGGCAGGAGGCATTTGAAAGTATGAAGGTCACAGTGCACAGTCACAGAGAAGTCACAGTACAGTGCCAGACTGTATTGTGATACTAACAGTTGGAAAAAGGTTCAGATGCACCGTTAAGCGTAAACATAGGGCTAAATAAGTAATGGTTTTGTGACGGACAGACTGAAGAGTCAGGGGAGGAATTTTGACCTGGAAGAATTTAGAGAAATGGAGCAAAGGAGGAAAAAAGTGTGTGTATATATATATATATAAATTTTTAATCTGGGTGAACCTAATCTGTTTTCACATTATTTAACAGTTATTTTAATATTAAAATCTAGTTTAATTTTTAATGGGGTAAAAATGCTATTTAGAAGGCAAAGAAACAAAACCGAAATTTCCAGTTTGAGAAAGCTGACATAAGATGTGATCATGTCCCTGCAGGTTATTCCTTCCTGCTCCTTCTTCACCCCCCAAAATACACCACATGACACATTGACACAAACACTTTCGTTTGCTCTGGAAATATGTTTTTAGGTGAAATTTCTATTCATCTGAGAGGGCTTGCCGAGGTCCCCCAAACCTGGTATTGGGTGTATGGCTTCTTCTTTATTCTTCTATATGGCACGCTTTCTGTATCGTGGGCAAGTCCTCCAGCAAGTAACCAGTGCCTTAACTTTCCCTTTAGAGGGACAAATTGGTCTCCTTTGCTTGGGCAGATGGTGCCTTGGCTGGTACCCGCAGGCTGATGAGCTGCCTGGCACAGCACTTCCAAAAAAAAAGGACCAGGCATTGAGCATTTGTCCATTTTTGTAGGTGTGAAGGAGCAGAGAGGGGACCTGTGTCAGGAGAAAAGATTAGGCAATATCTTTCTCTAAAAAAGTCAGGAAGACTTTGCAGATTTCACTTTTCAGCCTCAGTCTCATGTTTGCAGGAACCTTTACTTACAGGTCTAATTTAAATAGCTCCTTACTCTGTTTCTTGTCCTTTCTGGTCCTTGCTTTGTGCTTGCTTTGAGTCCAGCTCAGAAGGCGGCATCTATTCAGGTGTCCTGTTTTGCAGTGACACCTATTACAACTGGGAAAATAAAACCAGCTGGCAGAGGTAAGTAGAAGCCAGGATGAGTGGGCAATAACAATTTGCTGCCCTGGTGGATACTTGTAAGCAGGGTAAATGATAGAGTTCACCCTTTAAACTCTGATTTAGGTCTCTTCTGCTTAGGATCCCCTTAGGATTTCTTTCTTCATTCTGTGCAATCTTTAATGTATGTGATTGTTGGCAAGGAAATGCCTTGTTAAATCTGGTTTAGTATTCAGCAAATATCCAAAGGGCTGAATGATACCCTAATTAAAACCTATTTGCCTCAAACTTCCTCTATATGCGTCAGCTTTCCTCTGTGACTGCGCTGCATCCCTTGGCATTATCTCAGATGTTATCCCGCCCCATTCCTCCTGCTGCAGGTGGATTCGTTACCAGCTCAGTAGGTCAGCATTTTGCAGGGAGTAGCAGGACTTCGGACTCTGAGCTCCCTTGACCCTCGGGATGAGTAAACACAGGACTTCTCACTGCTGAGCTCAGAGTCACAAGCGCAAACAGCACCGGGCTCGCAGCCTGGGGCAAGGGAACCAGAGGACGAGGGGTAAAACACACTGCCGTCATTCTGCCTCAGGGCAAAGCCAGTGCCCATGGCAGAGCTGTGAGCAAAAAGTGCTCGGGGCTGTGAAGCCACTTGCTGTGGGGCACTTCATGTGAAACATGACTGTGGGATGGGGCAGCTTTTGCTCCCGCACATGGGTTTGGTGATTAGAGGTACAAGAAGGGCATGCCTGGGCCCTGCGGACATGGCCAGTCCTACATGGGGTTTGGTGGGTTCTGAGTATGGCTTGAAAGCATGCGGGATCACGGTCCTTTCTCAAATCCATTTGCATCTGCTGTGATTTAATTTGCATCTTTGCTGTCATAACCTTTAAAAAAGCCCAAACAATCCCCTTTCCCCAATATTTAACAGGGTCAAGAGAAAGAGAAAGCTGAGGCTATGGCCTGCCATGAGGACAGAGGTGTTGTCCTCCCAGCTCTCTGGCGTGTCCTTTCATCCTTTCTTTCTCATGCTTTCATGTTGAAATGGAAGGGGCAGAGATCACCTTTCCACCAAGTGCCTGGCATGGGGTGGTACAGATGAATACGGTTTCTCAGCACGGCAACCACCCGCTCTGTGGCAATATGTAATTAAGGACACTAGCAACGGCAGGAGCCGTCTCTCGCTCCCAGCCCAGGATTAATGTCAGAAAGGATTGTATCGTCACTGCTTTCAAGTCGTCAGCCCCTGTCAACTCGCACAGGCACCTGAAGACTGCACGGCCCTCCTTATGCTTTGAGGCCTTCGGGATTTGAAAAAGCAGCTCAGAAATTATGTCCTTTATTTGAAAACTTTCTTTTCCACCAATTAATTAAACATTATATTAAAAAAATAGGCTGTCAGAGAAATAATCCGACTCACATGAAGTCTTTAGGCCAAGTGCTAAAATTAAGTCATGACGTAAACAATACTAAAATGGAGGGTATCTTAGTTTCATTGTATAACAGATTTATCTAAATGTATTAATTCACCATTTGGGCATAGTACGTCCCGGGAGACCTCTTCCCCTCAGCTAAATTACAGACTGAAACTTAACTAAAATGCTTGAGAAGAAACTTCTGGTGAGGCAATTTCTACCAACGTCTCCAAGTTGGCACCCCAGAACACATTAGCTTTCTACTCTTGTGGTTTGCACGCACAAATTACTCCATTTTCTAAGACTGACAGATTAGCGGAAAAAGCGTGCAGCTTTTGCTGAAAAACAGTAAATAAGGTTTGGGGCTAGTTTCCTTCTGGGAAAATCCACACAAAGCATTATTTAATATTTTGTAGATTAAACGACACATACATAACGGGCAGTGGGGCAGGTTTAGCTCCAGGTGCTCTGCGGCCACGCTTGGCAGCCAGCCTGATCTCTTAGGAGCCCTCCCTTTGCCAGAGCTACTGTGGGGAGGAAATTTAATTTCTTCCGGTCAGCTTTATTTTCTACGCAATTATTTTCTACTTTAGTCTCAGAGCGTTCTTTGCTTAAATTACAACAAAAGATATGCTTAAATCTCTTCCATGATTCCCTTTTTAGTCCTGTCCTGCTGTGATTTACTGGATGATGTTAAACGCAAACCTCTGGCTGGGAAAGCCAAGGCTGAGTGTTTGAGCAGGGGACGATGGTGGCTGAGATTTGATCGGAAGGGAGCCTGCCTTGCTTCAATACAGCTTATACTTTAAGAGTGCTTGCCACCTCCTGGCTTGAGAAAGGATTACAATTGTTTAACTCGGGCATATTGAAGAAATCGACTGTAAAAATGCTGGTCCTGGTCCTAATCCCCTTGAAATGGATGAGAGATTTTCAAGATGTCGTAGTGCCTATTGGAGAGTTTTGAAGTGAAAGGATGGATCTTTTAGTCAGAAAGACACAGTGACATCTGGCAAGAAGCAAACAAAAAGTGATCTTTTAAATGAAATTGTTGGAGAGTGCCCTTTAAACATTATGTAAAGCATTCAGGAAAAATATCGAGAGCAGGAATAATGAAAAATTAATCTCATAAGCGAAACAGGTACAAATCCTTCAAAAGGAAAAGAACTTTGAAGTTGGGAACGTTTTTCCTCACAAAGCTGTTTGCAGATTTTGACCAGTCTGAGACACTTCCATTCAATCTTGTCAGCTGTCAGCAGTCTGCCTGAATTCAGCGATGCCATTTCAGAGTATTATAATGTGCCATTTGTATGAGAGAAAGATGTACATTATCTCTAAAAAAGCCACTTCACAATTATGGGTACTGAAATAATATGAATAGCATCACTACCAAAAATCAAAGCATACCTCAGCCAGTCATCTGCAATTTAGCCGGATGAAAGAGCTCCACAAAACACATATATTTCATGAAGGTTGGTACATGCTTATTCTAATGGATGTCGCATTTCCCCGTCTTCATGTATTTCATACTTAATTTCATATGTCACAGTACTGTCCAAAAAAATAATTTATATTTAATTCTACAGAGATCCTAAGTGAAGGCACCAGAGTATCTGAAAGCGTTCCAGCAGTGCGTGAAGCAATGTGACTAACACATGCCATTTGTTTGTTCAATTTGTTCCTTCCCAGCAAGGGACGAACGGGCAGTGAAGCAGTTCTTTTTGTGTGTGCATTTTTATGACACACACATAGAGTTATGTTTATATTGGAAAAGGCAGGTCAAACCCAGTGTTCTTCAGACAGCAAGAATGGCAGTGAAGTTTCAATGCCCCACAGTTCTTGGCAGTTCACATAAGGATTTTGGCCAAAAATTGATTGGTTGTTTACTTGGATCTAACTTGGCCTTGCGCATCTTCACACTGCAACATAGTCCTTGTTTGTCTTTGTTAATTAGAGCACACTTTGTTGTATGCCACCACCGAGCACTGCTTGAATGATGACTGTAGCCACGGTGGGGTGAGCAGCAGCTATTTGTTGTGTGTGATCCACTAAGAAGATGTGGGAAGAGAAGCAGAAAATTGGAGGAAAGCCGGCAGGTGTGAACAATTCAGTGACATGCTGCAGAATTCCTTGCTGAGGATGCCATGTCCATGTGGATGCTAGAATCTACAGGCAATACAAGAAAGGACTAGGAAAGTAAAGAAGGGAAAATAAATAAAATGAAGTCCTGGCTTTTGGGCTGCCCCAGCATTGCTTTTATGCAGAAGAGAAGAGTTGGGGGTAAAAGCTCTGCCAATTCTTTCTCTCCATCACAATAGGGCAAAACAGGGTCAGAGACAGTGGGAACAAAGGAAGAAAAAAGAGCAAGAGGTCTCTGAGCCACAAAGAACCATTTCTGCACCTTTTGCATTTTTCAGCCTAAATTCACTTACTCCCAGGCTTTCACCTCGGGCAATGCTCAGAGTTACGATAACGTCTGGAAGACGAGCAGCCCAGAGGCCAGAGCACAATTAGCTGAAGAAGGAACTGTCTGCTGACCCAGGCGACTGAATGATGGCCTTTCTCAGTTTTGCCCTAACCCCTCACAAATCACTGCCAGAACCATTGTGGAGCTGTGAGGTTTTGGCAGGGCTTCCTTCCCTGTCCAGGAGACGCATCAGGTTCATGAAAAGTGGGAGAACCCCATCCAGGCAAATTTCTCCCTCTCTCCCTACCTGGATGAAAAATCACAGCTGTTCATTCCCAGACTCTCTTGACAGAGCTCTAAAATACATGGGGCCCAGCAGGAGTGTAGGTTTGATGCTAGAAATTTCCTCCTGCGCAGCCTGCTGCTGTGTATCGCAGTGCTGATAGCCAGGACAGCTCTGTAGCAGTAGGTGTGAAATCATAGAATCATAGAATCATAGAATCATAGAACTGCTGAGGTTGGAAGGGACCTTTAAGATCACCGAGTCCAACCTTTAACCTACCCTGACAAAAGCCACTTCTAAACCATGTCCCTAAGTGCCCCATCTACCCTTTTTTTAAACACCTCCAGGGATGGTGAATCCACCACCTCCCTGGGCAGCCTATTCCAATGTTTAATAACCCTTTCAGTGAAAAAATGTTTCCTAATATCCAATCTAAACCTCCCCTGACGTAACTTGAACCCGTTTCCCCTTGTTCTATCACTTGTCACCAGGGAGAAGAGGTCAGCCCCCATCTCTCTACAACCTCCTTTCAGGTAGTTGTAGAGGGTGATAAGGTCTCCCCTCAGCCTCCTCTTCTCCAAGCTAAACAACCCCAGCTCCCTCAGTCGTTATTCATAAGGTTTGTCCTCCAGACCCCTCACCAGCTTTGTAGCCCTTCTCTGGACACGCTCCAACACCTCAATGTCCCTCTTGTAGCGAGGGGCCCAAAACTGAACACAGTACTCGAGGTGGGGCCTCACCAGTGCCGAGTACAGGGGGATGATCACTTCCCTAGTCTGGCTAGGTCTCTCCCTCTCCGTTCAATGCATAAATCAGCCTGTTGTGTCTTTGCACTAGTTGAGCCAATTGTCCTGCCTTCTGTTCAGCCGTACGAGAATTACTGATGGGAAACTGTGGCAAATATGTTAATTTAAGAAGCTTGTTTGTCGTGTCTCAAGCTCCATTCATTTGCCAAATGAAAACAGGGTACATTTTTCACTGAATATTTGAGTTGACTGTCAATAACAAATCTGGCTCGCCACGTTATAGACAGCAGAGTTATGTTTGAGCCTTCACTGACTGTGTGGTTTGTTAATTCAGGGATTAATTTTGTTACTCAAAGGAGATCAGATACCCTGACTACACCAATGAAAGCTCTTTGCAGATCTGCGAGGTCTTTAATATCTTCTATCACACCAGAGTCTATGCACCGAAGACTAAGAAACAAATTCATTTGTCTGAACTAATACTTGTACCATGCAGAATAAAAAAAAATAAGAATATTTGGAGCCTGAATAACCTCTAATAATGATTAAGGTTTCTGTACATTTTACAGCATTTTTTCTTTTTTTTTATTCTTAGGATTAGTTTGTTGATTTCTCAGATTTATTCATGTGAATAATTTTTCTTGGTAGATCACTTTATAACTATTTGTAGAGTACTGCGGAAACAGAATTTCATTGCTCTGACTGGTCACAAGTGATACAGTGTGTATCTGTTCATTATTTGGTTGAATCTAATCCAGATTTCCTAGTGCATGCATTTGAGGACAATATTTTTAAAATTCCCTCTTGGCAAATGTTTTTCTTTAATACTTTCTTAAATAAACTAGTTTCCATGGATGTTCCTGCCAATACACTTATTCATTCAGATCTTTGGGCTTTATCCAAACTGACCACTTATTTCTCAGTCAAAGTGGACAGACGTAGGTGGTCAGCATTTTCCGGGGTCAGGCCATAAAAAAGAAGTTTCAGCTTTTGGCTCTTTCCATGCAGTTGAGGGTGCTTTCATTTTGAGGATGGCTGATTCCACAGCTTCAAAATGACATTTTCAGAAGACAAATCCTAAAACTCTGTAGAATCTGTTGCATTTCTCGGCGCATATGAGGCAACATGAGGAGGAACCACAGCACGGTGAAATACCATTCCCATTAAAGGAAGGAAAGTAGCTGAATTTTTCTTGCCATGCCATTTACAGCTGAAATGAAAAAGCCCCAAGGTATGTATGCCATTGGATGGTGCCAAATACATGCAACCTTTGCTTGAGATACCTGCTATCTGAATACTTCTGCCTGCTGTAACATACCACAGAGGTAAAAGGATGATGAAGTGTGAGTGAGTGTAGCCATAAGCCAAAAGCTTCCAGATGAAATAATGCTCTCTCTCATAACAGAAGCAATTACAACGTAGCTGTCTGTATTACATTTAACATTGCTACTAAAAGGCTGTGCTGCTCTCAAGGACAAGACTGATAGCAGCTCAATTTTTCTGGGTAAAGAGTAGTTTCTGCTGAACACATCCTAAAGCCTTCGGAACCTCACGGGAAGCCAGAGAACATCCACACAGTCCCCCAGAACAGGTGTTCTGGATGTGAATACATTGCATACATACAAACTAGGTATGCATGCCTGCCTTTATGCATACGTAAGCACATACGGAGAGAAAGATAGAGAAAAAAATACTCTTAGTATTATTTGTCTTTATCTCTAACATAAGTCACTGTTTCCCCGGGGTGGTTGAAAAATTCTGTTCATAGTTCCTCTATTTTGAACATAGGATGAATTTTTATGAAAAAGGTTTTTATTTTTTTTTTCTCTATAAGGCAAGCCCAGAACTGATAAAGAGGTTGGTTTGGTGGTTTGTTGTTGTTTTCATTTGTTTGGTTTTTTAATTTTAGTTTTCAGGAAGGAGTAAAAGATACTCACTTTTCCCTCAGTTGAATCCAAATTATTTTTTGGGTTTTCAAAATTTTGAAATTTTTTTGATGACAGCTAAAAAAAATGAACATTTTTCAGCTGCCACTATTAGTTGCCTTAGTGTGTTCAAGGGCTTTGCAATTTACAGGAAGATCAAATTCTTCACGAGATGACATCTAGACACCAATGTTATGCCTCCTGCACTGCCTCCACCGTGATGTGCTCCGAGCTCCACCGCGCCCTGCTCCTCCTGTCCTGAGTGGGTCAGATTGTGAAACATGAGTGAATCCATGCTGGGAACTGATGCTCAGAAGAATGCTACGAGATCCTAATTTTTACAGACATAAGGCTGTACTAGCCAAGTCTTCCCACTCAGAGGTATGCCAGAGGTCTTAGCATTGCCCAATAAATTAGTATCAGGCTCAAAATTTGATTCGGAGTCCTCAAGAAGCAGAGAGGTCACCACGCCTTGAGACAGTTAATTAGGTGATTAATTACCTCCACGACTGAAGCAAACATTGTAATTTATTTCTCACTGACTATGTCTGGCTTGATATACTTTTACAGATTAAGGAGACTTCCACTGCACACTGTTTTCTACACTCTAAATGTAGAAAATACTGCTCTGAGATAGTCCCTCTAGGCAGGACTTCCTAGTTGCTTCTGAGACTTGAGGTTATGTCTCTGCAAAATGTTTTCCAATGTGGTCTGGATCTACAGGTCAATATAGGTTTAATTTGGGGATCTTTTGCACAGCATAGATCTGCTTTCTGTGTAAAATGTATTGCAGGATTAAACTCAGCATACTGTAAAAAGTGAGCTTACAAATCATAAAGTCATTCCCTGTTTTCATCTCTTCCTTCTTCTGTTTATATAAGCCAAGAACCATAGAAAAGGAGAACCTGATTTCAAGAAGTAGTTTGTGCTTCCCTCCACATTACCTTCAGCTGTAACCTACGTAATTCAAAAGGCATTTGTGAAACCCATTCTTAAAGAGACTTCCCGTGATCACATCACTTTGTTGAGCAGTTACACTAAACCCTTTTTCGGGATCCCTGTTTTCCATGATATCATAACATACCATTTTGCAGCAGGGTATCTTGAAGTTATTTGAATAGGCCAGACAATAACGAAATGATGCTACATCCCTCTGTATCATTGCCTTGTCCTTACCTTTACTTAGCAGGCTACCAGGCTTTGTCCACACTTAAAAACCTCGTACTTCCTTGATACTCCTTGATGAAACATGTACAACAGCATAAACCTGAGGCAGAATCAGTCCCAGATAATCTGCCCAAGAACTACACCTTTTTGCTAATGATTTCCTATTATTAGATCTCTTTTAAGATTTGTCGTTCACTTCTTTGTCCATATATTGTATTCTTCATTGCTTCTGATGTTTAGTGAAACTTTGAGGAAATTCTATTTCAAACACTTAAAAAAAAAAAAAGGTACCATCATAGATTAACAGAAAGTACAGCTGGGGGAAATAAAGGGATGATCAATTCTTTCCCAGACACTTAGACAGGATCAGATGTACCAATACCTCATTCTAAGAATATTACAGAGATACCTTTATCATCCAGTCTTGCATTCTTGTCAAAGAACAAATTAGGTTTTATGTGACAAGACATCTTTTCCACAGAGCAATGTTGATTGGCATTATAGATATTTTTCTTAATTACTCACCCATTACAGTTTAAAAAAAGTCTTTTAATTTCAAGTGTTGACATTTGAACATCCCTTCAAATGTAGAAATTAAGAATCTTCGTTCTACACTGCAAGAAATTTAATTTATTTCCAAATAGATATTATCAGGCTTTTCATCTCTACCCAAAATTACAGCTTGATTTAAGATCATTAAAGCCAGCAGGGGTATTTGCTATTATTTAATAAGCCAGGTCTTTTCTACTCTTTAAAAGGTTAAAATATTTGTCAGCTTCTTAGTCTAAAGAGAAGTTTCAAATTGGTAGATTTCATTCTACTGAGTCAAAATAAGACCTGGGAAAGCAGGGAACAGTTGACTGTTTTATATTCACATGCCAATGTGTCGTTGGAGAATTAGACTCCCTCTTATAGTAACAGCCTACAAACACCCTTGGCTGCTGGAAAGTGAGACATGAACAGAAAGCAAAGTTTGTTGGTAAGAAGACCAAAGCCTCAGACAGATAAAGAGCATGTACGAGACAACTGTATGCCCAAGATCTTGGTTTTATTATGCAAGTTTCATTTCACAGAATCATAGAATCTTCATGGTTGGAAGGGACCTTTGAGATCATCGAGTCCAACCATACACACACCAAAAAACCCCCAAAAAACCCCCCACAAACAAACAACCTACAATCTCTGCCACTAGAGCAGGCCCTGAAGTGCCACATCTAGACGTTTCTTAAATACCTCTAGGGATGGTGACTCAACCACCTCCCTGGGCAGGCTGTCCCAGTGCCTGACTGCTCTTTCAGTAAAGTCATTCTTCCTAATATCGAATCTAAACCTCCCCTGCCGCAACTTCAGACCATTTCCTCTGGTCCTGTCATTATTCACCTGGGAGAAGAGGCCAACACCCACCTCTCTACACCCTCCTTTCAGGTAGCTGTAGAGGGCAATGAGGTCTCCCCTCAGCCTCCTCTTCTCCAAGCTAAACATGCCCAGCTCCCTCAGCCTCTCCTCATATGACCTGGTCTCCAGACCCCTCACCAGCCTGGTAGCTCTCCTCTGGACACGCTCCAGCACCTCAATGTCCCTCCAATGTACAGAGGGGCCCAGTTTCCTAGTGATACGTATCCTAAGGACACTGGATTGTCTCTGAACTTTTCTTGTATTAGCTCAGAACAAACTTTCTGAAAACACATTTGTGTGAGAGGCTGAATAGTTCCCCAATATTCTTTTTTTTTTAATCCTCACTATTTATTACACACATTGTTTTGCAAACTAGAAGACCTTTACTAATACTTTTGTCCATTTGTTTGCTCTCAAAATCCAGCTGCTCGATCAGATCTGATTTTCCTGGGCAACCTAAAAGCAAATTATTCTCCAAGTCCGTAGAGTAACAAACATCTGAAGTATTATTATTTTCATCTTTCATATGGGAATTTGAAGATTAATGTGTTACATGTAATAGAAGAACAACAAGTAAAATAAGCTGCTTCTGAGGGAAAAGCATAAATTTTTGAGAAGGCAATTTCTTGGTAGCAGTTTTTGTATTCTTTCTGATTTTTGTTTTATGTTTTTCTTTGTTATTTGAAAATGAAACTGGCTAACGTTGGTTTGATAAGATTAGTTAATAGAAGTTAACAATTGCCACAAATGCTACAAGTTTATTACTTAAAACTTTAAGCTATGAGGCAATTGATGTAATCTTTCTAACTGAGCTTTTTCAGCTGGCTGGAAGGCGTATGGGCTTGGTAATTGCACGTAGTCTTTGCTGCCTGGGATATTGGTATCTGCTTAGCTGGGGTTCTCGTGGAAAAGTATCTTCCGCTTTGACACAAGCTCGGTGTCACAGGATGAGGAGATTGAAGGTTTCCCAAGGGAGGTGGGTATGCAGTTCCCGCTGTGTGTGTACTCACAGGAATTCATGGGTAAGTGACTTGCAGTTGCACACGCACACATCCACGGCAAATGTGCTTGCTCAGCTCCTAGCGGAAAAGAAAAAAATATCATCTGGTAGCCTTGGCAAGTCGGGCTGAAATAGCTGAAATAAATAACACTGTCTAAATGTTTAATAGTCGATAATACAATACGTTCCCAGGACCATCAGAGCAATTCTAGTATTGAGCATGCTTCAACACCGCCAGCTCAAGGCTTCTCAGGCTCCAGAGCTGAAACGTGCTACCCTGAAGACGATGATCCAAATCCTGGCCAGGATGAGGCCACCGTGTAGAGGGAGGGGAACAGATGGGAGGAAGTCGGGTCTGGTTGCAAGGAGTAGAGTTGGATTTGTTGTTCCTACTGTCAGCTGCAGTAAAAGCAGCAGCTGCTGTCAACCTGTGCATCCAAATCCCTCCTTCAGCTGCAGATAGCCCCGCTGCTCCTCACACTGCAAACCACAAGGTAGAGGATGGGACCATGGTTACAACACTGTCCTGATAAACTGCTGACCTGGATATATACATATTTCGGTTGTGCTTATGGACAGACCTCAGTCCCTGAGTTTTGTTGCATAGGCTAAGGGATGAGCATAAAAAGGAAGATATATTTGCAAAACAGAGACAGGAGTCATGGATAGATCTCTCAGCAAGACAAAAATTATTCCTGTTATAGGGGCATCTTTCAATCCAAACTAATTAAAATTGTTAAAATTTATTTAGACACATGCAAAATTAAAATTCCAGATTGCTATTGAACGATTCATCCTGTTCCTTGTGCTTCACTCTGAATTTTGTTTTGATGAAACTCCAAAAACTCAAAAAAGATGACATTTTCTATGTTTTTTTTCTAATTTTGAGTTGAACTAAAGAAACTGAGTTTTTCTTAAAGCATAAGACCACATAAGCCCCTCTGTTCTTATCTTAAAAAGCTTACAATGTCTCTCTCATTCAAAACACGCTCATTTACTGCTACAAATGTTATAATGAATATAATTCTATATTGCATATCATTCAAACAAGAGAAAAAGTACATGAATTACAGAAAGTAAAGTGGATGAAAATCCTGTAGCAGATGCATGTGGCATAAATTTGTCGAAGAAGTATCACAGAGTCATATGAAAATACCAGATAGAAAAAGGCTTTCATCCCCAAGTTCCTAAAATAACAAAACTGACTTGGAATCAAAGAAGAAGAAAGCCGCTCTGGGTGAATTATAGGGTTCCCCCTGGCTGTATTGATCTTTGCTGAAGAATGTTCTCTCTTTCATCTTTTTAGCTGTAAGATCAGGGTTACCTAAGGATCTGCATCTTTGGTGGCACGAGTAGCTTTCTGAAGGGAGCGTTGCAAGTAACACACAGAAAGACTGGACAAAGACTGCTTCTCTTATGCCTGAGAAGGCCTGTCTGACTTTGAACAACAGTCAAGTCAATATATAGCGCATAGATAAATTACCTTGTTAAATCTTCAGTGAATATCCTTGCAGTAATTCAAATAGTTCTTACTAATGAAGAAAATGAGGATAGATAGGCAGATCTCAACGGATGAGAGCTATCACCGAGGAGTAAGAAAAACAGGCCTTATAATAACTAAATATTTCATCCACCCTGAATGAAGTGCTTTGAAATAACGCCTCGCTCAGAAGCAGATGTTAGAGAGAATCTGAAGTGCTGGTAAATGTCAACAGAGAAGCGTCAATCGCTTATTTTTCTTGGACTCGCTTTTGTATGACTTACTCCCTACATTTCCTAATTTTCATTACTTATTTGCTATTACTGATTTTATGCTGCTTCATGAACATATAACTTTCTTTCTGACCTTGTGGTTGACTTTGAAAGATAACTTTATGTATGATTTGTTTAAAATTCCACCCCTACTCAGTTATTAAATTAGTTGAATACTAACATTTCAGAAAGATTACAGTGCTCCTTCCCAGAATGATGTTTCGCTACTCCCACCTCATTCCAGCCCTCACTGACTCCAAGTCAAAGCCAGGAAGTATGCCTTGCTTTCCTTTGGGTCTCTCTCACCATCTTTCTGTCTTACAGCCCCCATCTCAGAAACACCTCGCTTGGCCAAATGTAGTCGTGCTTGTGCAGTGCAATTTGTGATAGCCCTAACAGTGACTGGTGAGACCACAGCGGAACTGGACAGGCCATTTGGAAACCAGCCAGGTGGCAACTTGATTGCTATTCCTGCTGCTGAAAGCAACACAGAGTAGCCATGGATGACTGATGTGATCAAATTCAGCCAATATTTTCTTCTTCTTCTTCTTCCTGTTTGTTGGTAATAGAAAGTATAGTCCCTGAAGGAGGCTAACTTATTATTACAGTCAATTGAATGTACTGTGTAGATATGTCTCAAAATACCCATGTGAGAATATATCCTAAGTCTTCTTAGGAGTCAGTAAGTAAACCCTGGCACTGTTGACAAGCCCACGGAGGGCTATTAAATGCAGAAATACACCTCTGGCACAGGAAGTCTCTCAACCACAATTTCCTGAAGGCTGTGAGAGTATTTTGGGAAATGTATCATCATACAATCATCTTGTTTTATATTCTCCAAGAGGCATCTGCTATTGGCCACTGCTGGAACAGAGGGACTGGAGTAGGTAGGTGCATCAGAGAAGTCAGAATTGCTGTTCTTACTGAAGCTGATGGGAGTTTTACTGAGCACCTGGGTGGGGAAAGGCTTATCTCACAGCTTTCACAATGGAATAATTTCATTACCTAAGTAAAAGTTCTCCTAAATAAACATGTCGAGTATTAGCACTAGTGCTTAGATTTATGCTGTTTGGGCTGGGCTGCTTCCAGTATCCATCTCATTCACACACAGCTAGTTAGCTAATTTGGGTACCTTCATACTGAAATGAGGTCGTCTACATAAAACCATCCTGTTACTTGAAGATTTCCCTGAATTGCTCAGTTATGGGAAACATAATCCCAGATTTGCTGATCTTGTTGGCTCTGCGGGAAGCACTGCTAGTGACAAAGCCATCCCTGTGGTCTAGAGGTAGAGTACATGCAGCTTTTCTCTGTAGTCATTGCTGTAGTCAATGTTCACCTGTGCTAAGGACTATGCTAGGAAAGGAAGAACCACCTGCTGCTTTGGGATGGGAAAGAAGAGCTACCTGGCTTTTTGTCTGCGATTCAGCATCCCCAGACACAGTCACAGAGAAAGAGTTCTCCAAGAGATGTGGGACAACAGGAAAGATCTGTGGGGCAAGAGGACATCTGTCAGTAGAGTCTCTGGAACAATCTGTACTTGGTCAAGAGATTTAAGATCTGCTTCTGTATGGATAATCACAGAATCACAGAATGGTTCGGGTTGGAAGGGACCTCAAAGATCATCTAGTTCCAACCCCCCTGCCCTGGGCAGGGACACCTCCCACTAGACCAGGCTGCTCAAAGCCTCATCCGGCCTGGCCTTGAACACTTCCAGGGATCGGGCATTGACAACTTCCCTGGGCAACCTATGCCAGTGCCTCACTACCCTTAGAGTAAAGAATTTCTTCCTGATATCCCATCTAAATCTACCCTTTCTCAGTTTGAGGCTGTTGCCCCGTGTCCTGTCATTACACTCCCTGATAAAGAGTCCCTCCCCATCCTTCCTGTAGGCCCTTCAGGTACTGGGAGGCCGCTATAAGGTCTCCTCGGAGCCTTCTCTTCTCCAGGCTGAACAACCCCAACTCTCTCAGCCTGTCCTCATAGCAGAGGTGCTCCAGCCCTCGGATCGTCTTCGTGGCTCTCTACTGGACCCGTTCCAACAGGTCCATGTCCTTCTTGTGTTGAGGACTCCAGAGCTGGACACAGTACTCCAGGTAGGGTTGCACCAGAGCAGAGTAGAGGGGCAGAATCACCTCCCTCGCCCTGCTGGCCAAGCCTCTTTTGATGCAGATGTTTTCAGAGCCCAGATTTTGAAATTACTTCTATTTATTTTAACCACATGTTGTGAGTATTCCAGAAGAAAGGTGGATATTGAACCATAGGACCATGAGAAAAGGAGAACTATATATATATATTAATGACTGTACTTGAAGAGACCCCTCCTCCAGTTTACATGGAGGTCACAGTGCCTGATCAAATTTTAAACCTACAAAGTCCAATATCAGCTAAAACGTCTGGGATGAAATGGGGTTGTTCTTACTGCAATGGTCATGACAATAACAGTGACTAAAAATTCAAACAGTGAAGAGTGCTCAAGCAGTCAAGTAGTCTTCTTGGAAGAAAATCCAGATATCAAAGAACAGGCAACAGAGTCTGTCCATAAAAGTGCTGCACTGTTCGTATTTTGCATTTTTTCCATTCACACATTGTTTTGTCTTCTCAGATTCCGCATAAATCCCTCCAGTGAATTTTCTACCATCCATAAAATAAACCCCAGATTTTGGAGGGCATGATCATTTGAAGAGGCGTCTGACAAGCATCGCTGTTTTCTGTTCCCAAATGTAAATAAAGTGTGGTTACTCCCAGCGTATGGTTTCCATTAAGATTCTTCTGATTGTAAGAGCAAAACTGGAAAAACAAACTTACTGTTTCCAAAGCAGCTCACTGCCTCTTGCTTGAGTGCACGAGTCACTCAAGCACGTGAAAACAAAGGTCAATTGCTTTAGATTCAACATGACCTTGTCCTCCTATATTGTTTTTTTTCCCAATAGGGTCTCATTGAGCTAAATATACTGTTTATGTCATTCCAAAGCAGATTTGTGTCTGTTACTTGAGAACAGTTCTGATTTCTATTTGAAATTTGAGGAAATTTACTATTGACTTCAGAGGAGAGATGGCTGAGCTCAAAGTTAGTGTGACAGACATGACAAACTACCTGCACTTCTATCTAAGCAATTCTTTAAAATATATATAACAGCACTGAAGTTTAGGAGAAGAATCGATGACATATTTTTGAGGCAGATTGTTGGCTAATGTAAATGTTGGTAGAGTGGCCACAAAGCTAGTCTTGAAATCTGGTCACGCGAGTAGTACTCTTGATAGCTTGGACATCACCTTTGTAACAAAACCATGCTCTTAACTGTGAGGGTTCAGTGAGGAGAGACTCAAATGTTCATGCAAAAACTGACCTGAGGTGCCGAAGTATCTGGTTATCTATTTCTAAAGAGTCTATATGGATCGGCATTGGCTTTTGTCAATTCAGTACACCATTTCTGCCCACTTGTTCTCCCCACAACCAATGTCTCTGTCCCTTTCATGACTCACACACCACCTGGATTTTTGTTTCAGTGTCCCTGAGGTGGTGCCATTGCCATACACCTTACTCCATCTCAGCGCCCTGGACATGACCCATTTTCCACTGACTTAAGTGAGATTCAGACCCTCCTTTTGCTTTCTCCCCTGTTCACCATCTATTCCTGTTTCCCAGTGATTGCTGATTGTGGTCCAGGCTTGACTGTATATTAGTGCTAAATAACTTTAATTTATTAGCCTACTGGCACCCTAAGTCGTGTTTTTTTTACTGCCCCACTTCCCAAACCCAGAGTTGCTTTTAGATTGTAACATCAACTAAGGCAGGATACTCTGTTATTTGCACAGCATACAATAATGAGACCGCAGTCGTTAAGACCCACAGCAGCACACTCACCGGTCTGCATTGCATGTTGTATATTTGGGTAACAGTAATTTCCAAAGAAAAATCAAACAAAAAGTCACCTGGTCTCAGCTTTCCATGCCCCTCCTGTCTCCCTCTTTTAATGTTATAAGTGGAGACAGGCAGAAAAAGAAGCAGCCCAATCTGAGTCGCAGGTCCTGTGCCTCAATAGATTCTTCTGTCCCTTGTGATCCCTCACTACACCTTGGGAAGGGGAGAGTGGGGGTAAGTGGTGCCTGCTGGGAGTCATAGTTCATTAAAAGGACGGGATGGTGATTACAGGTTTCTGACAGCAGTGACAAAGTGGCACGCTGGAGATTTTTCTTGTGTCAGAGGGACAAAGCCACTCTGAGATTGTCCTCCCTCCCAAGAATACTTGCTCGCATTAAACCATAGCTCAAGTTTATGTGGCTAATAGTATTGTCTTCCTTCATTAAGCTATTTGAGATTTCTAGGAATGAAATGCATTACATGAAAGCTAGCAGCTTTCCTTTGTATGTGCCTTGCCCATGCTTCCCTTCTTTCTAAACAACTGTTTGCCCTTTGTGTGCTCCCTGGAGTGAATTCCTCTCTTACAATCATAAGTCTGAATTAGGTCAGAGACCTTCAAACCCCTGGTCCAGCTTTGAGCTATGCTACTTAATGTTGAAATGGAGCTGAGCATGGATCGGGACAAATTATTGACTTCTCTTCTTGAAAAACGTGGATTTTGTGCGGTTTTTGTGAGCACAATTGCCATGAATTTTACACAGTTAGTCTTGCAGCAATGCTGCAAAATAATCACAGGAACCGGCGTGACATTTCAGGAAGCTTTCCTACTTAATGGTACACTGTACACGAAGTAAATAACCAGGCCCCATTCCAGTCCACTTTACATCCCGCTAAGGTTACAAGGTTGGCTCATGTGACAGCTTACTTTGGGCTGAATCGTTCACAGACCCTGAACTCACAACCTCTGTGACTGCAGTTATAATTTTCCACGACTTGAGCTAAAACCACTGGGTTCATTGCCTCAGAGGCAGTAAGAGCCTTATCAACCTCCTCTGCACTCAGCCAAAGGAAAGGAAGAGAAAACCATCAGAGAGCGCATCATGCCAAGTGTAACCCACGGTAGAAAAATTCCTCGATCCAGTTTGGCTCATCCGTAAGCCTCGCCTGTCCATTTCGCTTTGCAGGCATCATCAAAAATCAGAGATCCTCTTCAACAAGCACTATGTAACACAGCACCTCGTTTCTTGAAAATTAATTCAGCTGAGTCTACAGTTCATGCAAACCTGTGCGATTTATCCCTATAAAACAAAGCAAAACAGGGTTTTTCGTTTCAGAGACAGTGAGAGACAGAACAGGGACTAAGGGACCCCGCGATAAGGGCGTTGTGTCAGTTGAATATTAAAACAGTCATATTAAAACCTGAGTGACATGCTAACAGCTAAGCGGAGGTGGGATAAGCTCTGCAGGAATGGGAAAAAAAACCCCACAGTTATTTACAAATATATTCCTTGCAAAGGTCACAAAACATTCCAGATTAAAATGTTCACCATTAAAAGTAGTCTCAACTGGGATGACTGAGTCAACACAGGGCCGGGAGCGGGGAGGGGGGCATGGAGCAGAGATTTTTATCCAAAATTTAGATGAATTTTTTTTTCAGACAAAAATGCATCTTCCAGGCTTTCTCTTTGTGTAGCAGGAACCACTAAAGATCTGAGAGGGCTCAGGTCCTCACAGCCATGTTCAGTACACTTGCACAATGGGGTCCTGGCTGGCTGGTCTTCACTAAGCCGCACCTTTCGTAATAACTCCTTTTTCAGGCACGAGTGACGGTGGTTAGGAACCTGCTGTTCTCTCTAACTTGATTCAGTCTGAACATAATCATTCTGGCATGCAATGAGAGAGGGTTGCTCAGCATTTAGCCGAAAAGGATCTCTTGACCCCTCTTTTGCAGAGACTGAAATCTCTTTTGCACTGAAATCTCGGATGATTCTCTCACACTTGACGAACCGGGAGATGGGAGGCTGAAGTCGCTCTCCAGTAACTATTCCCTTATGTGGGGAGTGATTGTGAAAGGAAATTCTCACGGAAGGAACCAAAGTCCTTTGTAGTCACTGTCTTTGCATGGTAATACAACCAACAAGTGGTGTTAAAACAACGTTACACTAAGCTTAATGACTTTGCCTTGCTCATCTCTATAGTGGCTAATGAAACATTATGAATGCAAAGCAAATAGTGTGTTCAGGCTAGTTCAGGATCCACATGGCATCTGAATGTGCCACATGAATTATTCACACTGTTTTTCTTCACCAGTGTCATCCCTCCCCCATCACAGAATAAAGTTACTTTTCTGGCCTTAGCAGGCCCTCTAAAGCTGCTCCTTTTATACTGAGAAAAGTTTTGTTTCTAGTGTGTCAAAAACACATGAGCCAGGTCACCTAGTAAATGAGAAGTGATAAAATATTAATATTCAAGAAAGAAGGGAGAGAGGGGGGAAGAGCTGTCAAGCTTCCTCCCCAGTGTGGGTGAAGCTCTTCTTTCTCATTTTTTATTTTGTAACAAAGCATCCCAAGACTGTTGCGCTTTTCTGTACCACTGTCCTACCCACAGCTCCTTCTTCCCTTTCAGGTTATAAAAGAGCACCCTCTCATCCTCTCCCGAACTCCACATGGACCCCAGTACTCTCTGTGGGCATTTCTGCGCAGGGCAGAGGACAACAGCACGGGAATACGTGGTGTCGGTCCAAACAAGAGGCACTATAGGTAGAAGATCAGAGCCCAGGTAGCTGAAAGCACTGTGCTGAGCTGCTCTTGAGGCAGGCACTGCCAGTCTGGCACAAACCAAATTTCCTCAAAATCAAGATGTGCTTAGTGCTGGTCTTAGCATTCAGAACCAACCCTGCTTTGAATCAGTATGAACTACCTCCCCCATGCCTTTCCTCCAATCTCAGTTGCTGAAATTACTGTGATAGTTACTGTTTGACTTCCGTGACCCCTTTGTTATTTTTTGCAGCCAGAAAATAAGAGATATTCAATTTTGACTTCAAAACCCACATAATCTGATTTTCAGCATTGACCTGCTGTTTGTCAGTTACCAGGAGGCAAATATTTGCAGTGATTTGGTAGGCACATAGAAAGCAGATTGATAGAGAGTCAATCAGCATGCCAAATACTTTGCTATTTGCTCTCAGGAAAGGCTGGTGAACCTGCTTTTTTGTTTGCTTTTAGTTTTGGGTTTTTGTTTTTTTTTTCCGCTTGCTCCTCTCTGCTTGCCTTGCCTCCAGGAGAGACGATCAATTTGTCAGCATCTCATTTTAATCACCATTTCTCCAATGAAGACAGTGTTTCTAATCGCTTATTTTTAAAATTTCCAGGGTTTTCAGAGTCACACAGGTCTCAGCCTGACAGACCAAGATATATAGTGTGTAACAGCATTGATACCCATCACAGAAAAGCTATAGATAGGAAGCAAGACAACTCATTAATTGTCTGCAAAATCCCTGGGCATTTTTAGTGAGGGAAGAAAGAAATAAGAAATGTATGTGACAGGGTGGTGGAGTGGTGAGAGTCCTATCCCTCCCCCCCAACAATTCAAAAGGGTCCAACTGGCTCTGCATGAAGAGAGCCTGAAAAAACCTACGCCTCTCTCTCTCTGGACTCCTGGAGCTCAAAGACACAGTAAGCTGATTGTAGGAACGGGAGGTAAAGCTTGAGTGAAAGGAAACCAGCAAAGTTTTACGCTCTTGCCCTGTCTGGGGAAGTAACTGAGCATATCTCACCCTGAAGTGAGCTTTGCTGCAGCAAAGCTGCTGCAACTCCAAGAGTCTTCTCTTCCCTTATTTCTTCATACTTTGCCATCTTATGATAGTCTAATCGTGTGCTAGTTCCTATGCTGGCCCTGTGTTTGGTCAGTCATTGCAGGTGAGCTGCGATAACTCACCCTTGTGCTATCCTTCCTTCTCCCAGGGTCCCCTGTTCAGCTACACATCCCACCCACCCTACCTTAAATTAAAGGCCATGAAATCTCTGCGGGAAACCTCTCTTACCCGAGGTGGGTAAACAGTACTCAGGACTATAATGTCCTCATGAGCCAGAACCATAATTAGGACAGTGTCATAGTGATTTCTAATTACAATCTGGGTTATTTGCTTCTCTGAAACCTTTGGGATTTTTTTTTATTTTTTTTCCCTATCCCCCATATCTGGAAAACAGTTCCACAGGTTTAGATATCAGCTCCTTATGAGTGTCCTTGGTCCCTCAAAACGTGCCTGTCCAGGAGCACTGTGCATGAAGGAGCACTTCCAACGTCTTGGATCTGTTTTTCTCAGTTATTTCCTAACTTCCGATCAAAGCAAAATACAGGTGTTCATGGTTTCCTCAGGTATAAATTCTGCCCATGACTCCTTTCCAGAGAAGCCTTAAAGTGGGTCCTCAAGTCCTTCCACAGAGTGCAACCACCCTGCTGCATGGTCAGAGACAAGCTGTGCTGATTGTAAACTGGAACCTCCGTTCCAGTAAAAGATTCCACAATTGTGGATGCCCTGTCCAAACGCGTTTTGATTATGAAGACTTTCTTTTTTCTTTTTTTTTTCTGCTGCCTTCAGAGAAGGATTCCAAGGTAGGACCAAGGCATGAAAGGTAAGGCAAGACACAATTCTGATTGTAGCTTTCTGCTGCATCTCTGTTTCTGGGGATGTTTCGGGGCAGTTCAAAATATGAAGACTGAGCAGATGGACTTGGACGAAGGGAAAATAACCTGCCCTGCTGATCCTCCTTTCCCCTAGGCTATATGGTTGCTGCATTATTCCTTATTATTGTATCAAGCTTCAAAATAGAGCCAGAGAGCCCTGTAAGCAGCATACAATTATCTACTCCAGGTGTTCCCATTCCTGCCCTTTCTCTGCTATTATTCTTCCTCAGTGTAGGCAGCAGAAAGAAAGTGACATGTTTATTAGCTCACATTCAGCTGTGCTTGATTGATAGCTACGCAACAGCGAAACAGCTCTTTGCAGCCGTTCCATTTTTGATGAAGGATGCTGTTTTAATTGTCATAGTTAGTCTTTTGTCAAACATTCGTACGTTGCTGAAGAGCCTCAGGTTACACACTAGCTGTTACTGCAGGATTAATGAACCGCATGTTCTGTTTACACAAAACTGACACTAAGTTAAGTGACTACATGCAAAAAGAGGATCTTGGCTAATAATTGGCTAAGGACTGAAGGCAAGGGAGTCAAAATTGCAAGCATCCAGGGTCTTTCTTAGAAGGTATTCTATCTTTAGACAGGAAATCTTTTACTCCTGTGAGAGTTATGATCATAATAGTTGCTATTCTCAAACATTTTAATGGAGACATATAATAGTGGTGGTGCTTTTATATTTTTACAATGAGTGCTTAAGATATTGAGCAGGGTTTCATGTGGAAGTAGGTTAATTTCCCAGATTCATCACAGACATTTTATATAATAGAGCCCAATTCCATCATCTTTAAAGTCAAGAGGACATTTTCCATCAAATTCAGTGTTGTTTGGATTAGATCTAAAATCTTCAGATTTGACTCCTAATTCTCATTCTTCAGTTACCCTGGTGGTGACGGAGGCAGAAACAGAGATAATGAAGCTTATTTGAGTGCATGTGATCAAGATAAATGAACAAAAGCTGGGTAGTCTTCCAATACTCACTGTATAAATGTTTGGATAGAAAGGACGTAAAATCTTTTCACAATTAGTCTGAATAAACTTGCTCTTTGGTTTTTGGCCAATATAGTGCATACTATTCTTATGTGACACTGCCCTGTATTATGGAGAATGGTCCATGGCAGGACTTACACAAAACAGTATAGCATTTAAGCATAATCTCTCTTACGTGATAAATGTTTTAGGAGAATGATAGTGAGGATTCATATGCAGAAATTCAGAAAGAACAGGGAACATAATTTCCCGAGGTGAGTTCTCATGGAACAGTTAAATCTGAAAGGGAGCAATCTTGCGAGCAATGCTATAGAGAAGAGTAAGGCCAGATCCTCGGTCACTGCCCAAAATTGACAACTGAAGTCAATAAAAGTCAATGAATAAAATACCCGTTGGAACCCAATGCAAAGTGCTTCACCTCTGAAAAGTCAGGAGTCTATCAGCAAGAGAAAGACAGATATAAGATGGAAGAATATATTTTTCTGTATTGACAACTGACTATCATGTACTATTTCTGTCCTAGAATCATTTAAGGCTCCAAAAGAGGTCCCTCTTACATCCTGCATTACTGTTTTCTCCTCGTATCTCCTTGTATATATCCCTATAGGGAATAGGAAGCAGGGTGCCCGTGCCCATAAATCAGTAATGGTGGACCTTTGCGACATCTAGTCCAGATGCATGATTAAAAATCTTGCAGTAAATACCAAGTGGTTGGTGCCAGCATGGATCTCTGGTGGTGCCAATGGTTTGCCACCACTGATAAGGGGATTGGTTCTCTGTAGCTGGCAGCACACTGGGTATTCTTGGGGGCCTTGAGACAGGAGCAACTGTGGCTTGAAGAGGGTCGTCTTGGAGCTTGTTAAAGCCAGTGTTCAAGGT
Organism: Larus michahellis; assembly: GCF_964199755.1. Lineage (NCBI taxonomy): Eukaryota > Metazoa > Chordata > Aves > Charadriiformes > Laridae > Larus > Larus michahellis. Next base: position 62,712,846 of record NC_133901.1, read on the forward strand.
GACAACTAAATCTGGGCTTTTTGATCTCTCCAAAAGAGAACCAAGAGTTTCAGGGATGAAGAGAAAGGGGACAGCCCGAAGGAATTTCAGGGAATTTTCCAACTTGGAGAGGTTGGAAAGACATCGGAGCCACAAATCCAGCTGTGAGTATTCCCCAAATGTGAGATTAGTTTTTATTAGATTCTATATTTCACAGATTGCATCCATCTGTCTCCCATTCTCTGTTTCTAATCCTTCAGAGTGAAATGACAAGTTAGAATATCCTTGAACTCTTAAAGCTTTGAATTTGGAAGCTGAAGGTTTATCACAGTTGATCCCCCGTTATAGAAGAATGGACTTGGATAAACGTCTGGTGATGGTCCACAAACACTAACATCATCTGCTTATAAGACAGACTGCTAGTTAGCATTTTTGCTGTCCACTTGTATATTCCTGATTCAAATACCAGTTTAGATGCTTGTCAAAGTTTAATTAAATAATTTCATTATTCATAAACCGAAGAAAAATCATTTAGAGCTGTTCTTGTAAGTACTAATTTATCCCATTCAGTCACCTGTTACATACTTATTAATAGTTTTTTAGCATCAATGTCATTGATTAAAGTTTAATTATTTCACACCCACTTAAAATATGGGGAAAATAACTATTAATGGCAAGGAATCTTATACAGAAAGCAATAAGTATTGTTCCATTAACTGTTCCTCTCCAGTGATGTATTAGGGTCCTAATGCATCAGTCCTGTGAAATTCTAATCACTGGTTCTCTTCCAAGAAAAACACTTAAGCATCTGCTTAACTCTAAGTCTGTGAACGCTTCTGGCAGATGTCCTAAAATGTGGCTGAGCTGAAAGCAGAATATTCAGCAGCTAAAAGGCACTGTCCTATTTAATGACTGTTACTGAAGCAAGAAAGAGACAACAAATTCGTTGTAAAGTGTTACCAAAAAAAGAAGCAGAAATAATTAATCCCTTTAATGTAATCAATAATAGTATTAATCCCTGGGGGGAAACAATTGGCAGGGGAAAGATGCATTATGTAAATCCACTGCAGCTTATGAATAAATGTTCACCTTGTTCTTATATAGTTATCCATCAGGGGAGTCCTCAAAGCAAGCTTTAGGCATCTCAGGCACTTGAGAAAAACTGGGAGGGGGGTCTGATGGAGATCAGGCGTGGGAGAAGAAGGGAGGCTAGGAGGTGTCTATTTGTCCTGGGAGAGATCTTGCCTCTTTCTCTCTTTCTTTGTTTGGAGCAGCTGGATCTGCCAGCAGAGGCAAAACTGGTTTGCCTTCTGCCTTGAGATAATTATGGTAGCTCATCATTTTTGCAAAGTGGTCTATGGTATGCTTTGCTCACACGTGCGGTTTGTACAGATTATGACTAAGCCAATACATTGCAGTCAACTGGCAGGAGATAAAAAAATGACAGAGAGTCATACAATCAGCTTGATTTTGTACTTGACTGCAGTAACAAGGAGATAAGTTTGATATGAGATGTGCTTCTGCTGATGGTGAAAATCACTGGCAAAACTCCCATCCTCTGGGGTGGGAGAATCAGAAGGTTTATGGTAAGGACAAAGGCAGAGGCTAAAATCAGAGACATTTCCTTTCAGCAGCTCTATTCTGCAGAAATTCATGTCTTCATTTTTAATGTTGTTGTTGTCTCCAAATCACAAATGAGATAAATATTGTTTTTGTTAATCCGAAAGCCTAGAAATCTGCATTTGCTGCATAAACTAGTAAATGTATAGCTGACAGAGCTCTTTAAAAAGGGCTCATTAAAATGAGTCTGTTTCAAGTCACCTGTCTGGGTTTTGCTGACATTTGGTAAGCCCAGTGTTCAAAACTAGTTGTTTTACTCAGAGAATATTTTGTTGGATAATGGCGCGATTTATTTACTTAACCTCATATGCCTCTGCTGCAGTGGCACAGACTACTAGCTTTCATCTTGGAAGTAAAATAACATTCCTATTTTGCTTATTTCTCCCTACATCCAAACAAACAAAAGAGTCTCCATAGAGGAGAAGACAATTCCATTAATTTCATTTAAAACAATCTCAATTTCCTCTCTTTTACCAGCTGAAATGCTAGTGAGGGTCACTAGAAACAAAACAAATGCCGCTCAGTATATTTTCTTAAACTCTGTTCACATTGCTCAATCTCAGTCTTTCTGTGAAAGCTAGCAATCAGCTTGAAAACCCCCACATTGAATGTTCAGAAGAAAAAGATTTTAAAAATTGATAATTTTGGTTATTTATTTATCCAATATTTCATAAACGGGAAGCGAAAGTAGGAGAAGCAGCATCGTTCTCTTACTCCACTTGTTAGGCATCCAGTGCGCAAGAGTACGTTCCTTCAGTGTTTCGTGGGGAGAGGTCAGCCTCACTAGCAAGAGGAGCAGATCAAAACCTACAGGCTGACAACACTGTTTTTCAGCTGTTCCGAGTCAAGCAAACTCCTGGAAATACAAAGGGGTTCTCAAAAATAACTGCAGGAACAGCGACAAATGTCTTAATCACAGACATTCAAAAATAATCCTCGCTTTGATATGTGGGAAAATCCATATCCCTTCCTCTTCCCCGAGTTGTTTCTCTTGTTCCTGTCATACGCTTCATCATGGGAGAAAAAAAACCTACTCACATGCTCAAATTAATGCAAAATTGGGCTTTGATTCTGAATATTCGCACGCAGTGAGAATAATCCAAAATGAGAGTCACGCAAGACTCGCACAGCTTCCCTCACCCATGAGCAGCTGACATCAGATAACTCTTCCATAGGTAATTAGCACTCATCAGGAATAGATCAAAGTAGGAAGTCAGACTAGGGTTATGTAAAATGTCTAGATATGGAGAATATTAAGAATTCCTAGTATTTGGAGAGAAAATTGTGAAATGAAGCTGGGAGGCTGGTGAGCAGGGATGCTGCTAAGGGAGCACCCAGCCTTCCATCACCAGGTCTCTGCTGAAGAATGAAACCAGATCAGCGATGTCATGAAATCACATAGGTCTGGTAGCTGTGATTCACATCAATTAGTGGGTCAAAATGCCTGGGTCTCAAAGGACGGTTGGCAAAACTCACCAAAAACACACCTGGTTTTCTCTACATCCATGTCATATTGATAAAGAGGTGAAGGACTCAATGAGTATGGGGATTAACACCACCTCCTAAATATGTTTATTAGGTAGAGGCAGCAGGGTCGACAGAGACGTGTTTTGTGTGTGGGTATGGGAAATTTCACACGGCTGATGGGAAACCGGGGGCTTTCTGCACGCACCGTCCCCCTTAAATCTTACCCATAACAAACATCAACTTATCTGTGTGAAAAGGGAAAATGAAAAAAAATAGATTAAAACACCTGCTGTTGCTATTGTATTAACAAACAGTGACATGGATTTAAAACATTTAATATGTTCATAATTACACAAGGTAGAGTTAATTAGCGGATTGGTGCATTAAGAAGCCAGAAACAATGTTGTGATTATCCAGTCTATCCCCCTTATTAGCACAGTGTAAAAGACCTGAATTAGTTTGTCTTTGAACTAGAACACCTTCATCAGTACATTTCAAGTTAGTTTGTAGTTTACTTACAACACACATCTCCCCATTTTTCATGCAGGGGAGTGTTCTGGTATCACAGCAATTACTAAACTGATGACAGCTTAATAAACCTGCAAAAAGACATGATATCACTCTCTCACTCCTTTAAATCAACTGAATGCAAGAAATATACTGCAGCACCTTCAATTTCTTTGTCAAGCTCCTATTGCATGATTTGGGGAGCAAATTGGAAAGCTAAATCAGAACTTACTCCATTACTCCTGAAACGATTAATTTACCTTCACCACGAAAACCTGATCATCCCAATAGATTTGATGATAAAGAATTTCTGTGTTAAAACCAGATAGTGTAGGATATTTATCAAAAATGAAAGGTATGATTAAACCACCTTTTTTGGACTCCATTTTCTCTTTTTTTTTTTTCTTTTCTTTTCAAAAAGCATGGTTGGGCATTTATAATACAGGAGAATTGCTTACCTATTTCTGGAACAGCCTGACTGCCCTGACAGAATACCATTTGACCTCTTCCCTGGCTTTCTTCCCGTGAGTAAATATCCCATAATATTTGACACTGTTTCCAAAAACATCACTGCAGTACATTGGATTAAATTATTCCTAGATGCAGGCTTTTACATCTCCTTTTATAGAAGCGCAAAGTTTACTTCACCTAAGTAGGTATGCACCAATGACTTAGAGTAACCAGGGAGAAAAAAATGTTATTAATTGTATAGAAGTTCACTCCTGAAAATCAGCTGAAGAACTGCTGTCTTTTAGCTATCTATTGAATTCTCAGTGATGGCTGAAGCAGAGATGGTAACTAATTAGAACACCCAGCTGACAGATAACACATTTTCCACTGTAACTACAGTACCATGAAGGCACAGATCTCTCTGAGGGCACCTTCTATGGAAAGAAGAAAGAAACGAGTATTTCAGCAGTACCCGTTCCTGTGAGCTATTTCTTTATTGGTATAATCTATTTCCTAAAAAGACTGCAATGATTCAAACCAAAGACCCATCTACCACAGAGCTCTTCATAAATCATCCTCATAATCACAAGTCAAGTGATCCTATGGTTTCACTATTTGAAAAGAGTTTTAAACAGATTTGCTTTGTAAAGCAGTGAACAGGAAAGATAAGTCTCCCTGTCCTTCCAGTTGTTCATCTTCATTTCCCTGTATGATCTAAGATTTCCCTGAAACTTCTCCTTTCATGTAATCAGAGGATTCAGGATGGTTTGTTCTTCAATTATTGCCTAAATATTAAATTATTCTTACAACAGCATCGTATCAAATAATCCCAACAGGGTTTGCACTCTGCAAATGAAGGGTGCTGTCAAGAATACACTTTCCTATATTAGGTACCCTCACGGCACTCCGTTGTGTTGTACGTCTGGCTCTTACGAGGCAGGATACATGCTAGGCTGTTAATTTCAAGGAGAAATTATTTGTAGAAAAGCAGGCAGAAAAAGACAAAAAGAACAGACAAAGGGAGGAAAAAATGCGAACAAGGACCCCTTCATACAAGGAAAGGAATAAGCACAGTTTTTGTTTAAAAGCAAACCTAGGTATTGCAGTTTTTAACTCTGTTCAATGATGAATGAAAACAGCAAATGCTGTCGATGTGAATGTAGTGTACACATGCACTTTTTCTTTTCATACCTTTTCAGCACAAGTACAGCACATCTTGTGTTTTGAATTGGTCAGAGCTCCCTTGAACCTTATATATTAAATTATGAAAACTCACAGATGACAGGCAGCAAACCTCTGGCAAGAACTCTTTCTCCCAAAGATGACTTAATTGAAAGTGATAAAAAATATCCTTTGAAACTGCCCTTTCATTGAAACTTGACTTTAAATATCATAGACATTTTCATTTAAAAAAAAAAATCTCTTCTTGCTGGAAAGTGTTTTCTACCTTTTAAAATTTCAAATGTTACCTGTTTTGTTCTTGATTTTAGGAAAATACAGCAGAGGAAAAAGATAAAAAAATATGCAAAACTACCTCAGAAACTATGTTTATAGAATATTTTCAAGGAGAAAAAAAATGTATTGCTCAACCAGTTTAATGAATCAGCAGATTTCCACAATCAAAACACCACTCACTATAGTCAATCTTTCCAACACATCTAGGACTCTAGCCAAAAAACTTCAGGTAACACTTCTTTCCTTCGTACTTGTCCAATATGAACCCAACATCTCCGCAATAAAATGATTTGTCTAGATCCGAGTTTTATGTGCATTCATTTTATACAGTGCCCGTATATGAAAAGCAAAATGTGGTGGTTTTGAATCACAAATTATGAAACAGCTACAGCATAATACTTAGTTCTTCAAAAGAGCTTGATCTCCAGACTGATGATAGCTTCTGGCTTTGGTTTTCTCACCTACGAGAGTTTGGAATACTGTCTTCTGCTAACTCCAAGAAACCATTACATAGGATCTCATTCCAAAATTCATCAACAATGTGTAGTTATTCATAGAATCATAGAATTGTTGAGGTTGGAAGGGACCTTTAAGATCATCGAGTCCAACCTTTAGCCTACCCTGACAAGAGCCACTTCTAAACCATGTCCCTAAGTGCCCCATCTACCCTTTTTTTAAACACCTCCAGGGATGGTGAATCCACCACCTCCCTGGGCAGCCTATTCCAATGTTTAATAACCCTTTCAGTGAAAAAATGTCTCCTAATATCTAATCTAAACCTCCCCTGACGTAACTTGAACCCGTTTCCCCTTGTTCTATCACTTGTCACCAGGGAGAAGAGGTCAGCCCCCATCTCTCTACAACCTCCTTTCAGGTAGTTGTAGAGGGTGATAAGGTCTCCCCTCAGCCTCCTCTTCTCCAGGCTAAACAACCCCAGCTCCCTCAGTCATCCCAGTTGGAAGGTTTCTCCAGAAAAGCACATCTCTGGTCAATGGAAAACAGTTTTCTAACTTCCAACATATATTCATGGACAGCTTATTCCCACTCATCACTTCCCACACACTCATCTCACATTAGTTTTTCTTAGCTTTACTATTTCTTTTCCTGGTATTCACTTCAATCTTTAACACACTTACTGGCAGTAACCACTCTCCTCGGTCTCCACTTCGCTCAGCTGAACAAGCCAAACTTTTACAGTTCCCTAAGACAGATTCTCCGTTTTCCTGATTTTTCTAGAAAGAGCTATCTGTACCTGCTTTACCCTGAATGCATCTTTCTGAACCCAGGTGGCTGGATTGCATGCTGCCTTGCATTTGAAGTTTCAATGTCATTTTAACAAAGCAGGGGTAACAGAGAGGTCTTCTGTTCTCACACTGGTGGTTTGCAAGCTACCTGGCCATGCTAGTCTCCATTCAGCCTCGGTGGGGAAGTTTCTATCACAGAAAAGACAACTGACACGCTCTCTGGCTTCCTTAGCAAACAAGACCAGGTCATTTAAATAAAAAAACCCCAAACTCAACAATCACCACAAACTTATCTTTTAACTGCTATCAAATTTTTCTCTTTTGGCACAGCCAGCTCATCTCAGTAGTGCAGGAAAGTGGAGAGAGTGTTGCTGATGCCACGTTATGTATGCATGCACGTGTGCATAATCAAATGCCTCAATTTCTTAAAGACACTGATCTATTATACTCCATGGTCATTAAGGCAAATTTCTGAAGCACATGCCGAGCTTTCAGTACATACCTGACATGCACCAGCTTCCACTGGCTACCCCACCTGCTTAACTAAAAAACACCACCACGATGAGCAAACAAAAAACTCTGACCTGACTGCTCTTGAAATGTGGTTATTTTATTTAACCTACTTCGAAGGCTGGTGCAGAGTCTGAGTATTGTAGCGGGTTGAATATCAATCATTCACGATTGTATTGTTCTTCACCTCTGGAGATGGATGTGAAGATTTTTATTGAAGTTCTGGGCAGCCACGAAGAATTGTACCCTGACATCTAGTGCAGGCATTTACCTGATTTCCCACCTATCAGGAAAAACAAATCTGCTCTCTCCTGTCCGCTGGTACGTATCAGCGAGGCATGGGAGGGTGAGGAACACGCAATAGTGGGCAGTGCTGGTACAACTCTCAATCTTTTGAAATTCAGTTTTTCCCACTGGCTTTCCTTAAAAAAAATTAAACTGCCTAGAGGGTAACCATGGTGAAGACAAGCCTCTCAGTGTGAGCTGAAGATAAAACTTGTACCGTTTTTTGTGTGTCTGCAGAGAACTGGACAATAACTCTTGAGTGAACTGCCCCATTTGTTTCAATGAAGTGTTAACTCAGATACCCAGGGATAATAAAGTGAGGTCACCATTGTAAACTATTTCATTCATCATGAAAACATAGATTTAAACAATTTACTGTGACAATCTAATTTTTCTCTCAGATTGTAGCCTGTTTTACACAGATTCTCTTACCTCTCCCTCTAGCTCTGTACTATCTGAGTGCCTTCCCAGCCAGCAAGCGATGCCTCCTGGCACAGTCCGGTCTCTCTGTTCCCCTCTCCTGGGGTGGGGAGCATTTCATACTGCCATGCCAGCAGCTAGGGCACTCCAGGTATGGCTGGCTGAGTTAGATTATATTCTTACACCACCCCCGCCATCACATCAAATTTGCATTCCCATTTGAGAAATTAGTGTGTACTAAGCCTGTGTATGCTTTTGAGCCGGATACAGCATTACAGCAGAGAAGCAATGGCTTCGTAAAGCACCTCCCGTCTGTAATCAACCATGTGAATGCTCCTAACCCTTCTACCACAAAGTCAAACGAGTAACTTGATACCCTTTACAGCAATGCCTTGTTGAACTCTGAGCACTGGGGTGGATGTGCAGTCATTCTTGGGCTCTCAGATAGAAGTCTGCCCTGAATATCTTGCAGGGCAAGATGGGACAACCTCCTAACCAATTTCTCATGTATGTTGGACTACACAAGTGCTTTCACTGGAAACTCAAACAGTATAATTTAGGTTCGTGTTAAAGATGTTTTAGGCTGGGCTGTGTACCCTACCTCAAAGCAGAAGAGATCTGAGACAGAACTAACCCATCTTCGGTCCGTAATGACAACTAGCAGACAGGCAGGTAGTTTTCTTTTATTTTTTTGTTTGTTTGTTTGTTTGTTTTTTTTAAGCACCTGCAGGTCTTACTGACTAGCTGAACATTTCTAGTGTGCCTTGGAGAACCATCAAACAAGTTAAAATAAACAGATTTCACTAGGCTTTAAGCCAACTTTGTTTTGTCTTGAAATGTCCACACAGTCTGCTGTCTCCAACCATCTGAGATGCAGATGACTATTTGCTTAGCACTGAACATTATGGAAAGATGTTATAAAGCTCTACCCATGCTACTTCTAGAGATTTGTAACAGGTATGAGACCAGTTCAGATGTGGCTACACGTGAAGTGATGACATTTCTATGGGCTCAGGATGGTACCAGCATATTCTGTAGAAGTATTTTGCATCCTTTACTGTCATGTTGCATCTATGCAGTGTACTTAGGGAAGGAGTGGTTCCTCATCAGGGAAGTTGAGGAGACTGTTTAAATAAACACATACCATGGAGTACCTTTAGGATATAGTCAAAGTCCTAGACATGACAACCAAGCCTAAGGAGATCCGTATGAACGTGATGCTTCTCACTGGAGGGCAACCAAGGAGAAGTGAAGAAGGCAGGACAATTCTCCTTTGTAACTCTGCTTGAAATACCCTGGGGAGTTTGGGGAAGTAATGGTTTGGAAGAGCTGGAGCTTACATGGTGGGTCAAGGTCAAATGAGTCCTCCTAATGCCTCTCCCACAGACTGTTGCCTAATAGCCTGTGCAGAGCTCTACATTTTTCTTTTTCTTATGAAAAGGTTGTATTGCTTTTCAGTGGTTAAAATGGGAATATGTATTTTTAATACACTTTTTTTCTCCTTGGCAGCTACAGATTGAGAAAGATAGGTCCATGCAGAAAAGAGAATAAGGTCTTACCCCTAGAAAACCTTGGAAGAAAATGGCTTTTAGAAAGCCCACGTTCCACTCACTAATTGTCTAATATTTTCTCAAGGTCTAGCAAAGGGCTTGAATCAATAATAAGTTGCATACAACAAGCTAGACAGGTTAAGTAGACTTAGAACTCTTGTCAAACTACATGACATTAATTAACATTATGAAAGCAAGTAATAACAATACCCCATAAAAACTGCATTAGAATGGAGGTAGAATAACACAGGTCACGTTAACTTACTGCATAAGGGAAAGGAGGGGGTAGCATTTTTTTTTTTTCTGGTGAGAGTTAGGAAACTATGTAGCTCAGAGGCTATAAAGAGACCTCAAGTATCTTAGGTCAGGGGCCTCAGATGGTCCCACACAGGCAAACTGGTGGACTCAAGTAACATTCCACTGAGAAACAGTGCGATGTTACATGAATGTTAGGTTCAGTTGGGCTAAATCCAGTTGCAATGGCTGGGGTTTGATGCTTACTTTGGTTTGGAAAAAGAAGGAAGGGAGGGAGAGAAAAGAGGAAGGAAAAGAAAGACAGAAAGAACAAAATAAATATGGTAAGGAAGAAAGAAAGAAAAGAAACAAGTGAAGTGGAAGAGGCACATTCATCCTAGGCAGGCCTATGCCTACCATCCTTTCTTCCTGTGTCAGTGGTGGATGATCACAAGCCAGCTAGAAGAAGGGGAATAAGGAAGGAAGGAGAAAGAGGGAGAAACCATACCGTCAAGGTGTATGGGGTTGCTGCTCTCGTGTGTACTACCCTCAGTGCCACTGATACCCTGACTACTTCTCTCAACACTAAGAAAAAGTAGCAGTATCAAAAGCTGCCATGGCCATGCCAGAATTAAATCATGCCTGTGTTGGAGTGGCCTGTTTTGTGATCTATTGTTATGACCTTGCTGCTGATTTATAGCTTCTTGCCTGAAACAGTGCAAGGAGTGATAAAAAGTTTTTTTCTTTTTAATTCCATACTGCTGTCATCAATAGTTCCTCCTTGGATGTGTTGTGCAAGCCTGTGAAATAAAACAACTCCCAGGTCTCTTCACCCTTATATTATTTTCTCTTCCACTATCTTTTTGTGCCATGTAGGAACCATAAAATAATAAAACAACTCAGCAGTCTCTCCTACCAGTTCGTGATGCACTCTAAGTACATTTTTATAGCAAGTGTAATGTTAATGAGCACCAATTACTCTTGGAAATCATCATAAAAGGCATAAAAAGGCTGATACTGTATATTTGATATCCTCTGGAGGCCATCTCCAAGATGGAAGTGCAGTTCTAAGAGAAACATACACAAATTCCCTCTGTGAGAGGATGATAACTTCTGGGTACATGCTGCTTTTGTGGTTGGGTATGCATCACATTTACGGAAGTGCCAGGCCATTACTCATCTTTGAGAGGATGGAATTTACACCCTTCTGTAAAAAAATAATCACTTGATTGGGAAGGTGTCCTCAAGACTGTTACTGTAAAATCATTCTTGAGTGCTGAATACTGTCATTAAATGAATAAGGAGCTAATCAGCCTTTCTTCTTCTAGCGCTCAGTTGTGCAGACAAGGACTCCTTTCAGAAAACAATTAGAGTGGCATAAAGGGAATGAGAAAGGCTGGAGAAATGGTCAATAGGTCCTGAGAAGAAGCAGTAGTAGTAGTAGTAATAATAATAATAAATGTCTCAGTGAACATAATTTCTACGTGGTAATTCATAGGACAGGGAAGTTGATGAGACTTATCAGGGTTGTAAGAAGCTGCTAAGCGGCTAATGTTCATGGGACAATCCCATAAACATGTTGCAAATTCCACAGATGCGATATCTCCCGGCCAAGCCTTTTCAGAATTTTTTAAGGAATATTTTGTTATTTAATTGTGAGCCCCAGTTATCATAGGAGGCAGAAAAATGTTTAAACAACAGATAACACTTATTTCTGTCACTATGCTCCTTGAACTCCATGGTAGATAGCAGTGACGTGGAAGTCTGTATCTGACAACTTTATGCCCACTGGTTTCCTTCAGGGAAAAAGTCAACATTTGCTATTCATCTATACATCAGTACAGTAGCTGAGCACATTGTTTAATATTTATCATTACAATTCTCTGTCAAGCAAGAATTTTGACCCTATCTTACAGATGGCAGGTGAAGGCAAAAAGCAACTGGGTGTTAATAACTGGGCAGGTGTCATGTAGTATAGTACCTGTACTGACAAATTATTTTACTTCCCCTTGGTGTGCAAGTGTTTGTGGGATCACAGTTTGCTCCCCTTATATCTATCAGATGTTATCTCGATTGACTCAAATATCATCAGTGTTTACAAGCTTTAAAATCATTTACTGGGGGTCAGCAGAGAACCCAGCCTTCCACCAGTCAGCCTCATCTCCTTTTTTGTGTGCGTTTCTCCAGATAAGCTCAATCCTCAGGTAAAGCACTCAAGACAGGACACCCAAGGAGCTCTTACCAACTTGCTTACACTTATTCCACAACAACAGGATGCAAACAGTGGATTGGAGGGGAACTGAACAGAAGAAAAATCCATGGAGGATCATTGAAAATATCAAAACTACATGTGACTCAGGAAAGTTCAGAGCTAGAAATATAAGAGAGACTGGAAGAATAGTAGAAAGAAATTCTATATCTTTCCTGAACCTGTTGGAGTGGGTCCAGAGGAGTGCCACAAAGTTCATCCAAGGGCTGGAGCACCTCTCCTACGAAGAGATGCTGAGAAAGTTGGGGTTGTTCAGTCTGGAGAAGTGAAGGCTCTGAAGAGACCTTATAGCAGCCTTCCAGTATCTGAAGGTGGCCTACAAGAAAGTTGGAGCAGGACTTTTTACAAGGGCACATAGTGATATGGTGAGGGGTAATGTCTTTAAACTGGAAGAGGGTAGATTTAGATTAGATACTGGGAAGAAATTTTTCCGCTGTGGAGGTGGTGAGGCACTGGCACAGGTTGCCCAGAGAAGTTGTGGAGGTCCCATCCCTGGAAGTATTCAAGGCCAGGCTGGATGGGGCTTTGAGCAAGCTGGTCTAGTGGGAGGTGTCCCTGCTCATGGTAGAGGGGTTGGAACTGCATTGTCTTTAAGGTCCCTTACAATCTAAACTATCATATGATAATCTATATTCTTCCCCTAACCTTACTATTCCCTAGGCAGCCAGCTTTGAGCACTGCTGAAGATGGGCTACATGGATCTTTGTTCTCACGTAACACAGCTGAGTAGTCTGTTATGTTTATGGGTTCTTGGGAAACAACTTGTGGTTCACCAGGCTCCTCAGTCAGGTTTACATCCCACAAGAAAAACAGGGTAAGGGAATTTCTTGTTTGCAGCTATAAAAAGCTTCTGTGATCAGAAAAGAGTGTAACTTTTTCTACACAGTCATGGCTAGGCATCTGGTAAATCCTCCTAGTTTGCAGCTGTCCTGGACCATAAGAGGATGTCATATGATATGAAAAGGCTGAAGAGGTTGTGGTCATTCTGAGAAGACACGAAGGATTTTGCTTATCTCATGTAGCCCTGCAGGTTGCCTGGTGTCAGAAGAGATTTCAGAAGCAATAATTCTTTTAAAGCAAGGATTAGTTACTGAAGTCTTTTCTGTTCTGCCTTAGAAAGATACAAGTAAGGAAATCAAAAAATGGCCCCTCATTAAGATTTTAAAAAATCTTCCCTTATTGATATGTCCAGCAGAGGGTGTGAAAAATAGCACCCTTTCTTGAGTCAAGAAGCGGTGCGTAGGATACTGAAAGACAGTCAGCCCTCTATCTCCCCACCTCCCTCCTCATTAGCAGTGGAAAGCCCTGTCCCAGCCTACCCGCACACGCTGTGCGGTTCTTAACACTCAGAGCAGGGCTGCCATTTCAGACAACATGCTAATATCTTTGTCAAATTTCTCTCTAGTTCACTGTCTTTGAACCTTTTGTTGATACAAAAGTGAAATTTTTCAGAGGGGCTGATGAACCACTTTGAGAAACATGTTATTTACAGAGAGTTGCGATATTGTCTGTTTCTCTTTTCTTCACAAGTAATTTTATTTGTTAATTATCAAGACACGGTCATGCAAAGAGGATGCATACTGCAGTTAGAAAATACTGAAAGCTTTATATATTCTTCCAATTCTCCCCCCCCCCATCCCTCCCCGCAGAGCACTGAAAGCATTCCTTGGGGCTTTTTTGAACCAATGTGATATGAAAATACTGAAAAATCATAGCTCAAGTCCTTCGTAAAACATCTGTCATTGTGAACTGGCTTTATTTTAATTTCGGACAATTCAGGTCAGCCTGAACTATGGCTTGAATCATTCCTATATCAGTACTCTTAGAAGAACTAATTTCTGTTGCTCTGAAGTTTTCTCATCATAGTTGCAATTCCATGTTTCCATGGAGTAAAGGTAAATGAAAAGGACTGAGTCTACACTGGCACAGCTGCAGCTTGGGAAACCATACCTAGGCTATCTTTAAACTGTTCATACTGCAAGAACCATGGCAACAAGATTTAGCATGGGCTATAAGACTCAACAGGGAATTGATACTGCAACCATTAGCTTGGGATGAACTTTAAGATACCAAAGTTCCCTTTCCTTGGTCTACCTGGCTATCCTAATGCAATTATCTGCATAACACTCCTGTGAGGTTGAAAGGTGCTATTAGCCTTAACAAATCTACCATCTATCAGGACTACCTTCCTGTGGAAAAAAGATGCTTAATTCTGAGTTCCAGCAGCCTGGACAGACGGCATGACATAGGTGATAACCGTGAACCAGCTGGAGTGATTGCAGGAGTGCCTTTCCTTGCCCCCAAACACACTATAATTTCCCAGGAGTCATTTGGAAGATATTAGCAGTCACTTAAGCCACCCCCAAAATAACATTTCTTTCTCCTCTTTAAACTAGTGACATTTAATTATAAAAGAGAAATGTAAATAACTTTGAAACATCTCCAGCTCTGAAAAGCTCCTTTAATGTCCACAATTAGCTGCCAGCTTTGTCAAATAATATATCAAATAGTCACTTGTCTCCAAACAGGAAAGTGGTAGCCAATAAATCTCTGAACTAAGCACTACCAGGAACAGGGACATTGTCTTTTGAAAGGATGCACTTAAACAGAACACCCAACCACATGGCCAGCAAAACCCAGCTCTACAAACTGCGACAGGTTTGCTTTGCACATTTCAGTACCGAAGCAAATTTTCCTGGTCCAGCCTCCATGCCACTGGAGGCTTTTGTCAGGACAACACAATTCTTTCCAGTTCCCTGAGGAACTTTCACGTTGTATACTGCTGTTTGCCTCTCACAGAGCTACGTTTGCACTGGCAGGCAAGGTACGGGCACCAGAACTCGTCAAAACTGTGTGGTTTCAAAGCCTGCAGCCCTCTAACTGCACCTCCCGTGCCCTACCTCACAGCGAATAGCTCAGGTATGAGGCAGTACTACAGAAGGGAATCGCACTGTGCCATGTGGCTGTGCCACCCTGGGTTTCCTTGGGCAGTTGTGCACGACACCGTCACCTGCTGTAGATTGCCAGCTCTCTAGGTCTGGTGGTTCCTTGGGGAGAAGAGGGAAGAACAGCTTTTCAGGAACGTTAATTTTTTTCTAAAAATTGTCAGAGCTTTATACGGCACTGGCAGGTCCTCTGAATCCAGCCAGGTCATATGCTGCCTCAGCACATCCCTTGCTAAGGGGGGGCCCCCTTCCTGGACAGCTCTGTCTCGCCCTCTCCCAATACTAATATCTGTCTTCCTTAGAGCATTTAGAAAGGGATGTTACATGCTGCACAAGGATGTCATGCACTTCTTACACCAGCAGACATTAGAATAGCCTCAAGAGGGGTTTGAACAGAGATTGTGACTATAGAATTCGGTAATTTATGGAAGGGTGAATTGAACACCCCGTGGAATCAGCGGGAGATTGGCATTATCTACTAGGGACAGAAATTTAGCCTATACCTTTTTATATTTACTTTTATTTGTAGTACTAGTTACAGATATTTTAATAATATAATCACTTTTCTTATATATAGTCCATGGAAAACCAAACTTCTCAAATTGTACAATTAACTGTTTTTAAGGAAAGACTTATTTATAGTGCACAAGCTCACAATGATTTATGTTTTAGTTTCTTCTTAATTTTGGCTTCCATATGAGATCCTCCTCTGCAAAATGGATTAGGTTGTAATCTGTCTAGATTTGTGTCAAATCTAACCCCTCTTCATATATTTCATGTTCATCGCTTGCCGTAACGCTACAACCATGGCAATGATTGTATTAACAAGATGACAAGATTCTGCCTGTCCCATAATGAATGGCAGGAAGGTAGCACAATACCCAGTAAGTAAGAATTAA
Organism: Larus michahellis; assembly: GCF_964199755.1. Lineage (NCBI taxonomy): Eukaryota > Metazoa > Chordata > Aves > Charadriiformes > Laridae > Larus > Larus michahellis. Next base: position 62,728,680 of record NC_133901.1, read on the forward strand.
TCTTTTAAATCCAAATATATTGCTGATAGCAGGGCTTCCTGTTTAATGCTTGGAGGCACTGCGGGATGTTGGATTCTTCAGGTTTAATGTTAGACCTTCTACAGTCTCTTCTGTGTGACTTTAGGAATACGTCATTCTTCATGATCAGGTTCCTTTATATATTTATTATTTTAAATAAAACTATAGGCATTTTCTTAGGCCATAGAGTTTTCCATCTGTGATTAGGGTTTGTAAAAAACCCTGTGATCTCATGAAAGAAACAAAATTCCACTGACTCCAGATAAGAAATTTGGATTGATGCAGTAAGCTTTGCTTTTCACAAGCAAGGGGGAAAAGAAAAAAAGAAAAAGGCAATATGCATTTATTAGATTTCTCCCTCCTTTATAGTTCTTGTGTAAAAAAAAAAAATCTTGAAAGCTTTCTCTTATATACCAGTGTTATGGATATTTTATTATTTAGTGACAGAATCTACAAGAAGCAATAGTGTTCCAGAACTGTTTTATACGATGTACTTTTTTTTTTTTTGAACTGGTTTAATCCTTTTGTACTAACAGCATATGGAAACAGAGCCTAGAAGCCATTTGGTGGTGGGGCAAGTGGATGCTGGAATTAATGTTCTCTATGACAATGGATTCGGTGCAGTGTCTATGCACAGTATCTATGAAATAGCGGCAGCTTTGTGCCCTGCAGTTGAAATCTGACAATGAAAAGGAAATTGAAATGGATGGATTTCTGAGAAGAGCCCTTGTGGGCAAGTTTTCAGTCACCTCTGCCTAAACTCAGCCACACTCAAAAGACTATTTTGGCTGCACTGTGGCTTTAATAAAACACATCCACTCCACTCAGTTTTGCTCTTAATGGCCAAATGCTCCCATCAGTGAAGTCACCACCAGGACTGGCAAAAACGGTCCATGTCAGCAAGATATCGATAGTGGGACTTGGGGACCTCATGGGCAGAGTTCAGTTTGGCAAAGTCAGTAGCCAAATTTCAAAAGCTTTTGGAACATTGGATGCCAAGTTGTCAACTGCCTGAAAGGGAGAAAAGAGCTTTTGAAAATCTGATTGCAGTTGGGCAGAAGGAACGAGCTGGAGGATAGCCTTTTCAGGCATATCAAAACTTGCCCTGTTGCTGTCAGGACCGGGCACGTGCAGCAGGTAATCGGTGTGTTCTGGCACTAAGGCTGTCAAATCAGCACATCTCACAAGCTCAAGTATCACACACATAGGCAAAACAACATAGGTAGAAATACATACACCCACAGAAACATTTCTTGCCCCTGACATGTTTTATCAACACTCTTTCAAGCTTAAGAAAAATTCACTTCTTGGCAGTCCAAACGATGACACCTCACAGCTTCCTGCTAAGCTATACAACTCACAGCACTAAGTAATATTTTATCACCATTTGACAGTTGTAAGCTCACGGAGCTTAGCTCTTCTAACTCGCCTCTCAACTCCAGCTGCCCTCTGCACTTTGCCAAGGCTCTTGTAAGCGCGCTGACACGCTGGGCTGCTGCCAGGGACAGAAAAGATCTGGTCTGCCTTTTCAGAAAGAACCTGCCTAACTGTAGGGAAATACAGGATTTTGTCAAGTCTATATACATAAAGGTATGCACACATACTTAAAAGGAAATTATGCCTGGCTTGTAAGCAATCGCTAGTTCTTGCATTTCCTGAAATCAATCATATTGCCTCACGTTATTTTTTTTTATTGTTATTTATTATCCTGTCTAACTAGGGATAGGGCAACATTGCTGAAACGACAGATAACGTAAGCTTGTCTTTCCTAAAGCACTGGCTTAGGTTTGGCACTACTTAATCATCACTTTAAAATGTTCCCAGCAATTTGCTTTTTCAGAAGCATATTAAGAACTGCAGTGTTAGATTGAAGGAACGCAGAGTAAGCGGGCATTGACTATGGGAAAGACAGAAGTCCTTTTTTTAGAAAATAAGATGAAATAAGGTAGCATGAAAGAAAACACTATGGATTGTCTGTGCTGAACAGTCAGAAAACTAATGGCTGATAAAGCCCATCAGTTCTTGGCAGGCTGACCAAACTTGGGAATTCAGACTCAGCCCAGGACACAGAGGACAGAGGTAACTGTCTCCTGTTTCCTTTCATGAAAGTACAATCAATAGAAATTATCAAGTTTCTGTCACAATGCTGGAAATAGAGGATTGATGAAGAAAACGGTTTGAGTGTCTGATCTAAGGCTAGCATCAGTTACAACAAGAAGAATCAAAATTCATCAGAATTAGTAGATCAAGCCTTCAAGGTTGTTTCTACTGATTGATGTCTCCACTGCTGTTTCATATATCACCAAATGGCATAAATACCGATAAATTCCCAGGGAAAACCGCAAATTGAATGGACAGTGTACCAGAACCTTGTGCACCCTGACCATCCTCCCCTCAGAACATGTAATTGGTTAAATGTATTGTTTGACTTCTCCTTGAGGCTGCACAAGCATTTTCTTTTCCTCTTTCATTTCATAGGTCGTGTTTGAGATGCCCTCCTGAGGAAGTGTGATATTAGCTTTACAGCCTTTATATAAAAGGTTTGTCTCAAATAGAACTAATACAGCCAGGACAGCAGTGACAATACTCTCTACATTGCCCCATGAATATCAACTTCATAATCTAATATGTGTCAATTAGGGGTGATTTGTGCTGTAGACCAGTATATGCTGTAACAGACACTGGAAGGAGACCAGCGCCATATTTTAAAACTTAATGTCCAAATAGCTATCATGCAGCAAAGACTTCCAGTTATTGCTGACCTGAAATGAATATAAAAAACATGATTTAAAAATAAATAGGCTCTATGCTTATATGGTTCTCCTGATGTCACCAACCAGGACCATTTACATCTGCCTTGCTTTGTTTTTCTATTTCTTATTTCTAGTCCTGAAATACAGAGCAAACATCTAGTCTCTTGGAAACCAAAGGCAAAAAACACTGATTTTTTTTTTTTCCTGATGATAAACAATCAACAAAGCAAATGAAGAAAACAATACATTCAGATGGGTAGATATTCAAAGTTCATCTTTCTCCATAGCCATAAGGGAATTTTTAAAGAAGAATCCTAATACGATCTGTGATTATTTTTAAATGGATTGACAGGAAGATAAGCACTTCATTTGACACTAATTATATCATAAAGATGGGCTAATTTTTTTTTTTGATTCATGACACAAGCAGGCACAAAAAACACATCTGGAAGAGGTAAAAATCTTGGGACCTCTCCCAGTGAGACTGAATGCCAGAAAATTGCAAGATTGTCTGCCAAATGAAAAAAGTTCAGATGTGTTTAGACACATATAGATGCAACCTGAAAAGTTACGTTGTCTCACTAGCTAAAATAACAGTGTTCTGCATTTTAACTTCTACATTCAAAAGTAGTCATCATAAATATTTAGATTTGAAATAGAAATTTAAAATGAAGTTTGAAACATGCAGTTCTAAAATCAGAATAGTACAGTGGTGAAGAAAACCTACCAAAGCTGGATTTTTTTGTCTCTGAAGTCCTCCTCTGAGGACCACATGCCTTTTAAGAAGATAAGCTTTTGCCAAATTGACTGTGCTGGTCTCAATAAAGGAGAAATGGGACAAAAATTGATGGCCCTTGTTTTTTTTAGACTGTATGTTCTGCTGGTTCTTCCTGACCTATGATCTATGCAATACCTATAGTTCAGGTGTAGGACTGAGTAACAAAGGATTTGGGGGTTTTTTCCCCCCCTTTGCAGAAGAAAGCAGTTATAATCTGATGTTCTTCAGGTATATATGCACCTCCTTACTTTTCATATCGAGTGCAGCAGACTCTTCATTTAATGAAACATAAGTCAATAATTCCAGATAATAAATAATGAATTAAGACCTATACATAGTCTTTCTCAACTATGAAAATATCTGCTCTTCATGTTTTTCTGCTGCATGCCTTGTCATTGTCTTCCAGTTTTTCCCCCAATCTCTCAGTCCATCTAATACATACGTTGCAAAGGACCAGCTTCTTCATTGTGGCAAATGGAATCTTCTCTTAGATTATTCCATATGACGAAAAAGTACTGTCATCCATTCACAAGATAAAAATGTCATCTTCAGAGTTACCGGGGTTTTTTTCCCCCCTTTGCAGAAGAAAGCAGTTATAAGCTGCAAGGATGTTATTAGACAGGAAGTCTAATATCCATAGACTGGTGATTTATTTCTGCAGTAATGTTCACAGATTCTTTATAGGCAGAGCTGCTTAAAAGCAGCCCTTGCGCTCAGTCCCTTAGTTTCTCTCGTCACTTGTCTAAATCTATACTCCTGCAGCAGACATCTGCCACTCTCCTGTTATTGGATGCTAAGCAGAAGAGGTGCTACAAGTTTCAATATTGCTGGCTATTACTGGGTAACCTGTAAAACTAAGAAGCAAGAGGAGCCTCACAGATACAACTGTTTCGCTACACAGGTCAGCAGCCCACTGCTATGCCTTGCCATTCTGTGTTGCAACCCTTCTCGACAAACTGTACCATCTATTTTTGCCTTTGGTTGTCCACTTTATGATTGGGAAATACATTGTGTTCTTTTCACAAGCACTCTGGATTCTATCGATTAAAAAAAGAAAAGCTACCAAACAAAACAACAATCCAAAAAAACCCCAAAGCAACAAAAAAGGCCTCTCCTTAAGAGTTTGCTATGATTCATTATCGGACCTCCGAGATGTGAAGCACCATACACGAGACAGAAGTGTTACATAGTCCACTCAATGTTCAAAGTAAATTTAGAAAGCTTAATTTACTGACTGAAAACAAAATTTAAAGATTTTAATCACTGATCATAAGACATGCATAATTTTGAAAGGAAAAGGCCCTGCATCTATTAACAATTGCTGCTAGCATTCATCACTCAAAAGGGAGTATTTAGTTTTGCCTTGCCTTTCTGCTGTTTTTCTGCTATTTGTGAATGATGCAACTAGGGTCAAAGTTATTCCACAGAAAAAATTCCAGCCAGTAAAGTGACAGCAAAGTGAATGAGGCTCTCTACATGACAGTCCCTTCTTCCTGTGTAATCTCTAGACAAGTCTATTCATAAATGGCCCCTGGGTTCCATTTAAAGGCCTATCAGCTCAGTAGGAAAGGTCTTCTAAAGACTTCTGACTTATGGAGAAAAATATCTTCTAGCTGGCCTGAGGGCAATTTTTTCCTCTCTGTTTACCTCTCCTTGAGAGGCAGCAGCCCAAATAAAAATAGTGTCCAGAAAGCCCTGTTCATAAAATGAAAAAACAGGGAAAAAAAACAAAACAGAAAAGAGCTGAGGCAGAGAGATGGCCAGGGTATTGCATCCTTTGGTGCAAGGAGCATATATGCCAATGAAAGCATGAATTTGGAATCTGAGATCCACCCAGTTCCAATCTCTCTTCTGAGTTTGGTCAAAGGACTGACTTCTCCTCCTCTCTGCAAAATGAACCCCCATGACAGCTGTGGCCAGCACTTGCAACACCCCCTTACACAGAGAAGAGTGATTATTTGAGATTCTTAATTGATACAGGTTACTTAGATCCCATCACGAGGTATCAACAAGTCTCAATAAAAAAGACTCTCTTTCCATTGACAGCAAAAGATGCTGAAGCGGCCCCTGGACAGCTTTCTTCCCTGGGCATCTCAGCAAAATAAGAAAAACTTCCATTTAATTCTTCTTTTGAGCTTCTAGTGCTTATAAATCTTCAGGAGAGGACTTGCTGCAACCTGAGAAGGTTGCAGTGGCCATTGCCATGGTTGCTGTCTCCCTCAGCAACCTCTCATGGTGGGACAAGGAGTTACTATCAAGCAGGCTCACCAATTAACATCACCAAGACTTTTGCCATCAGAAGAGACCTCAACTGTCAGATGTGGACACAGGAATGGTGAGGGAACAAGCTCCACACTTCCCTGGAGACCCCAGCCTGCTGGGACTGAACGAAAGTGTCTCCTCCATCCCTTGGGTTGACTGCCTGTGCTCCCGTGGCAGCACTTCACAAGGTCACACAAAGCCTTTCATTCCCCATCACTGCCTTCCCTCCTTCTATCCTCTTTGCAGAGGGAAATCCAGCTAGGACCCCCTCTTCTCCACCCTAAGTACCAAGCCTTCCTCCAGCAGGCTTTTACACCTCCACTAGCACCCCAGCTACCCAGGGAAACAACCAGCCCAAAACCCTAATGAAGCTCCTTCCTCCCTAAATACCACACTTCATGGCACGCAGCGCTGCTGCCGCGTTTCTAGGAAACTACAGGTTTCCTTTGCGGTGCCCATAGCCCCATTACTGCCTTCTTTCTTCCTTTTATTACTACTCGAAATGGCTCACCTGAAAATAAATGACATTATAAATCTACACTCTGGTTGATCAGTGACAGAAAAACAAGCAGCAAGATGCCCTCTGGGCTGCCACAATTGTGCTGGAGAATAAATGGGTTAGGACTTCTAGGTTTTTCTAGAAAGACAGACCTGAGCCCAACATTGCTCATGCTCAGTACTCAAGCGCTCAGACAAAGCTCGACAGGAAACTGAGGCTTGAAAGACAAAGTCACTCATCAAAGACATTCAGTGGCACCTTGAAACCAATCAGATAATTAATAGTAATTTCAGGTGGCTCATACAGAGTCTTGAGAAGCAATTGCCTCCCTTGAGCAAACTTGCACTTATGGTGGATTTACTCCAAGAAGATATTTGGCTTTGTTTTTTTTTTTATCAGAGCCAAAAAGGGATAAAAAAAGCTTTTAATCACTGTAAGAATCTCATTTAATCAGACTACTGTCTGGGTTCATTTCTTTAGCGGTGATGAATTAACCTAATCATGGCTTGATTTAACTAGGACCTTTGATACTGTAATATTAAGTTTTGCAGTTAGTTGCCTATGTCTCTGTGTCTGCTACAAACCTTGCTCACAGAAACAGCTTGAAAAGAAAGGTCTTAAATGCAAAACCTCTGACCAAATTTATACCAGCAGCCACGTTCAGACTTTGCTATTCTTATATTCTGAATGTGCATAATTAAATAATTATTACGAATTATCTTATGAAGCACATAAAATGATTCTGATTATGCAAACCTAAACCAAGTAAACAAATTTAGTGTTTCCTAATGGGAGCCAGTATCTAAAGAGGAAAGGAAGATTAGAAAGAGTCCCCAAATCCTTCAGATTCTTGAGCAACATGATTTATATCATGATCATATTCCCCGTGTTTCTTTTGCCAGAGAATTCATTTGGACATTGGATTCATACCTTTTTGGCTAGATACTTTTAAATGTACAAGCTAATTAAAATAAACTAACTGTTGCACTTGGAAAGAAAAAAAAAATAGTCACAGGTAAGACAAACTGGTTAACATGAAATCAGATGTAACAATTATATTAGAGCAAGCTTAAACTATAGCCCAATGGAGTCATGGCCAGAGGATTTTTCTGAAACCATATGGTATCTGCCATGAGAATGTGAAGAAATATTGTTCCTAGCCACATAGCTGTCTGAAGCATGGCAGATGGAGGGAATGGTACACATGCCAGCACGTCTAATTAGCTCAGAGACTCTTAATTCCTCTGTTGTTTTTAAAATGCCGCTCTTCCAAAGTCTGATCCAACGTGCATGGAAGTGGAGTTTTTCTACTGACTGACTAGTTGCAGAGTTGCTTGCAAGACACAGGCAAGAGAAAGGAATGGATCAAAAGCAAGGTGGAGACTGGGCTACTTTTGACCATTAACTCCTCAGGTCTTTACTGTGGGTCCAACAAAGTGGACATTTCCAACTCAGTCCAGGTTGGGGATGCTCTTAGATGTTCTTCTCTTGATGTAAACATACACACTGAAGGTAGTTTTCTTTTCTTTTTCTCTCCCTCTCAGAAAATATTTTTATCTCCCAGTTAAAGCCCTGCTCCTTCTCCCGTTCCCATTTTGTTGTCTCTTCTCCAACCCATGCTCCTGCACATTGACACACTGCAAGGCATCAGGCTGTGCTAGGGATTGCACTCCCTCAGGGGTGGCTTGTTCTCACATCAGCTGCCTGGCTGGGTCCAGTCACTGCGCTTCATCCTCTGCTAGCTCTCCCCCTCCTAGGGAAAACTCAGGCATATAGCTGAGGGACAGTCACCCACCAGCCCTGCGGACTCCGACAACTTCAGGAGCAGAGCTGCTTCTGCACAAGGGGAGCACTTGCCGCAATGATTCACAACACAGCGGAGGGATGTAGGCTCAGCTGAGCTGTGAAGAAAAAGTTTCTTTTCTTTTGCTTTTGGAAGGAGGCAGCAGACTGTAGGAAACCTCTTTCCCAGGCCAGCACTGACCTTGTTAACCTGATCATGCCAGGCTGGGGAGAGATCCGCTCCCTTTATTTATTTGCCAGAGGGAGCCAAGCTGATAGCTGCCAAGACAGCCTTCACACAGCCCAGTATAACCAGTCACATGTGTTCAGTTCTGCCAGTCTGTACCCAGGGCTGGCCTGAGCTAATCCATAGAGAGGGGTTAGTGATGGACCAATAACTTGTGCTTTGATAATCCGTTTCCACAAACAAACTGGGGGTTGCTGGGCTGAGCAAGCATTGCCATCTCTACCTCCTATGTATGGAGGCACAGGTATGTGGGTAGTTACGTGACTCCAATAAGATGAAGTGGAAAGTTTGAGGCAGCACTCAGCAGTCCTAAACATTGCCATTCAGCATCATGGGGTATCTTACTCAACTTGGAGAGGCATTTAAAATAAAATCAGGTCCTATATCTGCAAGTCAGACAGTTTGGATAACTGTTCCTTTTCATTGTAGTGTCCTTGGGCATATCTAGGTGTTAGAAAAAGAAGAAACATTTCCAAATAAGCAGCCTTTTTTTGTTCTACCTCCCTCCTGAGTGGAGAGGTCTGTCAAGTGTCCCAACCTTGATTTGGTACATAAGGCAAGACCAGAGTGGACATGGTCTGAACCTGTTTTTCACTCATGCAGAAAGTTTCAGTTCAAACCCTGAAAATGCAGGTTTTTGTATAAACAAAGAAATATAACCCCTACATAGCACAGATAAACCTGCATAAAAAAAACCCAAAGGACTCACCCAGATGTACACTGCTGCTTGCTCCTGTGATGGGCGTACAGATACATTTGTAAAGGTTTAACAGAGTTCCTACACAAGAATATGGTCAGGAACTTCATTGTCAGGGTAGCTACATATGTTTGTGGTTTTTGGTTTTTTCCCCACAAGGAAAAATATTTCCGCTGGAAACTATTAGCTATTATTCCCTATTCTGCTGAATAGGGACACTATTCCCATATTCTAAAAGCACACAGGGATATTCACACATTACCTGGGCTGGCAACTCTGCTTGGGGTATCTGGTTCTTCCCCTGACCCAGCAGCTCCAGCTCAATAGTTTCCCTTTTCAAATAATTACCCGATGAGAAGTTAGAACTTTAACTCCTTTTAGCATTTGGCAAGATTTGAGCGTGAGTCCAGACTTTTGGTTTAAGTTTAGGTTTTATTTGAGGGCTCTGCCTTGGAAAAATGGGTAGGAATCTTGCTACTCTCTAAAGATATTTGAACTGCAATGCCAGTGCAGACAGCATGTGAAGGTTTAAGCACATGTTTAAGGCAAAGATGTAATTCCTGCTCTGTCCTTGGAGAATCCAGCTTTTAAAATTCTTTATAGCAACTCTTACAATATGCTTTCTAAACCAGCTCAAAAAAAAAGTCAGACCTACTACTATATAGGCTGATATAGGTTAATTTAATGTTTAGGTTTGGCCCATGAATAACTGCAATCAAAACCAAGAAATACTTTCCTTCCCTCTTCATATAACTAAATGTGGCCAATAAAAACAATCCACCCCTCCCCAGCTTAACCAACCTCAGAACTCAAAGCGACAGAATTTAGCTCTTTCCTCTGCCTTGATGTTCATAATTGTCTAGTTTGATTTTTTTTTTAAGTATTCTTTGTATGAAAACAACATTTCCCAACAGTGATTTATTTAAGCCCTTTTTAAATTGCCTTACTGGTTTTGCTTGACGTTTACTACTCCGCAGTTTTAACCACATTCATAATCCACTCAGCATATGGTAAAATCTAAGAAAATTCACAGTCAGAGAACCATTAGAGTAAGCAGAATGAGACATATTGCCTATTTAGCCTTATATATTGCCTGCAGAAATTGCTTTTGCTTCCAGGCAAAGAAACTCTGCTTAGCATGTAGATCTTCAATTATTAAGTGTAACGATGCAGAGGAAAAAGTTGTTCTTTTCTGTCCCCTGGAGGTAAGTAGCTTATGACTTCAAGAACAATGGCAAATACCCCAAAGCTTGAGTTCTAGATAGCAGCATTATATCTACAGCTTTGCAAGGCAATACAGAATTCCTGCTTGTTTAGCAAACCGCAGCATTTTGTGTATCGACATGTGAAGTGACTGGCAAACACACTCAAAGGAAAAAAAGGAATAAGTATATTGAAGGACAGAAGCATCTCACTAAAGGACTGAGAAGCTACACATTTTTCCTTTGGTTTACAGTTTGAAGGTAGTTCAGTCATCACCAACAGACATAATGCAAAGGCTGTTTTTGAAGTGCTTGACTCAGGTGGGATGTAGGATTCGGAGAGATTTTGCCAGTCATGGGGTTGAGTCCTGTCCCTTCGTTGTAGCTCTGTATTTGATTAGACCCTGGTGCATGCAGGCCCACAAAAAGTCCACTCAGGAGTGCACTCCACACTAACCACCCACAAGGCTGCGATCATCCTAACAGCCCTTCCGAAAAACCAAGGCATTATTGAACTGTGGAGCAGATAGGCAAAAATCAGTTTCCTACTTGAACTGAAAAGTACTTGTAGTCTTGAGGTCGAATTCATCAGCACTTATATTAAAACTAACATCTCATTTTCCCTGAAATAAATAGATAGCATAAAACTTCCTGAAAGACTGTCACATACCATACAGAGTGTCCTGCCTGAAAAAAAATGATTACTACAAAAACCAGAGAAGTATCATCATTGTATTCTTGACCAAACACTGTGCATTATCAAAAAGTGAATACTTGTGCATACTTGGTAACTTCCGTTAGCTAATTTGCTTCATCTTGAACTTTGAGAGGATGTTTGGAATTTATTATACAGGCATCACCCTTGCATTTCAGATAATGCACTACAAGCTCTCTAGTAACATAATGAAGTTGATAACACAATTAAATTGTTGATATTTAATATAAAAAGGAAGAAACACAATGTTTTCCTGCCAGAGAGTTTCTTGGGAACCAGTAAAGCAAAGGAAATAAATTATCCATTGGTTGGGAAGAGTACAGATCTTAAAAATGTTCCCTAAGCATCAGCTCCAGGGATATCACTCACTCAGTTCCTTTGGCAGCAAAGCAGTGACATCTCTTTCATAGAAAAAATGAATTATGGAAGTGATCAATGCAATGTAGTCCTGAGGCAGCAGGAGTCCAGAACATCAAGTTCTATATACAAAGCAGAAATGAGGTCACTTATGCTCAACAGCGGGCCATAGCAGGGACCTTCCAATTATTTTACTCAGAAGAGAGACTGGTAGTAAACTGGCTTTGTATCAGGAATATCAGGTATCTTTCCTGCTACTTTGAAAAGACTAGTTTATATTTATGAAACTTCTGTTTACTAATCAACAAGTAAACAGCATCTGACTACTCCAGTCTCAATAACAATAACCAACGGATCACAGAAGCACTCAGGATAACAGAGTTGTTGAGGAAAGATGGTATCTGTGCTGAGGAGGGACATATTGCCAGATCCCATCTTCTCAGGGGAGGTTCTGGAACAGCATGAAGTGAACGATGAATGGTGTCGCTGCTTACCAACATGGGCTGAGTAACAGGGGATCATGGACAGAAACATGCTTTCAGGAAGTGTTGTAAGGGTTGGAGAAGAGATTGTGGAAATGACACCATGCTCTGAGGCCTCCTGGAAGAAGCAACAGGAGGCTGACAAAGCAATGCATTGAGCCTGCCACTACAGACCTGCACTCTCTCTGTATGCCTGCATGTCCTGAACCGCAATCCACAACTCTTCTAATGCGTTGAGCCAGAGCTACCACATCAAGCATAAAGCCAGAGACTCAGGTGATATTAGCCCAAGCATACCAGTATAGCAACATGGATACAGGCATCCAAACACATCTGTCCATATAGCTGTATGCAAAGATATGCCAACATTTGCCATAAATATACAGTGTTAGCATATTGACTAGACAGCTCCCACTGTTGGCTTGGAGAAAGACCAGGGCCAGACACAGGTGACAGGCACCTACTGGAAGATCTGCATGGACACAGGAATTACAGGTCTCCAACACAGAGAGGATACCCTGTTTCACACTAAGCGTAAGAGACTCAGTGAGAGACAGATGGATGTCTTTTGGGACATTCAGAGAAACGGACATATTCACCACATGGTGCTGCTAGTGGAGAAGCATATTTCATCATCTAGGCTTAAAGAGAAGTTGCAGACTGAACACTTCACTTGAGATATGATTAGAATAAAAATTACTATGCAGGACTGTTGAGTCTGGATCTCATCAAGCTGGGGAAAAGAGCATATGGTGACAGATGTTTACCATAACCCAACATTCATCATACTCTGAAGGAATATTGTTAGATATCTATGTCTGTTGTCCAAAAAAAAAAAAAACCAAAACCAACCACCACTGACAGGCCTGGATACCATCATGGAGATCTGAACTAGAAATATCTGCTCAGTATACAAGTGGCATACCAGATAATAATAGTAAGGGGTAAAATAATACGGATATCGTATAGCTTTGAGATATATTAAAAATACAACAAAAGAAAACCTCAATCTTGAAGTCTTGAAATTCTTCCCATTCTAGTGGGAAAGAAATGCTTTCTTAATGGTGTACAACGTGTTGCAGCAGAAATTGTCCTGCAGTGCAGGAAATATTCTTCAAGGAACAAATGGATTTGAAAGATCAAGGAACAAAGAGGAAAAAAACAACGAAACCCAAAACAAACCCTGAATAGATCCTTAATTATACATTTTGAATAAGGCAGCTCTCTGGCTAGTTTTGTTTTAACGTAATTTTAAAGCAAAGTCCTTCAAGCACTGTGGAGACAATGTAGATGATAAATCAGACATCTCTTTAACTGCTGTAACTCTAAGATATTTTGCATATTCTGCTCAGATCACATTTTAGGCCCTTTTTGTGTGTGCATTAGTGATTAACCTCTGCAGGGGAAATGGAGAGAGCTAAATGAATAATCCCAATTAAGTATGACAAAAGCATTTATCAGTCCAATAGTACATCTTTTGTGTCTCTTTCCTTAGGCAGTACATAGTTGATGTCTGCAGGAGGGAACCCTCCAGAAAATTATCTGTGTAATAGGGTTTCTCTGATCCACTTTTTGATGATCAGGAAGACTGGTGCAGCTGTACAACAGGGCTTGCCTGCTGTCTTTACACTTCCTCTGCGAGGTGTGTATCAGAGTTCTGCTGAAGGCTCTCCTGCAGCCCCTAGCTTCCTTAACTTAAAATAATGTGGGAGACTGATGTACGAACGCAGTATATCTATATATATATACACACCCCCCCAACATGATTGCCATCCTTCTGTGAAAGATCCCACTGCCTGGGACAAAGCACATGAGATGTTGAGGGAAAGTTCTTTGACACTGTATCTGAACATAGTGTTTGGCCATTATTTTGAAATGTGGCATAACTTTCCAAAAAGCATTCCCTTGACCCTAGCCTAAAAGATATCTATGAAAAGAAAAGGAACAAATTAATCAAAACAAAAAATCCTATCCATGCAAAGATTAGCACCAAAAACCAACTCAGAGGTTCCATGAAATCCCCAAAATTTCGCTACAGGTTTCAGTGGAGGCTTTCTGTGAGGAATACAGACTAAAAGTCAAGACAGAGGAGAATAGTGAATCATAGGAAAGAATAAAATCTCATAGTACATAAGATAACTGAGAACTAAGTACAGTGCTTAAGTCCTTTAAATCCACTTAAATGCCAGCATTCAAGAAATCCTACAGCAGTTGGTGGAACTGCTTGTTTATCTTCAGATGAGTGTACACATAACTAAACATTAAACAGAAATGTATTTCAGTGTCGTATTTCCCAGTTCAGATTAAAAGCTGAAGTTGATTATACCTTATTAAACCTCATCTAGACATGCTCAGTCCAATATGGTTTATTTTCTAATCACGATGGAAGCCTTAAAACTCCTGTTAAGATTTCTAGGACCCACTGGTTTCACCAGCAAAAACACTTTATTCAGTTTTGTGGTGTTTCTGAATAGGGCTTGAATCCATGGAAGTACAAAAAAAAATAAAATCTTTAAAATAGAAGCTTATATGTGGGCTAGTACCTATTATGTAAATTTCTTCTTTTTCTTTTCCCATCACTTGCAAAAATAAAGTTCAACCACATTTTATTGGACAAGATGTTACTCCTACGGAGATTCTGACTGGACACAGGAGAAAAATTTTTCACTATGAGAACAATCAGCCACTAGAATAATGTCCCCAGGGAAGCGGTAGATTTCCCATGATTGGACACTTTTAAGACTCAGCTGGACAGCGTGCTGAGCCACCTTGACTAGGCTGTGCTTTTGCCAAGAATGGTAGGACCAGATGATCCTTGAGGTCCTTTAGAAGCTTTCTATAATTCTGTGAAGGGGACTTACACTAGATGTACTCTTGAGATCTATTCTAGTCCTACATTTCTGATTTTGTCTCCTAGAGCAGATCAGGATACATGTTGCTCATCAGAATGAAATTCAAATAACTCTTGTGTTCGGCACACGCCTCCTGGGAACGAAAAGCCCAATGGTCTCTTGACATTTACAGCTTGCTACATAGATCTCTTCCTGCCTAATTACAACAAAAAAGATATTTTTATTAATTGAATTTCTTTCTAGTTTAAATCTCTCTTGGCTTCATATGCAGGGAATTTTGGATTAGATCTCAATATTTGAGACGGAAAATAAAATACTTGTGATTGTGTTTGGTTTTCACCGTCTGTTCTTAAATGACATCGTTGCCATGTTCCTCTAATGTACTTCACCTCTGCAAGCTCCTTCAAGGGCACTAGGGCAGACTCCAACCTAAGCATAGAACTGATGTTTATGGCTACACACAGATTAAAACTAAATGTCAAAGTACAGAAGGAGGCATGCTAAAGGGTAACTATTAAAAAGTAATAACACCAAAAAATTACTTGGAGCAGGTGAACAGTTTCATTGAAATTCCCTTTGTGCTGAGATGTAGACTTTTGCCCTTTGCTCCAAGAAAAATCAGAAGATACTTGAGAGAAAAAAAAAATATGTAGGGATTTCTCAATTTTATCATAACCAACATATTCTCATCTCAGAAAAAGCTAGCTGAATGTTCTTACCACTCAGAGCTACTAGTAAATGCAGCAAGCAAGAGGTTACTTCCATGTATCGCAGAAAATATAAATAAGACAATAAAAGTTGTTTGGTTTTTTTCCAGACTATAAAGTATAAAGTAATATTTTGTGGGACAGTCTGAATTTGGGCACAAAGAAACAGAAAATGAGTTCCCAATGAGGATTCATTTACTTTGTGGTATAGAATAGTTAAGAAACACAGAAACACGGAGATAAGAAAGCAGTAAATTGCTCAAAAGAGGTGGGCAGGAGGTAGAGCAAGAGAGGGATGCAGACAAAGCAGCAGAGAAAGTCCTGCTCTAACAGTCCAGCCATGTCCAGAACAGGAAAAATCCGTATCCAATGATAAAAAGAATTTCAGAGACTTCTCAGACTTACTGACTGAAGAATGCTTGGGCAGCCTGTTGTTCCTCAAATCTTCCTTAGCCTCTCCTATTATAATTGTCCTGTTAAAAAGAAACTTTTCAGAAGGTAAGTCCTAGTCACCTCTTCCCTCCAACATGAACCATCCATCTCTGCAATATGAGTCACAAAAGCAGGTAAAGACTCTCCAGTCAGCACTGAAAGAGCCAAAGAATGTGGCTGCTAGAGCAGTAGGGTGCTGGGGCTGTCTCTGCCGAATACCTGCTCTCAACATGCGACACAAGGGAACCTTGCAGTCAAGAAGCTTGTCCAGCTTCAAGGAAAGCATCTCTGCTCGCTGCACTAGCACAATATTTCCTTGAGAATTCCAGCAAGTAACTTAATCTCATTGTCTTATTTCTCCTCATCCAGAAAACTGGGTTAATGATTTTCCTTTTATTTATCTTTAATATTCTGACTAAAATTCTCCAAGGCAAAGGCATTCTTACTTTCGCTATAGTTAGCACTAGCCGTACAAAATTCAGAGCGTCTGTTTTTTGACCTTTGAGGTATCTTTTGGCTTTTCACTGCAGGCATGAGGGTTGGGAACTTGGTAGGATTTTTTAAAGGAAAGAAAGGTTGTATAGCCATAAGGCTTCTAGGGTTGCAGCTTTAAGAGAGACACCCTGCACTACATTGCCAATAATTAAATCACAGGTGTTTTACTCTGTTTACATATGATATGTGAAATCAATCTACTTTAAGGCTTATACTTGTTATTTTAAAGAGTTATTAGGAAACCCTCCACTTCAGCTTCTTAGTGATGGAAGGCTTGCTCCTCAACCTCTGCTTCTCCCTTTTTTCATCATCACTCTACTACAAGAGCATCCTGCATAGAGCTAAGCTTTAAGTACAAAAGCAGGGCTTTGAATCAAGAGATTCTGCTGTACGTCTGCAATAGAAAAACATTCTGGCTGCTGCATCTACAGGCCTTTGGAGCCAAAGAAGGGTGTTTCCCCTCTAACTTTTGGTATTCAATGGAAAGTGTTCAAATAGAACAAAGTCACCCGAGATCTTGGAAAGACTGAGTTATCACCACATGACAGGATGTAGTTACTCTGGCCATGTTATGAAAAACACAAACAACAGGCAAAAGAAAGAAGGTCACTCCAAAGTTACCTTCAGCAGGATGCAACTGTACACATAAACAGCTTCTGTAAAAGCTGAGGAAGCTGGTTCTGAAAAGGATTGGTTGGGGTCAAGAAAACTCACCTTTAGTTACTGGAGGGTTGGTGGATTTATCATGTCCTTGAATCAATTCTGCACTATAATCTTCCAGATGAGTTGGTCAAGACAAAGATTAAGCTCAAGACAGGGCTCAAGGGCAAATAGTTTAATTAGTAGTGTTTAGAAGTAATGTAACAGGATGATTTATAGTTTTCCTTAACACAAACTCTAGCAGCAGTAAAGGTTGCAGCTATTTCTTGATAAACAGACCTTGTTTCAACTGAGAGATTCACCCGGTGCTCCATGGAACACTGGAAGTTAGCTGTAAAGCCACACCATTAAAAATCACGGCCAGATTTAGTTATAATAAAAATTGTTTTGTGGAAAGCTATACTGTTGCAGTCAGAAAGAAATGGAGATTTCTCGGTAGCATTACATTTTGTCTCAAGCTAGTAGAAATTTAAATGATCATTTGGAAGTGCCCACCTATTTCCATCGTCACTTCAGACCTGGAGGTGAGACAAACAGTACAACCTACTTCCTAAATGCGAGATTTGAGCTGAATTGGGTTCCAAGCTTTGTTCTCTCCCTGACCCAATTAATATTCCTCACTCATCTTTCAGATGACTTCTTATCACTGAATGTTGTCACTGAGATGCCCGGAGTCATAATAATGTTTCCTATAATAAATGACAAACTATAAAAGCAAGGCATTGTCTGATTTCATCCATGCTTCCTTTTTGCACAGATATATTTTCTTTTTAAATGTTACATAGTACTAGGAGTTATGACACTGAAACCCTTTCAGGTAACATAGTTGTGGATGGCTTTTGCTATGAACAGTTGGGCTTTTTTACCCCCCATCCAAGACTATGCTAGGGTGAAATTGAGACAATTAGAAATGGTTTTTGACAAGACAGAGCAGGCCAGAAGAAGAATGATGTGTAGGCTGAATATTAAAACTATCACCTGACGGAAAGCCTTCTCAAGTTCATTGTTTATTGATTCACAAATGGAACATTTCAACTAGAAAAACAGGCAAACCTTAATATCAATAACTTGGCTGCAATGACAATACTTTTCCAGGATGCAGAAAACACGAGTTCATATTCTTGGTCTGAATAATGAATTTGCAATTCCTTTTCTTAAGCAAATACTCTAACCCTGAGGTTAGTTGCTTTCTGTGACACATCTCTTGTGTTTCAGTGAGAGATTCTATCTAAGGTCACGTTGGAAAAAACCCCATTTTCCTACAAAAGCTCCAGCACATCAAGACATTCTTAACCAATTCCAGCTCTAATGGCGTCTCTTGACCTTTTGTGTCAATTGACTGACTCCACTGTGAGCCTTTAGCTGTGTAAAAGGTCTTTAGGATTCAGCTAGGTCAACCAGCTCAGAATGCCCCATGCGGAGAAGAAACTTAAAATAGTACAAAGGCATTCCTGCAAAATTAATCACTGATCCCTTTGCATATATTCCCACCAAAAACATTAGTTTAAATAGTGGCTTTGGGTGGGAAGGACATTTGTCCATTGATCTCCAGAGTTAGCTCATGACACAAATAGTAACAAATAATAGCAGCTGATTCTGACCTTACCACTAGAGCCAGGAATTTGATCTTTTCACCAAGTAGACAGGAATTCAACCAGTGCAATCATTTTTCATATAACACATGTTACACTTTTGTGAATAAAGACAGTTTGGATGATCTGACTAACAACTTTTGTAGGATCTGGCAGAGTAAATTTACAGGATAGCTGCTACTTTCACAGGCAAACTGTCTCTTGTCATGATGGGGAATAGCATGCACACAGACCAAGAGTTCTGTAAGTTCACATGTTAACGTATCTTTTTTTAATGCTGTGTCCTAATAAAAATAAAAACTAAGTTTGCCTACTTGGGAGGAATATCAAGTTGTCAGTTGTAATGCTGTTACTTACCTATTTCACTGGTTGGGGGGGGGCGGTGTGGTGGTGGTGCAGAAAAGACAACTGTTTAAAAGTTCTTTGTAAAGAATTTTTGGTGTGGGTTTTTTTTGTTTGTTTGGTTTGGTTTTTTTGGGGTTTTTTTTTAGCAATTTGTCAGTGTTGCTTACCATTTTCCCCTCCCAGTCTAGGTTGCTCAACACTAAACCTTTCTTCAAAGTGATTTTGAGAACCAAACTAGCCCTCTGCTGCTCTTATTTTGAGAGACAGAAAATACCACCTCACCCATCTCCAGTTCCCAAAGTGCTTTGTTACAACCAGTTATATCTGCCAAAACATTGCAAACTATGTGTCCCTGAGATCAGCTGTTTGAGAAGAGGAATCACCACCATGGAGTGCCCTTTACTGAGCTGGCCAAACATATGGATTTCTTTCAGCCTGGACACCTTGCTAGGCATGGACAAACCCAGGATCTTCACCAGACAAGCCACAACAACTTTCAGCACTTCACAGGCAACAAAAACCATGGGTTCACATAACACAATATCACGGCCTTCTCATGAATTTCAAGTGCTTCATGTGATTACTTCATTAACAGATTAAAAATAAGAACAGAAATCCCGTGTCTTTCACAAAAGAAATCACTTTCTATGTCTTTATCTGATCCTGCTACAAGGGCTTAATTTGGCTGGAATGTCTTTTTGAAATAAGAACATTTGGTTTGTTTATGTGTTCCCTTGATGCCACCCCTGGGACTCACTGTCACTTTGCTTTGTACAGCAACCACAAAGTGCAGGACTAGTTGAACATGTTACAGACTATCTTGTTCTAGAAATTGATGATCCGTTCACAAGTCACTTTGTTCCCATTGTACTGCAGGGTTTATCTTCCTTGTAATTTCCAAGAAGATGAGACATTCATGTTTTCTTTTAAAATCAGACTGAGCTGGAAAAGTCAAGCCTAATCAGCAAAGTGGCTTAATTTCTAAAGAATAACCCATCTTTAACTTCTCAGGTTGTCCATCAGCCAAGAGCCTGAGGCTTCATGAAGAGCGTTTTCATAGGCAAGCCTGTGCTACAGAGCTAAGAGAGGGTAATTATCCTTAAAGATCTACCAGGGGTGGAGAGAGTGATTTAAGCTAGAAACAATATGCTCAATTCTCTCCCCATGCATCCAAACAGCAGAGAGACTTGTACAGCCTGTAGTAAGGGATGGACAGTCTTGTACGCAGCAGGGATAGCATATAGATATTTCTAGAAGTAACGGAAAGAACTAGGATTTTTCAGATAACTGCATCCAGCAACTAAACCCTACACGAAGTCATGAAAGAGAAGGAAAAAGGGAACAGGAAACAGAGTCGGGGACTGCAGTCCATACCCAGCCTGGCAGATGATCTATTCCCCGGCTTCGTGTTTCTATAGTTAACTTCCCTTTATCGCTTTCTGGTTTTGACCTTTCCTGTTGAAGAGTAAGAATTGGAAGAGAGACTGATTTGTGTTTAATATGTTTGTACAGTAATTAACATGCTATCATCCTTTGATCAGGCATATAACAGCAGTAATAAAGGGCCTGGGGTTTTGTTGTTGGTTTGTTTGTTTTTTTTTTCTGTGATTAATCTTGTCTAAAAAGTAATTGCATTTCATACACTCATTGTTTTGATTTTCTCTGTAATAGTTGTACATGGATGTAAGCATTAAAGGAATCTTTGACTGTTTATTTCAACAAAACCTTTATTCCAAACGGTGGTGCCAGAAGTTGAGGTTGAAGCCCAGCATCGCTGTTATTCCTAAGCTTAGCCGTTCTTCATAAATGGTTTGAAACAAAATTATATGTTTATATTCCTGTATTAATTTAAAGGCTGATGTATCAAAATATTTGACTTTCTTTTTTAATGGATTATTGTAATAAAAACTGGCCTAAAAATAATTTGTCCTATGAGATTTGTATTATTAAGCCATTTTTATCAGTAAAATGTTCTGCTTCTTGCATTGCTAAAATGATGGGAAAATAAAATATTTAAAAAAAAAAAACTCCAACAACTTGCCAAGGTTTTAATTACACAATTTTAGGGCTAGAATTCTTCACTTTATTTTCTGCAAGATTTAGCAAGTGAGTTGCTATTTATGCTTCCTTTCCCAAGCTCTGTTCTGCTACGTAACATAGAGAAAACACTGTCCTTCTGAATTTATGCCAATAGTCCAGAGCTCATGGAAACCCAGAGCTACAGAACAATTTGTGCTGACTTCAGAAAGAAAGTATAAAAATGGAGAACCCTGGACCCAAATCCCAGCATTAAAGAACAGCAAGACTTCCAAATCTAAGCTTTTTTTTTTTAGAAATACCAAAATTAAGATTGTCTCCAAGACATTGATTGAGTCTCTTGTTTGCACTGAACAACATATGTTATCTGGTAGAGTCTTTGAAAACAGTTTAAATTTTAGGCAACTAGTCACAAGCCAATTACTCTCTGCAGCTGTTTAAGAGTACACAGTACCTAGAAAGAAGTGCCCAGAGGCTTCTTCAGGTTGTAACATTAGTATTATTGTCACTCAAAAGACATAGGATCATATCTTTTTGAGAACATAGGGCGTACCACTGAAAGTTTTGAGAAAAGTTTCCATTAAACAATTAATTTCATAACCTGCTACAGAGAGTCTCCATAGCACTTACCTTTGCTTGCTGAACCAGAGATAAAAATTGTCACTCAAACTGCTCATCCATAAGAAATTGTTTCCCCAGAGAGTCTCCACTAATCACCCTCAAGCACCTAAACATGAACAACTCAACCAGAGCAAGATCAAACCTATAAGACGACTTTTATATTAGTTTTAATTCTGCACAGCTGGTTACTGGTTGGATGGAGCAGGGGATTGATTTGGGATTAATTTCACCTGCAGTACTTGGGATGAAATTCACCTGTAGCAGAAACACAGTCTGTATAAGATATAACCATTCCAAAGCAGCCTTTTGACTGGATTCCAAAATTATTTTTGAGAAAAAGCAACGGGCAGATAAGACTGAAGGAAGGCAAACAGTGGTTAAATTCACAACCAGTTCAAAAGAGAAAAATAAATGGTTAATACAGTCTGCTCAGTTGGATTGTACAGTGATAGGAAAAATCTGCAGGAGGAGATAAAGATTTTACAGTAAAGCATCTTAGCCAAACCCTGCCTTTGGGTTCAGCTGTATAAAAGACCCACTACTCTGTAATGCTAAAAAAGTAGAACAGGAGCTTGTTTTTCTCACTTCATCCCATATGAGCTCAGATAACAGAAAAGATTTGAATAGGCTCAGTAGGCAGCTCTCTAATATTGTTAAGTCAAAATAAAATGCTGTTTTGGCTTTATTTTCAAAGCAGCCTAGCAACGGGTATTCACATTTCAAAACTGTTGGTGAACACTGTCCTTGCAAGTTCAAGGTATCTGACTTTTTACGGTTGTGTGGATTTTCTTGGAAATCATAGGAGACCACCATCAATTCAGGAATGTCTTGGGAAGCCCACAAGTGTTCTGCAAACATTTGGTGAGTGAGTGGCAGTATTCAAAGAGGCTACACTTGGGTACTCAAACATTTTAACAAGAAACAGATTCTCCAAACAGAACCCAAGGCTACTGAATAAGAAGGACAATTGCAAAAGAGCCCCATGCTGACCTTATCCACTGGATACCAGGTCGGTGTCCGTAACTGACTGTAAAAAGAAACTGCTTCATCACAAAGTGATATTGGGCTGTGCCATGACCTCAGATCATTTTCTTTAACAGATTTAGCCATGTCTGCTGGATGCTTCGTAATATTCTAGGTACAAGTCAGGGGAAAAAGCTAATGCAGAAGCAGAAAAGGGAAACAGCTCTGTTGTTATGTTCTGAAGCTGTGGAAAGTTTCACAGCTGAATCAAAGTTTTTATCCATCCTTAGGTTATGTTGAGTCAGACTTATCTCCTTACTACTAAAATTCAAGAAGTTAAAAAAAATATTGAATAACCAAGCATATGTTTTCAGTTATCCTTCTTGAACAGGAAGTTGGTCAGATGACCTTCTGAGGTGGAATAAATGGAAAGTACATTTTGAACATACAGCTCTTCCTGTGAATTCTTTATGGAAAATTGATTTTTTTTCCGCAAAGAAGTTGCTTACAAACTAGAGGTCTTGTTTACAGGTTGTAAAATATTTATGCAAACATAATAATCTCAGAGTCACATTTTCAAACTTTTGATCCATTTGCAACATGGAAAAAAAGAGTGTGTGAAAGGTTTTGATTAGTCTTAGAATCCTCTTAATTCTCGGAGCACAGAAAAACATTAGCTCTGGATTTTTTTTCTTAATCACTCTGCATTAAATCCCAGGAGTAGCAGATTTCTATTATTTCTTCATAAGACAAACTCAAATATTGATTTCTAACCACCGTTCTATTATTATGCATATATTACACATTAACATTTCCAAGATTCTAACTTAATACTCTCTGATCTGTAAACATCCTCTAAGCCTGACACAAATCCCATTGAAGACAGTGCAAAAAAAGTCTACTTATTTCAGTGAGTTTTGGAACGGCATTCCCTAAAGAAATTTAGGCTTACACGCCACCCTGTGTTAGACTTGCTCTTTTTCTGCATCTTCTCAAATGCAGCAATTGAGCCTGAAAGTTCCTACAAATCATGTAATTGAGAAACCAACGCACATAAAAAGGAATATGGGAAAATCAATATTTTTTTGTAATATCCTGAGCCAATGTCCAGGGTGGACAGCATTCAAACCTCCCTAGGTGATCATTATGATCCTAGAAAGGTTTGGGAACAATTACTCTACTAGAGACAGTAAACAAGTATTGAGTAGAGCCATTGAAGTGGTTTATGTTTCAACCACAATAGAAAGTTACTGAGGAGAAAGAAATTGCTACCTAAACTCATGACCAGAATTCAGAATTACGGACGTTTTCACTTCACTACCACCAGTATACGTCTGGAGACAATTCACTGACTTCAGGAGTGTCACCCAAAATGACAGTGGATTCTTGAAGGACTATTTGATGCAGTAAGTGCTATTTAACTGTTCAGTTTCTGGACCAGTTTTTAATTTCAGTGGAATTGCTATGCATTTACCCCAGTGAATTTAACCCTTCAGTTGAAGTTACGCACTTTTTGATGACTGCTTTTCACATTATTACTATGAGTCAAGCCTTTCCTTAGTCCATAATCAAGGATTTTTCTTTTGACTTGAAGCCTGGTTTTTGATTTCACTACTAGTTGACAAGTATAAGATAAAAAGAATACAGGTTTCTTTATGCCTGCTTTGTTATGGATGTGCATGTCCTAGTGAATGGATTATAGAATCATAGAATAGTTTGGGTTGGAAGGAACCTCTAAAGGTCATCTGCTCCAACTCCCCTGCAATGAGCAGGGACATCTTCAACCGGATCAGGTTGCTCAGAGCCCCGTCCAACCTGACTCTGAATGTTTCCAGGGATGGAGCATCTACCACCTCTCTGGGTAACCTGTGCCAGTGTTTCACCACCCTCAGTGTAAAAAATGTCTTCCTTATATCTAGTTTTAATCTTCCCTCTTTTAGTTTAAAGCCATTACCCCTTGTCCTATCGCCACAGGCCCTGCTAAAAAGTTTGTCACCATTTTTCCTGTAGACCCCCTTTAGGTACTGGCTGCAATAAAGTCTCACCGGAGCCTTCTCTTCTCCAGCCTGAACAACCCCAGCTCTCTCAGCCTGTCCTCATAGGAGAGGTGCTCTATCATAAGTGAATAAAACTTAGACTTTCTACTGTGCCTTACGTAATTGTAAATTTCTCCTGCTATTTTTCTGTGCTTTGCTCTTACAGCAGAAAAAAAATGGTGCCAATGACATTTGGGCTACTGTTTTTGACTGAACTGGCAAAAATTTGTAGGAACTAAATTATTTTGGGAGCTCCGCTCCTCTGCTACACTGGGGAGATGTTGGCTAAAAGGGATCAAATGTCATTAGATGACATGCAGAGTAATGGGTGAGCCATACTTTCATAAGGTGCCAGGCTAAAAACAATCTTAATTTTCACAATTATCATGAACTGGTGTCTTTCTCTGCAATCACAAAAAAGGGAAAGGACTTGAGTGAGCTGTTTGTATCTATCACTTTGTAAAGTAACATGAAGAAGATTGCAGAATTCATACAGTTCCTGTTGCACAGTGGTCTCCCAGTGACAATTTGTTCTACAGATTGGAAAACTCCCATACATCTTAATATCCTAAAAGTGGGAACCTATGAATGAACCGTGTGTGTGCCCCTCCTGAATTTCTGGGTAGTACTGACATAGTTTACTACTAACTGCTGGCATACTGAAGCCTAACCCAGTGGTGGTACTATTCTCTGCACTACTGTCACTGAAATACTGGGAGATTTCTCAAAATCTGACAAAAACTGGAGCTTCCTGTGTCCTGAGAAACCAGCATTAGCAACCTAGCAGTGATGTGAAGCACTTGTATGAAACAGCAGTGAGTTGAGCTAGTGCTGTGGGCAGCGCTCCCCTATTCCAGCAGATTCTGTTCGTTCATCAAAAAGAAAAGGGCCAAAAGTTGGCTTCAATAACTTTTTAGTTGGCCCGCGGTGAATATTGCACAATCTCATGTTCAGAGTGACAATACTAATCACAATGGCCCCATGTCCTTGTGTGCCCAGGACGTGTCACTGCAGGCTATGAAAGTCAACAGGACCCGAGCGCAAAGAGGCAAAATTATTTAATTCACGATTCTCGTGACAAGAAGAAAAATCTCAGCCCTTCCCAACCCATTCTCCAAAATGAAACCAGTTGAAACAGTAGGTACACTTCAAAGGATATTCCTTCAGACAGCAAGCTCATCCCCACTTTGATTTCATGGGTTATAGACCAGGAGTGTCTGCTCAGAAGTGATAGAGGATTACTTGAATTCAAACTAAAAAAGCATTGGGCAGGCTGCTGTAGTATTTAGCTGCCATTTTCTCTAAATAACGCATACCAAAAAACCCACTGAGAAAATCAAAGTAACCAAAAGTTACACATGCCACTTCAGGCTCCTCTACTGCTCTAGAAAGAGCATTGTTTTTCCTTGCTTCCAGCCACTCTGGAAGCAGTGTCAATTTTCTCTGTCATAACCCTCTGTGTCTCTGGAAACATCCCTTATTGACTGAATTCTCTGTACCTGCTTGTTTTAGCTGCTTTGTGTGTATTGCACCAAATGGCTTGTACAATTATAAAAGCACAGATGCAACTTTTGCTTGCCATTTCCATTGTTCATTACTGAAATTTCTCCTGCCAATAACAGGCTGGTAGAAATTAAGGAAACCACTGTTTTCTACAGAGAAAGAGAGAGGAAAGAAAACCCTACAACTAGGATAAAAATAACCTTTCAACTTCCACCACGATGCTGGCATATACAGCCTGTACACTTCATTGGGAATCCTGATACTCCATCAATGAGAGATCGGATGCAACAGCAGAGCCCACTATACAGACACATCCTGTGTAAAAAGAAATAATAAAAGTAATACTGTACAGACACAGGTCTGGACTAAGTGTTTCCCAAAATCTGGGATCATTCAGACCTGGCTCAGACATTGCCTGTGACAATCACAAAGCTCAGATCCAGAACTCCCAGCTCTAACCTGTTTAGGCTCTAGGTTTTACCTTGTCACTATTGTAGAAGTGATTTTTGCTGCTCTGGTTTCCCTCTTGTGCTTTCTTATTTTTTATGGTGTTTATGAAATGACTCCTGCTCAGAGGAAAAGTGTGACTGGTTTTGTTTATCCTACTTATTATATGAGAACAATTTGCAGGCTGTCATTTCATTATTAAATTTGAAAACAAAGCAAACACCAGATCACTACAAGACTGGATGAAATGAAAATAAGCCCATTTCTGCCTTACGTGTTTAAGCAAAATTAGCATGACTGACAGTAGGTAAAGCTTGTATCATCAAACACCAAAACTATTAAATGGCTAATCCTTGTTGTCAACAAGATCTGCTTTCAAAGTTAAGTCTACCTTGTCTATCTTCCAAAAATTGCTAGGAAATTTATGATTCAACAATGAACTCTTAATTGCTTCCTCTTTATGTTGATCTGTTTTCTTGGAAACACAATTAATTCTCTATGCTGAGCCTTTAAGAATGAAACAAATTGTAGCCCTTGCTCATTTTGGCAATGCAATCACTTTTAATCAGTGCATAATTAGGATTTAAACAGTATCAACCTGTCCCTGTTGCAAGAAGGTAACTGCGCTTAAACTTCAATTACTCCTAAATTTAAAAATCAATTGCAAATAAAATGTTCTGCTGCTGATGCTAAAGAGATTAGAAAGACCAGAATACATTCACACGAGAAGCTAGTCATGTCAACACAATTGCAACAAGCAGCTTCGATAATGTAGGTAATTCTGCTGTAATGCAATATTCAGGCCTTTATCTAATCAAAGGCTGGGGGCTAAGGCTGTCAAAAAATACAAGATGCCTCAAAAGGCAGATTGCTATTGTTTTCTAGATGGCTTTATCCTGCTCAGGATACATGAGCTATTTTGCTTTAAGAATGATTTTTAGTGTGAATGCTTGAAAATCCAGGTTTTTTCCTCACAATACTTCTACAGCGAGATGACAGAAAAGTTGAAAAACAGCCACTGTTTGTGATGACTCTCAGGTTTGAAATAACAAGCCCTTTTTGGATCTGTTTATCAAACATTTTATGGAGGCATCAGGGACAGCGGGCCTCCAGCGCTCGAAGCGCTGCACAAACGCGCGGTGAGGCGGTGGCCTTGCAGGAAGGCGGGGAGGACCTATGGAGAAACCTGGGATCAAACTCAAGTTTCTGGGCCTCGGCTTTGCATGCTCACCCCAGCTAAACGCGCAGGAGAAAGGGCTCACAACTGCACAGTACGTGGCTGAAGAAGCAAAGCTAGGCAGCGGAGAGAAGCATGCTCCTCCCGGAACCTTCTCCGAGTAGGATTGCGGGAGCAAAGAAACATTCAGCAGAAAATGCTAGAAACAAAATATGAAAATTTCATATGATATTACATATGAATATGTAATATTGTATTGAATATGAATATGTACATATGAATATGAAACATTCAGCTAGAAAATGCTAGAAACAAAATATGAAAATTTCCTCATCATCGCTTAGGAGACTGTCACTTTTTAAAGAATTCTTCCAAACCACAGGGGTGCGACTTTCACGTCACCGTGCTAGGAAACAGTAGTGAACTAATGGCAGCAAAACAGCTAAACTGAAGTGTGCTGCAAGGAGCGTCCAGACTCCAAATGCGTGAGCAGATACCATTCTGCAAGCCTGGCTGTCATTCCCCTGCCTGCTAAACTACGTTAATACCTTTACAATCTGGTTCCTATCAAGATGATTGTGGGGAAAAAAAACAAAAGCATAGAGATATGTGGCAAGAAAGCAGTCAGGTATGCTGTTCTGATCATTCTTTCATGTTTAGCGTTCTGGAAATTAGGCAAAGTAGACACTAATGATAGCATTTATTATAATAAAAAGCATGGCAAATCCCACAGGGAGATTATACTTATTCCACTTTTTAGGGTGGAGGAGGAAATTTATTTTCCATCCGAGGCATGCCTTTGGCCTGTCTTCTTCTCAGAAACCTCTTCATTTTCTTCAGATGTGGAACAGGCGCATGGCAGCTGCATCAATACCATTCAATAAAGCAATGCTAGTGGACGCCTCTGGTGACGCAAGAAGAAACTTATTTATTGGGTACATCCTCGGATATCGGTACTGCAATGTTCCCAAAGGAAAGGCAGGACCTCTCTTCACCTCCATTTTTTCTGTTTCTTTCCTTTTTATTCATTGACGAAAATACTAACTGCTGTTCTGCAACTTCCCCCTTCTTTTTTGAAAGAGATTGCCATGATACTCTGCCAGAGCTAATAAAGGTTGTGGCTGAAGGAAGCAAGTGCTGGGGGAAACGGAATACCTCTAATGATCCCGGGTATAGGGGGAAATAATCTCATTGTCAGAAAAGATTTTGAGGCTGGGACTTATATATAGGTGGAGGCACTGCTTAGTGTACTTTCTGAGTCCTCCATCCTTTCTTGGTTTTCTTGCAGGTAGGATTTCATGGACAACTACTGGGGCTGAATCACAGGACAGGCTGCACAAAATGCACCTGGGAACAGAGGAAACTTCTCATGCCCTTCCTCCTCTCTGCACAGGCACAGCTGTAACCTGGGCTCTCTCTGACATACACCCAAAGCGTCTGCAGTCAGTTTTTATTCATCCTTCACCAAGGCACATCTCCCACTGAGGCACCATCACCTCTGCACTCAATTCTCTCATCGAATGCCCTAAAATGAAGCACAGTCTGACATCCTACAGAGTGTGAAAGTGAAATAAAAATGTTTTTTCTTTTGATTCTGTGTGACGCAAGTGTAAAAATCCTTATCCTTCCCTGTGGCTTGGTCATTCTAACCTGGTCAAGTGCCACTCAGTACCACATCATCTTAGATATAGGGCAAAAAACTACATAGAGAAGAGATGATAAATGGCCTCAAAATAATTAAGGCCAGGTTTTCCCTTTCTCCTTCCCAACCTTTGTGCAATTTCCTACCTCTTAAACCTATTAAGGGCAAGAGATACAAATTTTCCTTAGAAATCAGACAGTTAAGTCTGTATCTACACAACACAACCTCTGTTTACTGTAAAGGTGTGTTAATTGCATCCTGGTCCTGTAGAGAAGAGGAATCTTGGTACGTTTGCAGGGGCCCATGGTGCCAAGCCTAAGAATTTGCAGGATGTGGTCACCGACACAGCAAGAACAGAATGCACTTGTATCTGGTATCCACCATAAGGTGAGTGGAAGTGAGTGTGGAAACAACCAGACAAACAACATCTTGAAGCTTGGTTGCACGAAGCCAGCCTGGCTCAATGCCTGTTTTTACTGAGTCATAAGATTAGGGTACAAGAAGAAAAAGGCAACATTTTGTGTTAGCTGAGATGAAGCTGCAGGTAGGGGAGGAGCAACAGAGTTATTTGATTACCCACCAGGCTTGTAACAGCCAGAATGGATGTTGTTTTCATGAGGATTCCCACACTCAGGTAAACTCCTTCCTCTCTGTAGTTGAACAACTAGTCATTACTCCTTTTGCTATAAGATACTTTTCTGGAAAATACAATCAAATGACTTCATATTTGCTATGCAATTTGATATGCACACTTATTAAAAATAATAATAATATAATCACTGAACTTCCACATGCTATCTAATCAGACGGATCCTAGCTTTTATTGCTAATGTTCTTCTGCAGGACTGAAAGTCCTTTGTGTTTTTACATTATTCGGCATGATGGCCTTTGATCAAGCTCAAGCTTAGTACTGCTGACATGGAGACAATGGCACCGACAGGAAATGAGAAATGCTCTCTCCCACAATCTCTGAAATCAGTTCTGCCACAATAGATGTCTTGGCATCTCATGCTGCCACCAGCCTCTCTAGTGTCTGAGTGCCTTCCACATTAAACCAATACCCAGCTATACCGATAAGAACAGAACAGAATAGAATGGAATGGAGTAGAACAGAATAATTTTCAGTTGGAACAGACCCACAACAGTCATCTAGTCCAACTGCAACTAACACTAGGAATGGCAACATCTCAGTACTCTTAACAGAGTCAAAAGTATGGAAAATCCTGATTTTATTTTTTTTCTGCACTTCCCCAAATTGGGATCAGAATGTGTTTTTTTGAAATGTTGGCAATATTCAGAGAGTTCTGTTGTGACCTAGTTTCTTGGCAGATGTGGAGAACCATTAGAGAGCTCTTAATAATGCATTTGTAGAAAGCATGCAGCTTTGCTTTTTCACAATAAAACCTTCTGAACAATCTTAGATTATCTGAAGTACCAAAAATTGCTTGTCATAAACACACAGCAGTTTATCCCTAATTTTCTGTGACAGTAAGAAAATGTCTTTGCCATAGGAATACAGGCCTTTTTAAAAATCCTGTAGTATTTTGAGCTTGACCAAAAGAAGCTGAGTTCTGATCAACAACGGTCAAAGTTTTTATCAAAGTTTAAGCGCTTGACAAAAGCTATAGCTAAAGTAAACTTTTTCCAACTATTTTTATTATTTACTATAAAACAACTTTCAATCAGTTCTTTCCGTAATGGCTTCTGCTGACTTTGCAGAACAAAGAAGTTTCAATACGAAGGGATCCACTGAGCAATGAGAACTGCTGCCTCGCTCTTCCCTCAAGCAAAACTTGCCATTTTCTTAACTTCCATCTTCCCACATAAACATGATATTTGAAACCACATATTCTTCTCAAAACAGTCATCTGTGACACTGCTTATCTCTTGGATACTAATTCTGCTGCACACTCAGGAGTTAGTAAACAACGTTGAGGGCGTACTTTATTTGGACACTCTGAGAGAATTTTGCTCACAAGAGAAGGTGGGAATAAAAGTGTTGTGATGCAATTTCCATTGAAGCCATTAGATAAACTTTAGTTCACTTCACCAGGCTTTGAGTAAGTTTTTGTCCAATTCCCTTTTTTTTTATTTCCTGTGGCTCCGACACTCACAATCTAAGCCCATCACGCTGAAAATGAGATGATTATTTATTTCACAATGATGTTTCTTGATAGCTCAGCTGCTTTTACTGGCTCCCATGTTCAGAACAGTTTGAATTTCCTGGTACCTCTGGAAAAGTGATATTTCTTCTCTCAGTTTCTCAGGGTAGCTCTGGCTGTTTTCTCATTAGGCTCACAGCAAGAAATAAATGAAGCAGGTGACTGGCACTGAGATTTCAATTCTGATGGGATCTCTGCTACACAGTGAGCTATAGCTGTAACATTAAGTATGTGCATTTAGGTGCGAAATAAAGATATAAAATAAGTTGAGTATCAAAACTCAACTGACTTCACTGGGGAAAGGCACGATTTAGTTATGGCCCTATGCAAAGCAAAAATATACATGTTTTAGTGGATTCCTCTTTTGTTCATAACTTCCTTTAACAAGTTTGACTCATGTAGTCTTATGATGTCCTACCCCGAGTCCTTTCCTCTGCATCCCACCATAATTTGCAATATAAGAGCCTACATACTCAAAAGGCCGAATCTGATTCTACTGTAGTCAATATAGATTTTGCTGTTATGTCTAGGAAAAAGCGGATTAGTAAGTTGAATTGAATGGATGTCATGTTCATGCAGAGATAAGAAGCTGCCTTACCACTACATTTTTTATGAGATTTGGAGACTCTTTTTTTGGTGCACTGTGGAGAGCTGCCTATTTCACTATTGTTGCAAACACATGCTAAGCGTGAATAGGTTATTTCAAAATTAATAACTAAATTACAATTGTTGAAAGTGATTTTGGTATCCATTCTGGTTCTGATGCTACTTTGAGAAAATTATAAGGAAGCAAAGAGCCTCAGAGATAGTGGTGAGAACAAGAACACTGGAACCCTTGATAAAGCTCTTGAGATATGAGGCCTTTGTTTTAGTCTACAGGGAGAACTATGACTTTGGAGACTATTATTATGTGCCATAAAAAAAATATCAAAAAATTCTTGTTATGCATATTGAGGATAAATCATTTCTAATATATCAAGTCAGCCTAAATCAAGCACATCTAATATGTACAATAAAAAGCTGGGAATGCCTACAAATATGTCCTATGAAAGTTCAGTAAGGTAGCTGACCTTAAGTACTGAAAGACACCTTCCTATTGTTGAAAATTAAGACAATCGTGTCATTTAAGCTATCTGAATCTGAGCTCTCTTAGCACATACAACTTGAGGTACTTGCTTTTCCACATTATTTACATTTGTAGGCATGTCTAAATATCTTCTTTTTTCATCTTAGTTCAAAAGATAACACCTGTGGTGACTTTATTATTTATTATTTATGACCTTAATACATATTCATTCTGTTCAGGCACATTATTCATTAATATAGTTCATTTTTTCATTGTGTGACCTTCTGGTCTTTGGAGGTGTTTTATGATTTGCATGAGTTGCACAATTTTATTTTTCTCCACATCTGAAAATAAGGAGCTCCTCATCCCACTCTAATTTCATGTTTCAATCCTGCCAGTAATGTACCTGAATCCATTGAACTGAGGTGGGAGATGGCAAGATCTGCTTCTTTCTTTGTTTTTATTATTTTTACATCAATGAAATTTCCTTGTCTTGAAAACAGCTGCTCCTTCTCTACTGTAGTTTAAATGAGAATACAATCAAGCCTAATGGAGGGATAATTCTGAATTTGTCACAAGACAATTCTGTTAAAAGACCCTGAAAGCCAACAGCATATGTTCAGCATCACAGAACTGAAGCTCACTCTTCTAGGAAACTCAGACACCTGAAGAGCATTTCCTCACTAGTTTTCCCATTCTTCAATACCAAGGATATTAGATTTCACAAATAAAAAGCCTAAAAGAAATTATTCTGAGCACTGAGTTTGAACTATAGCATTACTCTCATATTTGGAGAGAAATAGATAATTCAGGGTTCAAAACAGAAATTCTTGCTCTTACCTCCATGATTCCCCTATTTGTGTGTTGTTTATTCAAGCTGGCTTTTAAGCCCAGCAGGAATTTGAACTCATCACCTTGTGGATTTCCTTATATTTAATGTTGACAAAAATTAGCTATGCTGAAACGAAGGTCACATCTTAAAAACATTTCCAAACTAAGTCCTTTCTTTTCCCTTCCACAGGGAAGGCTGAATGGACTTGATACACTGTGAGCTCTTTGTACTTACTGTTCTTTCTATTATTTCTCTCTCTTCAAAGAATCACCTGAATTCAGAACTTCATGGGGAAATAGTCTCAGACTAGAACATCATGTAAACCTCCACTGAGACACTGCTGAACACTGTGGTTAAGGATGTCCATGCCCAACGCACTGGGCACTAGTAAATAGGCAATTAAAGTTCCCAGTGAAGGCCTGCAAACAATATTATGCAACTGTATGTTTTATTACATTGATCAAATGCAATCAGGCTGCTACAGTTGCAGGAGAAAGAAAAATCTATCCAGTTTGTTGAAATAAGATCTTTGCATGGCATAATAGACATTAATTACACTGTGTTCATTAAATTACTCACTTCTAATTAAGCTGACACACAAGGAGTGGTTTTTATATTCAGCTTTGTCTAGGCTAGGAAATATACTAAACAAACTGAAGCAATCAGTTCCTTAATGAGCACAAACTGACACAGCCTTACTGAAATTCAATGGGACTTTACCACGAGGGATACACTTGCCGTTCAAATGCAGATTTCCTTATTTGCAGTCTCATGCACAATGAATCGTTCACAAAGTTGCCTACAAGAGTGGAATTTACATAAGGCTTTCTTGATGCCAACACAGGAATCTTGGGTGCTTGAATTATATATATAATGCCAGTACGGGAAGTACAGGCTGAGTTGCATGGAGATAGGCAGGGATCTTTGGGAATATGACAGGTTGTCCCCAAGGAGTCTGGCTGTCAGGTGCTTTTCTGATGGATTTCTACCAGAGGAAGTCAACTTTTACCACTTGCTCTTCAGAACTGAAGAGTAAAGAGGAAGTTCCGTATATTAGTTGCAACTAAGGACTGCAGTAATGGCCCTGTGTACTTTTCTCAGAGACCTGTCTCAAGAGCTGTGCACCTTTGGTCGCCCTGCAGGTCATACGACAGCACTGTGGAAAGACAATATGACACATTATAAACCAGCCTCCTGAGTATACGCTAACACTACATTAAATGGGTTGGTGGGTGCAAGAGCCATAGTTCCTGGCCTAGACAGGTTCCCTCTGTGGGCACAGAGGCAGTGATGTCTTGTGCCGAGTCCCTACAAATAATACCTTGCACAGAAATAAGGAGTCTCCCAAGTCCCTTTGTTGTAGAACCTTTCTTTGTTCAGGCAATTCTGATTTTCACTCCTACTATAAATATTATTCTCCTTCAATGGAGGCCTTTCTGCCAGCAGTGACCCTGGACACTGTTTATGAGAGGAAATGTAAAGTCATTTAAAATGCAAGAGGATTATAACAGAAATACTCTCAAAACCTTGTCCACAGAAGCAGAAAACAGTGACACTAGAGTAGTGACTGAAGCCTGACAAAGGTGAAATACCCAGGTAGGTATTACAAGACTGTAAGGTTTCTATAAGCTTGAGGCTTGCTATCAATGAACTGATGCTATACAAGTTTAACAAGTGTTAGTCTGAGTCTCCTGCAAGGAATACAGCAGGGAAAACCATACCTTCAAATGACAAGTTAGCCTGTGTACCTGCATAAGATGAAACACACAAAGATAAGTCTTTGGCTAACTGCATAAATATGACAAATAAAAGGCTACCATAGGAAGCATGGGCCCCTCTCCCTGTAATTCCCATACTGAGGGTAGAAAATCCAGGAGAGGGTTGCAAGTCCATCCTTTTACATGAACATACAAACTGGGAGGGCAGATAACAGAGCAAAGGCTGGAAAATTGCCCGTATGGACAAAAAACTAACACCAGCAGCCAGAACTATAAAATTATTTGGATCTTTTGTCCCATCAGTTTAAACTCTAAATGTTCTTGTTTATGTTTGTGCACATTCCTAAAATGATCATGAAAAAGTCTTTGTTCAACTTTGTTCAAATGCAGTCTGGAATCTATTACGCGAAGGGATGTGAGACTTTCCATGGGTGAAACTACATGTAACTTCTGCACACGCATCATTACCGAGAGCCCAGCATATCCCCTTCCTGAATTGGTAGAACCTTCAAGTAAATTATAGTCTCTCTGCCTTGCTTCATGTTTTAAGACGGTACTTGTCAAGCACATAGGCAAAACATACTGATTTATACTACATGTGATAGCAAACAATTTTCATCTTAGCATAATTTTTTGTGTCCTATTTTTCTCTTATTAATGAACCTGAGAAATACCATTTCTATTTTTCAGAAATAATATACAAGAAATCTTATTATCACAGTCGTCCATCCATCTACACATCCTGCTAGTGATAAAATTTTCAACTGTCAGGGAAAGTCAATCTGAACCTCTTGTATTAATGTGTCAAATCACACATTTTAAATAATAATTTTTCACCTTGGAAAACCTCAAGAAAGGAACTGCGGCAGACGTCGATTTCACTCAGCCGAGGATGATAAGAGACAGTGTCTATTTCCACATAAACTGAGAAAAATGAATCTCATTATTTTTGATGATGTAGCAAAGAAGTAATGATCCTATGGGACCTTATTACATGTCTGAAAAGTGAATTAACTTTGGCATAACCATATCGAGTGAATTACGCTAATGATCTGTTTCCTAACTCTTATGAGTGATCTCATAACAATGCTCTCATAATCTGGGAGTATGAATGAGAACATAAATTGATTTTGCTTTTCAAAATCCAAACTTCCTCCTCAAAGCAAATCACCGAGACACTTCGTCATGTACATTGCTGAGGGAAGCAGTCGTTGCTATAGGCAATAATGACACCTTCTGTGACCTTGATAAAACTAGTCCAAAGCAAAGGCATTCATATATCACCCTATAGATGCAAAACTGAAGGTGGCCCTCAAATGAAAAAGCAGGAGGAGGTATTGGCTTCCTCTGACTAGTCACCTCTATTCACAGGGGAGGCTGAGGGAACTGCAAAGCAATTCTGCCTGGAAACTTGTAGTAAACACGAAGAGAAAATGAGTGGGAAGTTAAAGGTGGAAACTTTTCACTTTTACAAGAAAGGCTGGATTTTTCAGCAGAGTGATCCTCAGGACTTTCTGTAAACCACATCTTCTGAGAGACTTGAAACTGTGGAAGCTCAAATTCAATAGTCATTTACAGGTTAGAGGATTAAGATCCATATCTCCCTTTTTTTGTTGGTTGAGAGAAAAATATTTATCAGAATTTGAGATAACACCATCTAGGATTTCTAATTCAGCAATGATCAGAGCAGGGTGTAAGATGGAATTACCTCCTCGTTGCTCTGCTCTGGGGTAAATAAGTATCCATGTTGTATTTAAAGATGCCCGCAATGTGGCTGACTTGCCCAGGCTCAGTGAATTCCCGCATAGTGCTAAAAATCCTTGGAGGCTGGTCCTGTGCTTCATCCTATTGAATGATTCCATGTCCTGGAGTCTCAATGTTACCCGCTAAATTTGCGTAACACTAATTAAGGATGTGATCAGACAAAGTAATCAACAGTACTTCTGCTGTGTACTGTGATTATTTCCAAGTTAAGATGTGGGTAAATATGCAGTTTCAACATGGGGATTTTTATTCTGTAGCAGCAGGATTAATGAGTTTGCTTTAAATTGGTCACCACTGATGTACAAGGCGATGGAAAGCAGAGGCTGGCTGTGGTGAGCACTAGCAGAGGTGAGCACTGAACACGTGTCCACGGCCACGCTGGCCCTATTGCCGGAGCTTTCCCCCTTTCAGGTCTCGTTGCTTTAAACAGTTGTTTATTACAAACTCCTTGATGGAGATGAGGATCCCTCTGGAGGTTAATTTTCTGGCACCTGTGAAAAGACCAGCTGTTGGGTGACAGCCTGTCAGATTTTTTTAAACAATCTAACACTAAAGGGCAAAAATACTGTGTCTGACAGCGGTAGCAGCAGCAGTTTTGCCAGGCAGTGAGTACAGCACGTGGGTTGTGAGGTACTACAGCACCATATGCTGGCTGCCACAAAAGCTCTGTGAGAGAAGATGAAATCCAAACCTAGACATAATAAAAACATGGATGAAGCAGTGCCACTGTGTGTCCTTAGCTGCCCGTCCTGAGCACAGTCCTGGAAAGGGCAAGAGGTGCCGTTCAGCTGCAGTCAGCACACACTTCACTTGTTAAGGAAACAAAGCGATTTTTATCCTTCCCTCATCAAGGAGGAACTGGAGCAGAGAGCAAGAAAATGGCAAAGCCAAGAGGAGCCCACGGCTGAGCTGGGTGCAGAACCTCCTTCTTCTGCACCCCTAGGAGTCCCTCAGCCCTCACACTCACCAAGATGATATAATTTACCAGGTAAACTCTTTGTGTTGAAACTTTACCAGGATGAGGCACAGGGAGAAATGGGCCACCTGCGTGCTCGGGTTTGTATGGTGCTGAACTCTTTGCTGGGCAGTTTGAAGCGTGATCCTTGTGCCTCAGGACCTCTCGGCTGGGAGTAATGACTGGCACACCAGTGTGGTGCCTCCTGAGAGCCAGGCAGTGGTGCTGTGACTTCCAATGCTTTTCCTGACACATTTGTTAGCTCTCCTGAGGTTACGCAGGCAGTGACCAGCTGACTCCAGCGCCTCTGACCAGATGGCACAGTGACCCAGCCCCAGGCGGCATGGTACCACAGGCTGCCCAGGGCTGTTTCGTGACTACATAGAAATAAACCACACTGAATAGTATTTGAACAAACTAAAAGTTCACCCAGCTCAGGATCTTGCCTGCCACAGAGGCCATGAGAAGATTCCAAAGGAAGCATATTATCACTGGGCAAACCTGTTAGTTATACTTCCTCTTCACCAAAATTTGGTGATTCCTGTTCTCAAGGTGGCCCTTGTCACACACCTTGCTGTGAGACATCATGTGGAGGAACCCATGGGTCAGGCAAGGCAATGCCAATGAATAGTCCGTGAACAGTCTGTGTTTTTGCAATTCACTCATGGTATAGATGGATTTACCAAAACTGAGGCATCCCAGATTGATCCCTCAAACAGAGCTGTCAGGAATTGCCATGATAACAACCGCAGCAGCATCACACACAAGAATGCAGCAAAGCCAGCATGGCCGTGGTTGCTGAATTGCTCACGACAGGGGCACACATGCCCCCTGCTTTTTACGGATGGGAAGAAGAGCAGTTAGCCAGCTGGTTGCAAAGACAGGTAACGAGAAGACTCTGTAACGTGCATTATCTGAGCAGTCCAGTTTTGAAACGCGAGTATTTTTCACAGCACTGTGCTTACCTGCCTGGGAACAATAAAACTGGTAGCAGTCATTTGAAATAGCAAGGAGCAGCTGTTTGCACTGTTGGCCTGCATAAATCTCAAGCCATTTATAATAGCAGCAAACTCAACCTGAGCTACAGCTGATCTCTAGTGATAAAATCTGCTTTCCTTTTTGGTCAGTCTTCCTGCTCCTGGAATATTTCCAAGAAGGTCTCCTTCTTGAGGAAAGCAGTGAGACACACTATCATAAATTCACTGAAGCAGATTCTTCTAAAGATGATGAAACATCATTTGGCACCTCAAGCACCACGAAGGATGGAAAAACACACGGCAGAGACTTTTGCCTGAACTGTGTGTTGGTCTTCAGTAATAACAATACCTTTGCAAGTGCCATAAACTATGGTAGCATGTTCATGGCTGTCACGCTGCCCCACTGGGGAGGGTATTTGAATTTCTTTCAGAGAAATCAGTCATCAAGACTGATATTTCAGAAGTCATCTACTACCGTCTCATTAAGGTCCAGGTCCAGAGGAGAGCTACCAGGCTGGTGAGGGGTCTGGAGACCAGGTCATATGAGGAGAGGCTGAGGGAGCTGGGCATGTTTAGCTTGGAGAAGAGGAGGCTGAGGGGAGACCTCATTGCCCTCTACAGCTACCTGAAAGGAGGGTGTAGAGAGGTGGGTGTTGGCCTCTTCTCCCAAGTGAATAATGACAGGACCAGAGGAAATGGTCTGAAGTTGCGGCAGGGGAGGTTTAGATTCGATATTAGGAAGAATGACTTTACTGGACAGAGAGGAACCTTATGAAGTTCAACAAGGGCAAGTGTAGGGTGCTGCACCTGGGAAGGAACAACCCCATGCACCAGTACAGGTTGGGTGCTGACCTGCTGGAGAGCAGCTCAGCTGAAAGAGACCTGGGAGTCCTGGTGGACAACAGGATGGCCATGAGTCAGCAATGTGCCCTTGTGGCCAAGAAGGCCAATGGCATCCTGGGGTGCATCAAGAAGAGTGTGGCCAGCAGGTCGAGGGAGGTCATCCTCCCCCTCTACTCTGCCTTGGTGAGGCCGCACCTGGAGTACTGTGTCCAGTTCTGGGCTCCCCGGTTCAAGAGGGACAGGGAACTGCTGGAAAGGGTGCAGCAGAGGGCTACAAAGATGATTGGGGGACTGGAACACCTCTCTTATGAGGAAAGGCTGAGGGATTTGGGTCTCTTCAGTCTGGAAAAAAGACGGCTGAGGGGTGACCTTATCAACGCTTATAAATACTTAAAGGGTGGGTGTCAGGAGGATGGGGCCAGGCTCTTTTCAGTGGTGCCCGGGGACAGGACAAGAGGCAATGGGCACAAACTTGAACATAGGAAGTTCCACCTAAACATGAGGAGGAACTTCTTTACCCTGAGGGTGACAGAGCACTGGAACAGGCTGCCCAGAGAGGTGGTGGAGTCTCCAACTCTGGAGACATTCAAAACCCGCCTGGACATGTTCCTGTGTAACCTGCTCTAGGTGACCCTGCTCTGGCAGGGGGGTTGGACTAGATGATCTCCAGAGGTCCCTTCCAACCCTATGATTCTATGATTCTATGATTCTATGATTCTACTGAAAGAGTGGTCAGGCACTGGAACAGCCTGCCCAGGGAGGTGGTGGAGTCACCATCCCTAGAGGTGTTTAAGAAACGTCTAGATGTGGCACTTCAGGGCCTGCTCTAGTGGCAGAGATTGTAGGTTGTTTGGTTGGACTCGATGATCTCAAAGGTCCTTTCCAACCATGAAGATTCTACGATTCTGTGATTAAGCTGACTCAGACTATGAAAAGTGGACAATTCATCTTATTCTCTTCTCATTTACCACTGAAATAGCTCTATCACTTTAACTGCTTCCCGAAGCCTCCTTTTAGTCTTTCTGGCTCTTGATCTGATTATTTTCCTCACACTTTTCTCCCTTTACCCATTCTTCTCTCTCGTACAGGTATCCCTTTCTCTTCTCATCTCACCAACTGGGGTTGTAGGATAGAAGTACACTGGAGCAGAGACTTTGCTCTCTACTTTACTGGTGTTTAAAACAGAGCAAACCCAGCTACAACCTTTGCTTGCTACCACACTATAAATTATACAAATGAAACCACTATTTGACATTCAAGAGACACATGGGAGCACAGATTAAACTGCTGAGATAGACACACATGTTTTTTAAGGGCAGAAGGGCTCTTCTGATTTTGTTTGACCTCTTGTCAGTACAAACTGTAGAATATCACCCAGTCAGCTCCACATTCAGCCCAACATTGTTGTGGGAGAACCAGGACATTTCCTTTAGAAAGTCAGCTAGGCACCGGATTACCTCTGGGGAAGCAACTACCACAAAGCTATATGAGGCTGCATTTTTCAGCGGTCAGGAATATATGGCTACATCTGCAGACACTGATGATTAAACACGCTGCCCTTAGTGCAGCCTTCATATTTTCTTCTTAATACCTCCGCCTGTGAAATACTGGAACTTGAAACTAATTGTCTCAAAGCTTGCTTAAGCTTCTGCAAATCAACAGCAGGCTCACAGGCTGATAAGAATCTTGCTTGTATCTGTTTAGCACCTTCTGCAGACCATCCTCTTGCTGACCAGTCACCACCCAAGACTGCCCCCAGCTGAAGAGGGTGTGCTGCTCCCCCAGCTGGAAAGGGTGTAGGCCTCTGGCTATTGGAGTGGCCAGACCCTGCCTAGCCGTGGGGCCACCCGAGCCTCTGTTGTTAACTCCAAAATTGCTGAAGCCAAGCGCTGCCCAAGCAGCAAGGGGGCAGGAAAAGCTTATACGGCATCCGTGTCAAATGACAATTAGCTGGGCAAAGGCCACCGTCACGTTGATCGGTCAAGCTACAGACTGACCTGGGCTACCTGGACTATAACTGGCGCAGTAACCCACCACAATTTGGGAATTGGGACCGAGACCCCCCCAACCATCAACAATGGATCAACAGGACGCCGCTGAACTTCCGGAGGACCGCTGAGATGTCGTCGGGCTTGTGGTGGTGACTATACTCTTGCTACGCTCCGTAATACTGCTTCTCTTTTCTGCCCTTCCTCTACTTCTGCCTTTACTCTATCACTTGTCTTAGTGACTTTTGCTGGGGAATATCAATAAACCTGCAAACCTGCAGTCAGCGGCATCTGACCTTGTTTACATCTTAATTTCACACTTGGAATCATTGCGAACCTCTCCCAGGCCCAATGTAGTTGGACTGGGACGTAACACCGCCATACCAGGATTTGAATGGGGAGGAGAGGCACTCATTAACCTCTATGTCTAATTCCTTGAGTGAGAAATGACAGCATGATGCAAAGGCGAGGGGACAAAATATACTGCTTTAGCCTAGCATTTGGGAACTACTCAGGTTCGTTATTTCCTCAGTTTCAAAGTAAAGCTGTGCTTTACATACAAATGGGCTTGATGACTACAAGGAGAATCACTGATTCAGGACAGCAATGCAAGCACATTTGCGACATCTCAACATCACCCAGCAAAGCTGCATAACCCTTATATTTGACAGAGAAGTGAATATTAACAAGAACTCACACATTAAAACCCTCCTCAGGTAAAGAGAGGAGGGAACATATTTCTATGGTTTTATATTTTGTGTGTGTAACAAATTAATTCATTACTGTGCTTCAGAGACTGATTAAATCCCCCCAGTACTACTCTGGCCATTCATTTTTTGCTGACACCCAAGTGGCCACTGTGAAGTTGACGCTGATTAATACAACAGAATATTCAGCGTTGCAAATGGAAAAAAACCCACAGATGATGTACCTTCTGCCTTTCCAAACCCTAACCGCCATATCCAGCTCAATTTATCTCCTTCCTCTTCTCACTCCCTCTTCACCTGCAGGTTTCTCTAGCGTGCTTTCTCTCCAGTTTATGTTTTGTCTCGCTCTGAAGGTAATGTGTCCTCCTAAGGAAGCCTGGTAATATAACAGAATGGGTGGAAAGCTCGACTGGCTTTGTTCGTGCGTAAAGTGAAGATCTACATAGCCAGTAAGCATTACAAGGGATAGAAAGCTGTACTGAGAAAGAGGAACCTCAAATACTCCCCCCCTCAACCACGTGCAGGTGGGCCTGCGTGCCTGTACCCACAGCTTGCTGACACAAGCATACTCAGGATGTGGTTTCTCTGGGTCTTAAAGGCTGACCTTTGACTATATCAAGATTTTCTGTAAAAATTAAGCCATTTAGCGGAGCTTGATTTTGGTGGTGACCCTGCCAGACTGTGAGCAGGGCCAAGACTTCTGTCTTTTGCTCACCTTTGTTTAGCTACAATGTGATTGCTAGCAACATTCCTCTTCTGTGCAGCACCTTCCGTATTACGGTCATTATCTCAATTGACGCCCTCGCTGTCCCTGTAGCACAGACAACAAAATTGTATCAACAGGAGAAACATTAATGAAGGAAGTAAAAAGGTTAAAAAAGATAGCAGTGCCCACTTGACAGATCCAGCTCATGTAGCACTATGAGATACAGCATGTTTTTCTACTCTTTTTAACAGCTTAGGTATAGTTGTGGAAATTTCATGTAAATAGTCTTAAAAACAGAAATGCTGAAAATGTCTATTCCTTGCCAAATACCAAGCTATCGTTAATCACCGATCCTACAGTACTTTCTCTTATTTACTACTACTAAGGATCTTTAACAAATACTGCCTCAAACAGTGTTTTCTTCCTTGTAATCCTGGCCCAATTCTGCACTCATGTTCTTCCCGTGTTTCTAATTCTGCAGTTTGCAGTCAGCTACCCTTGACAGGCCAGAGAAAACCTTCATCCACACGCAGTTTGGTGGATCCTCAGTGAAGTTTAGATAGCCTGAGTGCCCTTCAGCCACTCCTTGATAAAACCTGTTCACAAAGGCAATATATTCTGTCAAAGAGTAACAACTGTGAAAGAAATAGGCTTCGCAAGCTTTGCTGGCCATCAAGTCTACTATGCAAGAACTGAACACTGGGAAAATGGAACATTGTTGAAGCGTTTCAGGATACTGGTGAGATTCATCCTCCTGAATCTTTTAGGCCTCCTTTATACATACAGAGAGGAATCATCCAAGGATCTCTCAGTGCTTTACACAGTGAGACAAACTCAGCTCATGTTCCTTGACAGAGGTCCAAAGAAACAAAAGCACAGGGGACTCTAGATGAGGGGCACCACACAGGAGACCACTTTTTTTTTTTCCCCATCTCTTCCACTGCCTTGATGGGGACTTTAAAGAACTTACAATGCTATATGGAAACATTTCTGCAAAACAGGAGGAATAATATGAACAGCCTCCCACACCCCCAAACTGTCAAGTCAGATGAGAATTTGTCCTAAAATATCAAAATGTTATTTTGGTTGTAGTTATGCAGCTTATTTAGCCTTTTAGTCTCTATTAATTATTCTTCTTTGTCTAGGCTTATTATAAAATATCCAGATGATATTGCTATTCTCAGTAGCCTGAGGAGGCTAATTTAATGTCAAATGCTGTACTGTCAGGAATGTTTAAACAGTCGGCTTGTATTTGTTTTTCTTTATTTGTATTATTTTGCTTCAAGCTGTCTCCTGGTACAGTTCACAAAACCCTTCACCACCCTTTTCTCCGATCTCATGGTATTCAAAGGTCTAGATCTCTTTAAGTATTTTCTTTTATCTTCCATTGTGAGTGAATCACCTCATAATCTCATGTGGCTCATTTTTAACTCCCTCTAATGTATTTGTCTCATGTAGTCCATTTGCTTATCTGACCTGAACAGAATTTGCCTAAACTTAGTACTACTGCAATACCGATATTATTTTTCTGCTCTGTGATAAGTTCTTTTTGCATTGGTTTTTTTTCAGCCTTT
Organism: Larus michahellis; assembly: GCF_964199755.1. Classification (NCBI taxonomy): domain Eukaryota; kingdom Metazoa; phylum Chordata; class Aves; order Charadriiformes; family Laridae; genus Larus; species Larus michahellis. The sequence goes on from NC_133901.1 coordinate 62,773,273, forward strand.
TCAGACTGACCTGTGAAAGGCTGATTCACTTCTTCAACAGTAATCAGCCCTGCCTGTCTTAATCACCCAGCATGCAGTGTGTGCCTGAGGATTTGTTCCCAGTGATTAAGATGATTTCCCAAGGATGTCCCAAATGTTCCTCATTTGATTTACATCTCTCTTCATTTTCACTATTGTCTTCAAAATTAAAAAGGTCCAACACAGGTTTTGCTGTGTTTTGGGGTTTTTTTTTAGAGGAAATTATGCTGAAAGCTTCTCATTGTCTTAATGCTTCTGATGTTCAAGGATGTTGGTAATTTGCGTGCATGTAATTACGAAATTCTAGCTCGCTTGGAGTTTTGTCTAGTTATTTGCCCTGTATAAATCATTAACAGTAGCAGAGCCACTAATGCAATTCATGATATTTCTGATACTTTACTGAATTAAAGATCAAACCTAAAAGCAACAACATTCCTTTGTCACAAAGTAATTTTTGCTTTAGGGAGATACGAACAAGCTTTCTGGTGTGCTATCCAATAACTCACCTGGTCACAAGGCTTCTGTATGGCCATTAACCTGGAGCAGGAAGATCACCTGACTTTGAAGGACTGGGAGAATAATGAGATATGAAAATGTCATGGCAGAGATGAAAGGGTTGGACAGGTGCAGTTATAATAGCTGGTATAAAATTAAAAGTGTTATCAAATTTCATGCTTCAGGATATGAAGTGAACACCAGCTGAGTTCAGGAATATCTCCTTCCTCTGAACAACTTATACCCAAGAGCACAAATAGTGACCGATCTTTTAATTTTATTCTGATTGGAATAATTGGTGACATGGAACAATTTTTCATCTTCCTTTGCTGAAAATGGCATTGACAATTCTCAGAGATTAAGTGAACCCGTGTTATCTTGTGGTTTAGAAAGTCCCTTGTTTTGATAGGCTCAGCATTCCTGCGTGAAGACAGAACTGATTTCAGTCCGGTCCTGCCTTGAGAAAAGTCTGGTGACATTTCTCAGCAGCAAGGACACTTCTGTGTCAGTTTGCCAGAGAGAGCAGTACCCAAATTTCAGAATGTATCAGTACAGAGTCAAATATCTTATCAAATTCTGGGAGATTTAGATACGTGGGCATTTTAGCAGTAGCTTGATCTCTCCTTTTCACCTCCTTTCAAGTGTGCGCTCTTAGAAACATGAAATGTTTAGGAATCTTTAAGTTCTTCTGGAATAAGCAGTTTTACAAAAGCAGGGTCACATATTTGGCAAACACAAACCAGCAGAGATTTACTGAGCCTAACGTGACAAAAGCAGGTGACTTCATCAGAGCTACTGTAGTTTATGCCACCTGAATTTTTGACTCTGCACAGAATGAATGGATAAAGGGCCTTTACTTGCTTGTACCTTGAGTCCCATTTACCTGCTGACTAGTGTAGAATGCATCACAGAGGCACAAGAGGCATCTGTAGTATTTTGCCAAAGTCCAGTACTCTTTGCTCATATTTCGGAATGAGTGGTACAATTGGAAGGCCTGGGTTGGTAAAGAGATATTCTCCAAAAGTGTTTGGAGAAAGGTATCAAAGTCTGAGAACAACAACCAACTTTAAAATGAGCAGTTATAATTAGAGAGGACCACAAAGGATAAGTAAAAAAGACACAGACATTTGCTTTGGTGTTTCCTTAGCAATTAAAGTGGTGTGAGGCTAAAAGTTCAGACTATATGACTGAGTGGTTGATACTTGCTCTCCCTACAATGTCGTGATTGCATTGCCTGTGTTGCCTGTACAGTCAACAAGCTCCCTGTATTGAACTTCAATCATTACAACTTAAACCTCCCAACTTGTCTGATATCAAGGGTGGACAACCTCCTCAGTTCACCGACTATAAATGTCATGTGAAAAGATATGAACCACCTCCCTGTAAAAAATTAATACCAGCCAGAAGAGGAGAAGAATGGCTCCTCCAGGGTCCCGTCACTTCACTGTTGGGCGTGCATCTGGCACACTGTTGGTTTCCTCAGCCCTTGCTGGTTCACTTCATTCCGTGGTTAGAGATCAGGTCTGTCAGCCACCATCATGCTGAAGGAATCTTTTGGCCATTTGCGTGATGTAACTCTAAAAAAGGAGCCTCAGCTGACCAGGGTGATCTGAGCCAATAAGCCACCAATTGGCCACCTAGGGTCTAAATGGAAAAGATATACCAAAAGGTATGTGGAGAAATGATGATGATGATTATCCCATTATCCAAATAGGAAACAGGATAGAGAAGGGTTATAGTTCTTGGGAATGCCAAGATTGCGTGCTATTGTCCCTATTTTGAAATCCATCAGTCTAGGCACAGACTACGCTGAGCTGACACAGCTACAGAGGTCTCTGGACCTGTAGTAGTATATCAGCACAGCACTCTATAGGATAGATGAAGGCTCAGTCACAAATTGAAAGAGAAACTCCTCTAAGAGAAATGATTTGGGGGTTCACTACAAAACGGCAAGATGTAATCCACAAATCTTGTGCTCCTAATAAAAATTTTGGGGCTGAGTCACTTCTTCTGAGTTACTGGTTTCAGGTGACATCTACTTGGCAAAGCAGCATTGAAATGTCCAAGGTAAATGTTAAAAAAAATAATAAAAAGTCTTACTACATATGTGAACTTCGATGTTTCTATTGTCTATGTGTGGGAGACATTCAGTTTGTTTCATGTTCAGTTTTTGTGTCACAAACATTTTCTTGTGACTAGTGAAGAGAACTAAGCCTGAAGGAGCAAAAGGAAATGTTACAAAACCAATTTATTTCAGAGTAAAAGAAATAAAATGTAATACAGCCCCCAAATCAAATTATTCAGCTACCTCTATTTGTTTCTTATCTACCTCAAGTAATAATGAATAAATAAAAAAAATTAGGCAGGAACCATACCCTTTCTCAAAAAAAAAGAATCAAAGTCATCCATTGTGCTGACGTAACTAAGAAACATAAAATTGATGTAAAGGAACAGCAGCCACCATTTATTTTCTTCTAGAGAGATGTTTTCTTGCGATGGAAGCCAATTAGTGTTGTTCTCTGAAGAAACATGAAAACATCAGAGAGAACAATTTTTGTCTGAAAAGAAACAAACGAGGTGGAAATATTTTTGATCTAGAAAGACATCTTAATATGCCTTCAAAAAATGGAGAGAGACAGAGAGGCAGAAAAAGAGACTTCTGTGGTTTTCCAGACAAACATAATGCAACTTTGCTCTTGAAAATGTTGGAGTTCTGATTTTTTCTATTAATATAACCTGCTGAAAATATTCTGCTTCAGACACTGTCTCACTTTGCCAAAATATTCCAACTTAATTATTTCCTTTAAACACTAAAGAAAAGATACTTCTAAAGCATATTTCAAAAATATTATTGCTGTCTGTTGAGCTCATGAGTTCATGTAGGAAGAAAAGATTATTTTTCTCAATTGTTTTTTTTTGTCTTTCTCAGTGGAAGATTGTTGTTTCTCTTCATTTTGAAGTTACTTTTTTCCTCTTCTGGGATGCGCCTTCTTCTCTCCTCAAAAGATTACTGTTTGTATTAGAGCAGCCTTGAAGACAAATGTGACACTGCTCTGGAAGAGCCTTTAGATCTTGTCTTGGGAAATGGAAAAGGCACCGTGACTCTGTTGAGCTGTGTGCCTGTCCCTGTGCAAACATCTGTTATGGCCTGATACAGTCAGGCACTGCTGCTACGGTATCAAGCCCTCAAGTAGTTGAATGAACATTAGAATAACGAGGTAAAGAGCATATCAGTGCAAATAAGCACTTGAATTGATGTTTGAATATGCAAAAAGCTGAAACCAGATTTTGCAAACTAAACCAGAAGGACCATCGGAGATGTGTGGCACTGACGGCACGGCTCCTCCACAGAGCTCTGCAACGCTGCAGACACCAGCTGACAGGGGCGATGGAAAACAGATTGGTGACATGAAAGAAGGCACCACACTTTCCACAAGCATCTGGGCGTCATTCTTAGTGTCCAGGGACAAATTACAATTTGGACAACTTGCCAAATGCTGTCAAAAAGGAGGAATTACCAAGGAAACAATGTAAACAAGCTTGTCCTGCCAGATGAAAGATGAACAAGCAGGTTTTTAAGAGAGTCCTAATTGTCATGAAATATCACAATTTACTTGGTACTGCAGATGACAGTCAGAAAATCATAAAGAAGGCACTAAATTCTCTGGGTACTTAGCTGTAGAAGAGAATGGACAGAAAGCTTCTTGTTCCTGGTTGATTTTGACTTCCTTTTTTTAAAAAAAAAAAAGAAAAAGAAAAAGATGATTCTGTTTGCTTATCTAGATATTTGAACAGTATTAACCACCCTTATTTTTTGGCAATGGGGACATTGTCCTGATACATTCACACTGACATCTAATCCATTGCTGAAGTCCTTTGTTTTGGAAAGACTTAGTCTTAAAAAGAAGATTGTGTCAGTAAGAGAAATCTTGTATTTTTGTTTCTTCTTTAACCACGGGAGTGTGTCTAATTTAGCACTAGAGTACTGACGTGATCTTTTTGAGCTTCCCTCTCTCTTAAAAGTCTTTGGCTTTTAAAAAATAATATAAATACGTGCTAAGATACTTGCAGCATAAAAGGAGTCAGACCTATGGCAGTACTGCCAGATCGATGCACCTGAATAAAATCAGCATAAAAGTAGCTAAAGCCAAACAAGACCAACAGCTTCCTTGCTCCTACACAGAAGTCTTGACAGCTGTGACACCGGTAATTTTATTCCAGAGATCATTTGCTCTCACAGTTGTAGCTGTGACAAAGTATCTTCTGGGCGTCTCTAAAGGGAGATCTCAAGTCCTTTGCAGGCAAAGGTGTCTTTGCAAGAAATCCCTTGGCTTTTTCATCAGATTTTAAATATACTCATCAGTACAGTAATATTTTAGGTTAATTTTTTTGATGACACGTATGCAAAGGTAGTTAATCTAAAGAGAACATACAGTGAGCCCCCTACGTGAAAAGTCTCCACATCTAATCTGATTTTGATAATACTATATCTGTATTTCAGGGTTTCCTGTTTGCTTGGCCAACGTGGAGTACTATTCTGCAACTTCTCATCTGTACTTATAGTCCCTTTTCTGTCTTGATTTGGTAACAATATTTTAAAAATGCTGAGATCTTTCCAATGCCTTAATTCCAATACAAAGGTCATGGGAAAACTCTTATCCTCGAGTGTAATCACAGCGAAATATAAGCCAGGCCAGACGAAATATCTTTGAATGATGAAGGAAGCAGATTAGACACATGGGACTGTCCAGAGACATTTACACATATGGCAGGCCATTAATGGGCAATGAATTAATGATATATCTCCAGAAAATGTTTTGTCTGTGCCCAGAACCACTAACAAAATATGTAAGAGAGACACACTTAGCCACATTTTAGGCACTCAGTTTGGGTGACTAGTGTCCCAAGATACCCAATTCAGTTGATACAGCAGGACAAACTTCTCCAGACAGCAAGTCAGAGCCAATGCTGCAGAAATGGCAGCAAGTGTTTCTCATTGAGTTAAGGGAGAACTGGATCATAGCAGTTTAATCTCTGTATCTGCTTGGTGCAATCAGGGAGGGAAAGCATATATCTGTGCTATGAGATGCTGAACATATTAAGGCACCCAAACAGTTACCTCTGAGACTAAATAAATGACAACACAATAAAAGCAAATGAAAGGAGAAACAGAAACAGTAAGGCAAAAGCAAACAAGCCAGGATGCTACAAATGTAAACACTTCTCAGTCCTTCTGCAATATTCTTCATGTGTATTCTGCACTCATTCAACTGGTCATTAAAACCACGTGAAGTTTACAAAGAGGTTGAACAAGTCCAGCAGAAACATCCACGATTATTCTAAGCTGTGGTATACAGCACACTGCAGAGATGCAGAGAAGTTAAGGATGGCTTGTGCAGTGCACGTTAATAGCAATAAAAGCCCATACAACTTACAGCATGGTATTCTAAATAACAGAGAATATACCAAACACGGACATTAAAGATCTATGCTTAATCTATCTAATCTGTGCCTTCAAGTCACTGCACTTCTGTGTAAAGGAATCTGCAAGGATATAGTTCTACCCTCTGTACGAATGGTTTTAACTTCTGTGTATTCATTATGTATTTCTGGGTTTCAGCCAGAATAAGAACTAAAGACACACTGCAACTCTGAAGGTATTTCTATCTGGGAACACAGATATGGTAAATCTCATGAGAAAGCATGGTGTGAAACTGCTGGACGCGTTTTGGGAACTTGAAAGATGAGGGTAGCTTGGACAAAGATTCACATTGCTGGTTGTGCAAATTGGACGTAAACTACTAAACCTTTCTAATCATTCTGAATAATGTCTATCTCTATACTAACTCAGGTGGGAATGGATCTGTAGAGCAAAACACCTGGTACTAAGGACCTGACATCTTCAAAGAGCTTATTTTGGGGGAGATTTACTGCAGATGGACTCCCAAACAGTTTGCATCTTCTGAAACTGCTCTGCAATGTGAATTCAAGTATGGCAAGTGGATGTTGCTTCAAAAGCACACGTCTGACCCAAGAAGAGGTGGCAACGTACACATACCTGAAGGTACTTGGCAATGAAATCTCACATCTGAATAATGAATAATAATCTTGAGGGTGTTTTATAGATATTCATTATAGACAATTAGAAAATGGACTTGTATCAGGAAAAAAATAAACAAAGATCTCCTAAATTCTGAAACATTCATCTGAGCTTTCAATGCAAAAATATCAGTGAAAATTTAAAACACTATTTTTTTCAAGCAGAACATACCAAGCTATTTTGATTCTACATTTATTGGCTCTCTGCATCATGCTTGGCTGATTCACCCTACCAGGTTCCCAAAGCTGCGTGAAGACTGTGCTTTGGAAAAACAAGATCCATCTGGTAGATGCAGACACCACCACCACAAAAAGGATTAACTCACATAATATTTTTCTCATTTCATTCCTAATCTTGGGAAGAACCCAGAACTTCAGTCTTGATAAGAAAAAAGGTTTCCGTTTTCATGGAATAAGTTAAATGCCCAGTTGACTGGTGGCACTAAGATTCTACAGAGCTTGTAGCCACTCTTTATAGCCAGCCTAGGGAGGCAGACTCTATCACTAGGTGTTGCACCAGAATCATGACTTCAGCTGATCAGAAGCCAAATAAGGACAAAGCACTGACTATTACACCGTCCAAGAAGTGAGAAAACAACCTGAGGGTTCCCTCACTATTAATCCAAATATAGACTGGGCTTGCTTAGGAAAAATAACTCAGGCATGTGGATTTGGTAGCTGTGAAACCTCTAACTCCTGGAACACTGCACAGCCTTTCCACGAACAAAGAATAGCCTGACCAAAAAGTGGTTGTTACCTGCTGCTTTGAAGCAGAGTCACCATTACCATCAGAGGTATTGTTCACCTGACAGACATGTAGAAGATATGCATTTCATACAGTAGAAATAGGAGGGCACACACACAGCCAGTATAGCAGTACAATACACTGGGTTCAAAATAACTGGTAGCTTCCAGCTGAGCACCCAAAGATAACTCCATCTGAATTCAGTGGTCATTCATGTCTGCAACACCCCTGGGGATAGAGAGATGGTTTTATTTCTCCAAGTCTGTATGCCTGTGTGATAAAAACAAGCTGGGAGAGCGTTACTTTGCCAGAGAGTTTGCTATTCAAACGTGATGCATGTAATTTAGGCCACTTGCGTCAAACTTCAGCATCATCAAGACTCAGGTTAGAAACATACACATCTGTCACAACCTAACATGTTCTATTGAAGAAGAAATACAGGGTTGAAATCTGTGCACAGTGGTTATTTTTAACTAGAGAATAAGTGAAAACACAAAGGAAGGAGACATGAAATGGAAGCATGCAGGGACTGTCAAGAGTATGTCAAAGCTCCAATGTCAATCATGAAAAAATCAGTACAAAGCTTTTTCATTTCATATCCTTCATCTTAAAGTCTCAACAGCTATAATAATAATTCTTTAGTATGTGATTTGCATGTTAGCTAAATATTAATAATCTTTATTTATAAAAACTCGAGGAAATCTCACTGATAACTTCCCATGGATGGCAACAGTCCCTGGAATGGTTTTTTAGTGATGGGAATTATTGGGAAGACTTAACAAATCTAGGCCTGTTGCTATTGGCCTTAAATTTCAGTGACCAGCTGATGCCCTGTTGCAAATGATCTTTTAGACTCTGCTGGTGTTTTACTAGACTGGAGATAAAGAGGACTTTTGGCTAGTGGTGTCATATAGCTCTGCTGTGTGACTGCTTTGCTCTTAAAATTTCCTTGACTTGAGGGTAATTTTAGTTAAAGAGCAGTTACCCAGGCTGTTGAGAAATCCACATGGCTGCTTTAGAGCTGTTTGAGACACCATATTGGTACTACGTAAAAATAGTGCCAGTAGTTGCAAGAGCAAATTTCCTCTTCTGAACGTAACATTCTGCTTTATGGTTAGGGAATGTTCCAAACCATTTGCCTCCATCTGAGACTACAAACCCTTTTTTGGGGGTTAAATCCCCAAATATCCATTGTAATACAGTGGAGTCAATTATGGCATTAATTTTAATAGAACGAAAAATCTGCAGTGGATCAAAAGAGTTGGTTCAAATATCCCTTAAGCAGGGTGGAATACTTTGAGTTGAAACGTTGGTCAGCTTAGTTCCATGGCAAGTGCTTCTTTCAACGGCCTTCTATTTAAAGCAACAGAAAAAGCATCCCTGGCAGACTAGCAACACCCTAGACAGATAAAACATTTAAAACTTAAAGTGATAAGGAAAGCTTTCATTTTAACACGATCTGTTTTTCCCTTTCTCTTTGAGTATAGAGAAATTTTTCTGATGATCCCACTTCTTTGACCGTCTTTTCTGTTGGTAATGAAGGTGCCGTTAATTGTCTTCTTTCAGGACAATGTTAGCCAAAAGGAGCCGCTGAAGATGCTGCTGTTGACCTCTCTTATGAGTATGAATATGTTTTCTTGGAGACAAAATAAGACAAATACCCAGGGAATGAGGAAGAAAGAACAGCAAAGATAAATGTGCTGTTTCTGCAGACAATTGCATAAAGTGTCTATGTAAGCGAGAAAGGGAGTCAGTACACTTATCTGCTGCCCGGAACTGGATAAACATACATCGCTGTCGGGCTATTTAAGACATAGACGCCTTCCTGGTCACAGGCTGAAAGCAGCATAAAGACACACTCTTTTTTGCTCAAACTAGATTCTTTTCTTTCATAAAAAGCAAAGAAGAAAGAAAGGGAACAGACTCAAGAACAGAAAGAGCACAGGCTCAGAGGTGTGCAGCAGTGGGAAGATAAGTAATCCTCCAGGTGAGAAATATTAAATTTTCTTGTGGCACACTTTGGTCAGGGTTTCTCTGAAGGTCAGGGAAATAAAGGCTGACTGATACTCTGGTGGATTCTGTGGTCTCAAAAGCTTGCAAGGAGGGCAGAAAGGGTGGAGAAGGTTATTTATTTCTACCCGTTTGTACTGTTGGTTTCAGCATCAAATTAAAAAAATCTCAGGAGCGGTGTTTTCTCCATCCCCCATTCAGCTCACATTTCTTTCTCATGTTTTTGTTTAGTTCAGGAATTGCTGTTGATTTATGAGTGAGACGTAAACTGAGTGGTAAGATGGTATTAACAGATTTAATGCTTCATTAGGTCCATCTTTCCATCTTTAATTTTAAGCTAAATTCATAAATAATTTGCAATTGTACTTTTTTTATCTTGGTCAACATAAAGTTTTGACCCAGATAAAAACAGCGTGTCTGTGCTCCACATCCAACCTTGACAACAGATAGATTTCCTTTTGAAACTTTTACAGGAAGCTTTTACTTTTTAATTTTCATTTCTTTCTTTACATTCTCATTATGCTACAAAATAAAGCCTAAGTGATGCAATGCATTTAATCTGCACAAATAGTTATTGATTTAGCATCCAAAAAAAAATCATCAGATTTATATCCTTTCCCCCATTAATTTAACTAGTTTTCCACAACCATAGTCTCTAGAGACAAGCCTACATGAAGAAATATATTCTCTATTAGTTCCGTATAGAAAAATCAATGTAGTGTCCCAGAACTTCGTGTTAAAGTTCATCTTACTCAAATTTACACAAAATTACATTCCTTTACGTGCATGATAATATTTTATGTTGCAGTCTCCAGTGACTTGAAGACAGCAGAAGCTGAATGGTACTTGAACCAGGCAGAGATTAAAAGCTGTCTCAGCACCCACAGTGGTTCTGTTCTTAACGATCCTCTGCCATTCTTTCTGACTTACTGGGAGACATCTGTGGGAGTTTGGTCTACAGCTGGAGTACCTCATCCCATGCATTGGGAACACTGTAGCACAAAGTTCAGAAATGCACGTTTCATCCAGGTTCATTTATGGAAACCATGTTTGAAAATAATGCAAGTGAAGGATTTTTTTAGTAGTGCTGATGTTACATTAGGTATAAAGGACACTACATGGACTTATTCCAAACTCTAACCAAGGAAAATAATTTTCCTTTATTTCAATTAAACAACCAGTTCTCTACAATCATATTTTAGACATCTGGGCTGTCCAGAGAGTTTCCATTTCTCTTGTCAGCTTTCTGAAGTAGTAAGGCAGGCTTCCCTGCAACCCAACACGCAGATTTTGCTACCATGACTTCCAGCAGGTTCAAAAGTGTGAACAAGGTGGGATTGCAGCTACCCACACTTAGATTAGCTTAAAGCCATCACAAAACTGCAGCCTGAGGACTCTAGTGATGACAATTCTAGAGCACTTTGCTAAGCATTTGGTCTCATTAGACTTGTTTTCTTCAGGCCTATCTCTCTTCCTGCCCTTTCTGCTTCTTTCCCAGAAGCCCTTGAGTAGGATGTCAAAACAAACAGCACTCAAGTGGGAGACAAACCTTTGATTGTGTGACGTTAAAGTGAGTTTCAGATGAGGCTAAACTAACCTACAGTGCCCCAGAATGCATCTCAGTTCATCTAGGGAAAAATCTTACTTTAAAATGAAATAGCAACCTAAATCGACAGGGAGCTGATAAATCACTTCCATATTACAGCTGATATCACTGTCTTTTGAAAAGCTCCACAAAGGCCTTCAGACAAGTAAGAGGAAAGTAAGCTGAGACATAAACATTAGGTTATTCATGCAGAAGGCCAAGGTCATGCTAAAGTGTTTTCCTATTTTTCTGTTTTTCATGTTCAGTGAAAAATCAATATTCCTCTGACATGTTATACTGTACATTGAGTTGCATAGCAGTAGCTTTGTACTGCATGTCCCTGACACTCTTTGAAGCTGCTGGAGGCTTGGATAGAATTCGAAATAATGACAGATTTGCTAAAGAGACTGAATTAGAAACTTCAAACCAGATCTACTTTCTTCAGTTGAAAGCAGTGGACTTATTCCCTTTTTTTTTTTTCAGGGCTAGGGTCTGCCCCTTAAGAGGACAACAAATTGGATCAGTTGAGGCATCATGTTCTGACCAGGCAATAGCAAGTGAGCTCATTGCCGCAGTGGAGTTGGAGAACATTTGAGATATCGGACTGACCTTGTGAAGACCGAGTGACTCACATCATTTGAAAAGTGAGTGGTTCTTACTAAGACCAAGAGTAGTCTTCCGTATGCATGACAGCAAACCAACAAGACAGAAAAGAAAATAATCATTTGCACATGCAAATTGCCAGCAGTCTGTACTGCCTTTGAACATGCAGTATCTGTGACCAAGCTAACATTCCCGCTGTGTGTTTAATAGATGCAATATAATCACCAAGTCCAACTGAAACCAAGAGAAAAGGGATGTAGTTTTCACATTATATGTCTAAACAATATGGAGAATGTTGTCTTTCCTTCCTAATCATTTATTCCGTCTCCCTTCCTCGCCACGCAGTACATGACCTGAGCAAGGACTTAGAGGGAAAGCATTTTCTTACCCAAAGAAAACATCAGGTTTTGAAACTTTTCTTCCTTCCATATAAGGACACAAAAAAAGACATAACAATTTTCAGAAACTGAAAATTCCCCAAAAACGGTATCAAATTTTGCCTGATTTCATACTTTGTTGTGCCTTTCACTAGAAGTGAAGCTATTATTGCAAATGAAAAGAAATTTTAAAACAAAAAGCAAAGCAAAAAGTGCTTCCAGAGTGTAAGAAAATCTTTGGTTGGTTAGTACGACAAAATCAAGCTTTGGATCATTTCCACATCAGCTTACTGAAAGAACTGGCATGTGAAATTGAAAGCAAGGTGCCTTAAGATTGGCTGTAATTGTCGCAAAATGGGACTTTTAACCTGAAAGCCACAATGAAGAGAATGTATCTTGACAGACAGGTCAATCAGAGAATGACTGTGAGCGCTGATGTGATACCGCTGTCAGAGAGGCTGATGCAAACCTACCAGACTGTTTTGCAGCCCAACACGTATGATGATGTGCAGAGATGCTCTCTAGTCTCCTGCGTACCAGGAATCTACCAACTGTTTGCCTGTGCTGGAAAAGGACTCAGTGACGTAAGTAGATCCAATTCCAGAGCTACATAGCGGAATTTATCAAATTAATTTTCAAATGGAATATGTGTTGACCTCGTCTCTTTCCTACAGCAGGTTAAATTTCAACAAAATCAGTATTTTCTGATATACGAATATCCTCAGATCCCTGCTCAACTCTCATATAAACCTCTTAGATACTGTTGTCCTTTGAAGCTACATTCATTTGCTTTAGCTAGGCATTGTGCCATCTCTTCATCAACTCAGTCTCAGTTGATTCATCTTTCTTATTACACGGGAAAGCAAGCCCGAGGAACAAGAAAGAGATCTAAAAGAGGATAGTACCTTATTAATTAAAAAGGGACATCAACAGATCAGAAGGCAAAAGAATTTTATTGCAGTCTCTGGCAGCAGTGAAATATAAATGACTGAAGTATGCGTTACCAAGAAATTTTAGATCTGATTTTCTGTTCTAGCAACCAACGTAGGATTTAACCTCCTAGTCAGAGCTCTTGGCAGTTTGCATACTACCCTGACTTGTGTAATACCCTGACTGAGGTCCTCTAATGGCTTGGTACACACACCTACAGCAAGCACAGCTGACAGCACTGAGACTGAATTTGCTGTGGAAACCCATTGCCCATTATAAATTATTCAGAATTTTGGCCACCGCTTGGAGATGAAGTTTTCTACGTAATGTCTTTCTGCTTGGCCATCCAGGATTGACAGACTGTGGGTAATTTCAACCAAAACGATTCTTCTGTCATTGCTAAAATCATGGTGAAGGAAAAATATATTACAGTAGTTGGATTGTGAAGGAGAATCGTGGTCTTCATTTCTCTGAACACTGACTTTTCCCCCACCTTCTGCAGAAGCCATTTACATTTGGGAACAGAATAAACTCTTGTCAATGTCTTTTGCCATTTGTGTGAAAAAACTGTCCAAATTTGATCAAGTTATAAGACTGGGGGTGGTGGGGGGGAGCAATTTACAGACCACACGTTCTCTAGAAACTCCATATTCTGCTACTCTAACCTCCAAAGATTTCATCCAGAGCATAATGCTCTGGTCCAGTCTCAGAGCTCTGCTCACCACATCGCCACATGTTGAAATCTAATGTACCAACAATTCTGTGGAGTCTGCTTTTAAAAACAAGCTATGAAGTAAACTGCACATTTATTTTAATAACACAAGTTTTTTATGAACTAAAAATAGGCAGGAATTAATTTGCTAAGCGAAGTTTTCTATAAAATTAAAGTATTCCTGATGAAACTGTGTTTTTTGCAGTTTTGGAAATTAATAAAAAAAAAGGCTATCAAGAAAAAAAAGATAAGGGTGGGCTGAAACAATCCATTGCAGTAACAAATTAAATCGGATATGTATTACAGAAGGAGTTAATGAGGAATGGCGACAGGTCCTGTGACCCATAGTCATTGGACTGGTACCTCTACGTAGCAAAATTAAGGCACTTTATTGGGAAATGTTAAGACAAGCACTAAAAAATAGGGGAACCAACAGCGTTAAGAGACCGGAACAGAGACATTGAGGATTGCACCTTCAATTGTCCTCTCCTTTGGGACTGGTAAAATGACATAGTTGCAGTTTCTGCATACATCTGTTTGCTTGGCTTATCTGGTAAGCGTGTTCAAGCTTGGCTATGAAACTTGCAGACATAACACTTGTACAGTATCTTTTGCTTTGGAAACAGATCCTAAATAAATCAACCTCACCAAATTCAATTCAAGTGAATTCCTTCAACAGCTATGAGTAGTAACCAGATGTGTTCACACCAACAGCAAAGACACATGGAGGATAAAAAAAGATCAGGGGACAATTTGAAGGGAACAAAATGAAGAGCACGCATGCAATGGAGAAAATATCTCCCCTAAACCCTGAAAGGCAACCAAGATTTCCACATCACTGTTTATTGAAAGAAATCATCTGTGAAACAGCCATGGGAGAGAAAGATTTGCTGGCTGACTTCTATGGAAAACTTACTGAGATCTCAAGAACAAAGCATTTCATTCCATAGGAAGACTGTGAATTTCCACAGAAGACCTACTTGCCCAAGTAAGGGGCTTCTTAACAAACAACTGAAAGAGAAAGAGCTCAAGTGGTGAAAAAAAGACAGGCAACAGAAATATGAAAGCATTGCTCTGGCAGGGCTGAAAAGAAGTCCAAAGCCCAACTGGAGGAAAAACTAGTGAAGGACACCCAAAGCAATAAGAAGGGATTCAACAGATACAATAGTTTCAAAAGATTTTCTGGGAAAAGTTGTGTCTGCTGATGAATGGGGAGAAGGCAGACTGATGGATGACACAGGAAAGGCTGAAGTGCTCCGTGCCTTTGTTGCCTCAAATATTCACAGGTGTCATGGGCGGAGTGATTAACTTCACTTGTAAGAGAGAAGTAGTGAAATATTTATTAACATAAAACAGTGATTTAACAAAGTTAGTAGTGAATGAAACAGTGTTTCATGAGATTTGATGCCAGGGTACACTTGCTTATTTGCTGCATAGAGGCCAGGGTCAGACAAGCTGTCAGGGCAACCCTCCCATTGAGTCATGAGGTTCAGAAAGGACCCCCTTGCTTTCTAAACTCCTCAGAGACGAGTCCAGGTGCAGCTGGATCCAATCCTAGTCCCAGTCTTGGTCGACGGTTTATGTCTAAAGGATTATATATGTGCAATCAATCCTTTATATCACTTAGCTAAGATTTCAAAGTTTAGCATGCTCTTAGTCACTTACCGAGAATCTGTTGCAGCAAGGAATCTCTTAACCTCGAGGAGCAGAACCTTAAGCAAGCGTCCCCAACTCAAGGGAAGATCCTTGCTCTTGTTGTGCAGCCCACTGCCGTGCAGGAGAGCTCAAAGGGCTCTTGGGCTGTCCACTGTTTATAGAGTGAGATAATTGACCTGTAGTCATATTCGCAAAGGAACAAGATACCTACGTCCCTACTCCAGACAGCATTTTAACTGTGTTGCCAGCCATCCCCCATAGTTCAAGTGCAACTCGTAACAACTCCCGCTGATGACCATGGCTTGAGCAGGAGCCGGGTGGGGGCAAAGGGGAGAGCACACCGCCACAACAGGCAAAGCTGCTCCTGTACTTATACACATACCATCACAGCCTAGAAAGAGGGAGACAGCCATCAGTGGGCGAGGAATAGGTCAGGGATGCTGTCACGCTGAGCTACACTAACTAATCGCAGTATGGATTGCTGACTCTGGTTACCCCAAATTAGTGGCTTTTTTTTTTTTTGTCTGCAGTCATTTCTTCTGTAGGCAATTTTACCTGCAAGAACAGGAAAAGTGGAAAGGCAAAAGGATAAAGCAACCCACGAGCGTTAGGTATACTGAATTGTTCAATCCTTACTCCTGTATGTGGCATTCTCAGTGGGGATAGGGCATTTGTGTGCCCATGGAGCATTCGTGTGCCCAGCCTGAGAGGCTGGGATAGCACAGCTGCAGTGCTGTGTGCATGAAGAAATGCTTGTCTCTTCTCCCTTGTCCCTGCTGCTCACAACTCCCTCCTTTCCAAAATTAACATTTGAATTGGAAGTTCAAAAGGTGTTAGGGCTAACAGGGGTTACTCATGCAAATTAAAGGCCAAAGAAACACCTAGCAATCTGCCCAGAGTCATAATGTCTGCATTAATAAAAAAAACAACAGTCAAAACCCAATGATTGAATCATTAGTTATGAAAGCTCTTCACATTCTGTCGACTTCTTTTCTGTGCTTGGAGAGCAATGTACTACTCTGAGTCATAATGTAAAAAATCTGAAATCCAATTTCGTTTTAATTTGGCACCTGCAATGACTAAACTAGCAGTGTATTTCCTAAAGATACAACACAGCAGTTCTGCTCTTTCACCTTAAAAGGCTCACTCCTGAAACATCCTGTGTACCCATTCAAACTCCAGATGTTAATGGACCTTAGAGTTATTTTGGAGGAAGCTGGTAAGAAAAGTGTATCAGAGATGCTTTCTCTAGAGGGGAGAGGGAGGGAAAGCTGCTTTCCTGAAGAGTGAAAGCTCTGGGCAAGAGGATGGGGACGGTGATTTGCTGTTTGGCAGCTGATAATCAGAAAAGTTTTAGATAGAAGCAAGAAGACACCCTGATCTACAATTTCCTCCTTTCACAAGAACACTTTCACTACAAGAGGAGAAAATGTTTAAGTCACATCCTACCTTACTGCAAGCCTATGTGTAAAGACATTGTTCTCAGGGGACCTCCCTGCACCAGAAATGTGTCCAGTTTTCCTGTGCTGTTTGCTTTATGTCCTTCCTGCTGTTTCATTCAAAAATTGTCACCTTTACATAGCCAGTTTTACCACAGCCATCACTGCAGCCTGGATGCTCAGCTGCTGTGACTGTATAGCTCCAGAGCTGTCAACACAAGTAAACTGATTAGGCCTATGTCTATCCCTGGACAACTTCATTCTTCACAATACAAAAATTCTACCCTTTCTGTGCTCAGTGTTTCAGGAGAGCAAGTTTTGTCCTACATAGTTAGCTTGAAGAAATTGCCAGGTTGTTATACAGTTATGCTTCATATTCTTGTTCATTAAAAGTCTAGACATAATTCTCATAAGATGTGGAGATATGGGGTTATAAAGGCATCGCTTAAAAGATACTTCAGAAAACAAGGCATATGGCAAACTAACCAAAAGATTATTTTATACTAGGCAGAAGAATCAGTGATCGAGAGAGATAAGAGAACTTTATTCCCACAGTTCACACCAGCTGGCACACAGCTGAGAGGATTCTGCTACTTAACATGATGGACTGTTCATCCCTCAGAATCTTACCCAGGCAGCCTCCAGCCCTAAAAGCGATGCACTTCACTGGAGACAGCAGCAAAAGGTAGATATAGCCAAGCCATTATTATAACTTGTGTAGCAGAAGCAGTCTAACCAAGGTTGCAGAGACCTCGCCATGAGGTGCTCAGTGACGTGAGTAATGCTGCTTTCCTAACTGAACTTACCACCTGCCCTTGGAAATAGGGCTGCAACCACAGTAAGTGGGAGCGCGGCTCATTTGATAAGTGCAAGTGAAATACACCAGAATCATGGTAAGACAGCAGAGGACTCAAAGACGATTAAGCAGGAGAATTTCCAGCTCCATGTGATCAAGAAGCGTACACAAACTCCTTGCTGATGACTTTCTATCTCACATCCCATCATCCAGGGGCAAGTGCATTACCTTCACGATCATGGGAATTTTACAAATAATGTGCCTGCAGCAATTTTTCAGCCACTGTCATTTATACCAGATGATTACTTTGTTAAAAAATGCTATTTCCAAACCTAACTAGTCCACTTAAAATTAACAAAGATACGAACAATAGAGAAAATATTCTGAAAGAGATCTGTTTTCAAGAAAAGCATTTCACTGTCTGCCATGAAGACTTCAGATGATCTTTAAATAATGAGCCAATAAAAATACAAATTGATATTCGTGTTATCCCCAAGGGTACAGAAATCACATTAGTGCCAAGAATGTGCTATTGTTGTTATTTTTTTTTTATAAATTGGAAGGTGTCTGTGTATCTACACAGTAAGCAAAGACGAGTGTATAAACAGTCAGGTGCCAGGGGAGCCTCAGGAACACTCGTTGCTAACAAGTTGTATTTGCAATAACAGAAACTATTTGCATTTAATCCTTTTCCCTGGTTTCCAGCTTCCTGCTTTCTAACATACAAACAAAGCTATGGCAAAAGAATTATATTCTAATTATCTTGGCCAGGTGTGCTCACAGACTCAAGTGAAATTCTTGTGTGAATTTAGTCTTCGCAGCAAAGGACGACTCATTGAAATGGATTTTGCACAGCACCTCAGCAAGGCTCATTATTTCCTCTCCTCAGCAGCAACCTCACCTTGCTGGAGGGTAGCAAAAGTAACAGACTTTAAAATGATGGTGAGAGGCATGGAGTTGGGTCTGTGGTGGAGAAAGATGCCCCCAATTTTGGCTGGGCACACAGTAATAACCCCATCCAGACTGCACTCAAAGAGAGAGTTCAGACCATCTAAATTTGGAAAAAACTCTGCCTCCGAGAGATGGAAAATGACTCCAAATTCCAGTGAAAAAAAGCACCAGAAGCTGAGCCTAGAGCATCATTTCAACTCATGATTATTGAGTACTTACGCTAGGTAACACTACTTTTAAAAGTTCATTATCAATTAAATGAGCCCGTCATCCCTTTTATAGCCCTGTTCTGAGGTTGTGTTTTTTTGAAAGTAAAAGAAAAGCTGGGGGTTCAGAGAAAACACTTGCATGAAGCTAAGTGTTGTGCCCTAGTTAAATCTAATAAGAAACAGTCTGCTTTCTCTTTATGGCAGCTAAAACTTATTGAATTTAACTGTAAAATACTTTCCTTGAGGATGCATATGCACATATTTTTTTAAACTACTGTTATTGATAGTTTAATCTATGAATCCAATATTGAACATATTTTAATTTTTCCATCTCAGTTCAAATAGCCAGCTATTTGCATTTAAATGGATTACCAGCATATATTTCGTGTTCTTGTTACTCTGTGTGCTTTTCATGTAGCTGTTTGCTATGAACACTTCTACTGATCCAGGCAGGATTTTAGTAATCAGGGCAGGAGACAGGTTAATATACTAAAAATTAGACTTAATGTTGTTCTCATATATATTATCACACTAACATCAAATCCTTATATGGAGCATCTTTTCCCAGCCCATTCATCTCCTATTGCAGAGAAAGGAGGTTTAAAGGACAGGCCGATGTAGCAGCTCAGTATAACAGAGAGACACCTAATAGAGATGGAGACTGGAATATCGTACTCCGCTGCAGTTAAGTCTAAGCCAGCAGTACTCCTGCCTTTCAAACTGGACAAATCGTCATCTTGTGCCTCTCTGCAGCCAGTGCTGCCAGAATGACATACAACTGCTTGGCAGAGATGCAGTGAATTCCCAGTTGACCGTTACATGTCTTCACTGGGTTGTTACAGGAGCTCAATGTTAGAGGTTGAGATGGGCCTTCTGCAAGCCGATTCTGAGCTGCCCAATTTTTATCCAGCCTGCTGGAAGCATCACACAGTCCTTGGCACAAATACGCACAATAATCTGTCAATCCAATGATTTTAATTCAGCTGCAGAAAGGAGATTTATGTTAGTAGGGAAAAAAACCTTCTACCTTGCTTCTACTTATCAGTAAGGTCTGTAATAAATCACCCAGAAAGGCTGGGGACTCTCCACAGTTAGAACTCCACAGAAGCAGGGCAGCGAAATAGCTGTCTGAAACAGGGGTGGTAGTGAGGGAAATTCCCGAGGAGGTTTTGCTGCGTAGAATGAACTCAAGCCTAGGGGACTTCTCAGGGGTCTGTCCAGCCTTATTTTCCAATCTTTAACGAAATCTGAAAACTCACGACCATTTTCGCCTGTTGCTTGTTGCAAATACACAGGGGTCACTCACACACCTGTTTAAATGGGAACATGCACCACTGGAGGAGAGATTACAACACCTGGAGGAGCTCAGTGAGACTACAGCCCACATCCTCTCCCCGAGCTACCACCACCACCCTGGCTCCCCAGTGGGGAAAGAGCTGCTCTTTGACAGACCCTTGCCCTTGCTGGGGCTCATGACAGCAAACGAACAGCTGGCCATTCGGCAAGTCCTGCGCAGGATCTGACTGTACTCGACCCACCGGTACACCCATAGGGAAGAGGAAGGATAGACACATAAACACAACAGCAACAACAAAAACAAACCAGAGTGTGAGTTATCTCAGAGACATATTCATATCTCCAGCTGAGTGAAACTCGGTAGGAAATGGCTTGGCTGACACTCTGAAATCTGCAAGTTTACTTTGAAACAGCAAAGTTGTCCAAGTCTTTATGCTATCCACATTTTAAAAATCACCACCTGAAGGATTTATGGCAGGGTGCATGGGCAATTACATTGCCCTATTTGTTACTGTGGAAACACATTTTGTGACTGGTGAAAGCTATGAGAAATATATTGAATGAACTTCTGAGAAACAATATTTTAAAATTAAAGTTGAACACTGGATTTAGCCACACCGGGAAGCTTTAGTCTCAAGGCAGTCATGAAACACCAGGGAGTCAGCAGCAAAGTGCCACCAAGCCTTGCTGGGATTGATTTTGTACGACTAGCTCTGTGTCATAGAATGGGAAAATAAAACTAGAGTCAACTAATCAAACTAGTGCTCTCGCAGCTGGAGAGATTTGCCCAGAAATGGGTACAACAGAGAGTCAGAACACAATGGTAATAACTCCTGCTCTCTTTGACTGTGAATATCTTCCAAGCAATCCAGGCCTAAGGCATCAAACTGCCAAGACTTTGGTCCTTTAAAAGTATTTCTTTTAAATCTTAAGCTTTCCTCCAGCCCTTATTCACACAGAGCTATTTAACTTTCCAAACGTTTACTAGAAGATATAGGGACAGATCTATATGTGCAGGATGGGGTCTCCTCACATAACTAGAACCAAGGAAAAAGCCAAAAAAGTTTTCCTATCAGTGCCCCCATTAACAACTGATATGTGTGACTCCAGGGCACTGTTGTCCTGCAAGTCCCATTTCCGCATCACCCTTAGTCCATCTGCCTCTGAAATCCCACTGGAAATGCTATTCCAGGGAGAAGGCCGAGAGAACCAGGGTGACAACACTTTGGCACATGCCAACAGAGGACAGCTTCCAACCTTCCATAGATAAAGTTGAAGGACTGTGAGAAATCTGGTTAACGTCTCCCTGAAATGACAGGGTTTTCTTTATTGTAGGTGATTTGGAAAGAGAAATTCCCCAAATCAGTCAAGAAATCCAAATGCATTAAAATCACGGGAGGCAGCAGACAGACAGGGGAAAAAACCCAACCCTCTGTTACTTGGGAAAATCCATCCTTCATTTCTAGGGTGAGTTAGAGGCAATTAAAAAATTAACAGAAAAAAAAAAAGAATTACAAGAAAATCTGTTTGTTAAATTAGAAGGGAAGTGTGTCTGTGTGGGATTATTCTGGACTCTGAGGTAACACTGATTTCTTTTCCACTGACCAGGCACTGGGTTTTATGAGCTTAGATTATGTAAATAAAAGTATTACTCATTTTGGGCCAATTATCCAGTCCTTTCAAATATTTTATAGTGGTGTATTATGACCCTCGGTAAAGTTATTCTTGATTTACCCTGGTATCTGTGGAAGCAGGATTGGGGCTTGCGGAAACCCAAGGTACTAGATTCCAAATGTGATCTATGCAAAAGCAGCAGTGACAAAAGCTGAGATGTGTACATAAAAATGCCAGGTACCGTGAGTTTATCGCTTACCAAATCAGATATTCACTGTCAAAAGTTCAAAAACTGACAATAAACTAAACTGTTGCATCTTTAAACTTATTTACAACTTACAGAGGGAGCCTAGTGTCTCGATTTTGTCACTCCCATAAAGTTTGCAGCCAGCAGGAGATAATAAAATCTAGACTGAGCTCATATTGCCGAGAGAAAAATCAAGACCTGTATGTGTTGGTGCTGTCAGGTGAGATATTTTATACCTCATTAGTGTCAGAGCAGTTATTGCTTTTTCTTCCTTTATGAATAGATCACATGATAGCATGCCTCTCTCGTGCACTTCTAAACAATTTGTCACAGCAAACCTGCCTGTAACAGCAGTAAGGTATTTCTTTGCATAGCCCTTTTCTTTTTAATACTTGCTTCTGATGAGGCTTGCTATCCAAACAAGCCTATCAAGACAAGATGTCTACCACTCTGTTTCACACAGATTTCTCCCTGGTATCTGGGTATTGGAAACCACTCTGGTACTCCCTTCCCTTTGGACCTCCTCGCTGGTGCAGTGATGTTTCATTCAAAGCTGCCCATGCAGCATCCGCAAATGCCCTCCCTCGCCAGCATGGCATGGGAGGGCTCTAGCTGACCTGTCCTAGCAGCCTCACAAAGTTCCTGGGAAGCACCACAGCCCTGTGTATCATCCCTGAGGAAAGCTCCGGTTCTCAGAGCAGACAAAGCACTGCCGAGCAGTATTCACACTTAACACATTGAGGATTCCTCATGATAGCGGGTCAATGTCTGCCCGACAGAGAATGCTCTCCTGGTAGAAGATGGGCCGCATCTGTCCTTCCCTTAGATCTGAGCTGGAATGGCTTTTACTCAGATTTTGGCCAGACGAAAGTTGCATCTTTTGTGTGCGTGTGTGTGTGCGCTGAGACAGTTCAGACTATCTCCAATCTGCAGGGAAGATGCCTCAGTGTTCTCATATAGTTCAGGAGGGAGATGCGAGGAAAAGTAACATGGATTAATTTGGCCAACAGACAAAGCAAAATGGAGCCAGATTCTACAGCCCAACAGTTGGAAAGAAAAGCACATAGCTACGCCTAGTCCCTGTTCCCAGAACTGTTGATATGCTTTACAATAAATAGTCATTATTTTAAATCCATACTGAGCCCTCCTGAGGCAAATAGAGACCACTGGAGTTATTTTTGGGAAATCGACTGTTCTTTTTGCTCTCTGTTACTACTTGCAGGAAAATCTAATCAGTTAAAGAGCTAGAGCTAAATACTGTTTTCCTTTTTTAAAAAGCACACGGTTGTTATTACACTGGGTTTTGAGTGGAGGGCATGAAGTTGTGTAAGCTTTAATTAATCCACTGAACCATCAGCTTATTCTCCACTGCAAATACTGCCATCTGCTACCAGTCCATGCACTGATAATTAATGTCTGCTACAAGTTTGCTTCCCCAACACTATCTGATTAGGTAATTAGCCTATGGAACAATACGCGACATAAAGCATTATTGTTCTATTAAGTGTGATTGGTTTGAAAGCACTAAAGAATGCACTAATACTGTTTCATTTCTGTGACTCATACCTCAACCAACACCCATCCAGAGAATGACAAAACAATTCAGAACAAAAAGCGGGGGGAAACAACAACCCCCAAAACCACATGAAAATCATATCAATAAACTTCGATATGAGTACTGTTTATTTCAGAATAGCTTATGAACAAGTATAAATATGAGCAAGAAAATCCACAAGAACTGTTCTCCAGAGAAGGCATGGATCAACATCGGCAATGATCTATGTGTGATAACAGTCCCTTCAGAGAAGTATGCTGAAAAATAGTTTGTCATCAAAACTCAGGGGTTTAATAAATCAATAGAAGGTGGAATCAGGAAGAAGGAGAACAAGGCAGCTTGTCATATTTATTCACTAGTGTAAAATGTGGCTGTTTTCAAGATTACATCTGAATTAAGCTTGGGAGGCAAGCGAGTGATGAAGATGCGGCAGAGGGGAACTGAAGTGAAGCCAACTTTTCAGCACTGTCAGATCCTCTGGCTATACTGCAAAGTGTCTCAGTATTTGGCTGAGTGAAGTGGTTTTTACTTTCCCCCAACTCTTGGCCTCAGGTGATTATAGAAGGCACTCTGATTTTATTTTGCATGAGATTCCCAGCACAGTCTGGGGCAGAGGAAAGGTTAGAAATGTCAGCCCTAAGTGCACGGAAACAACAACAAGCATATAAAAAGTCCAAGCTTAGGAGTCTGGAGACCTCACACATCATCACTGCTATTTCAAAACATCGAGGTCAAGGTCCATTTGACCAAATTTACATGCCAACACAGTAAGTATCTACAGTTGAGCTGATTCTCTCCACTCCTTTTATAGTCAAGAGAATCCTACCCTTCACATTGGCAACACAAATGTTTTCCACCATGTTTATCTAGAATAATTTGCAAAATCACTGTCAATTCAACATCACAGACTGAGGACTATGTATCTGCAAGTGCCAGTTCTGGATCAGGCTTTCTTAATTTCAGGTGTTCTTCCCTTCCAACAGGCTCTATTTCACAGTTACCACTAAAGACAGTTTTAAACCAGAAGCCCTGTTGTTGGTAGGCTCCTCAGTCCACACGGGTCTTCAGGAGGAGCTGAGCACTAAGCACCCTTGGGGACCCCGTGCAGCAGCCCCAGGGAACTGCTCTGACCCCTGTGACACCGCAGTGCCATAGAGCGTGCTGCTGCTTCCTCGCTCTGTGTCAGGCAGTGCGCTCAGCCTTTGCTGCCTGTTGCAAAGGCTTTATCTGACTCTTGCCATTGGTGCATTTTGCTGCCTTGTTTACAGAGTGATCCTTCACCAGGGACCCTGCAGAGGAACTAACCATTAGGTGTTTGTAGTTGAAGCCACTGAAGCACAGGGACGTGAGTGGCCTTACCCAGGGTTGTTCAGCAAGCTGGTGACAGAGCGGCGGATAGGGATGAAAATCTCAAAGCTCCCCTTCCTGATGAGGAACACTCTACACAGCCTTATACTAGCCCATAGAAAAAAAAAAAAAACAAAACAAAAAAACATTTGCTTGCTTTGATAATTAATGGGAAGAGGCAGGTGAGCTCGGCCTAAATAGCCTTCTCTTTTCACCTGCTAAATATTTTTCCAGCAGTTCTCAGTCCTGTTTATAACTTCCTAAGTGATGCTGCATTAGGTATTTGACAACTTTCCCTTCTATCTGTCTTCAAACGCAAATTCCCCTTAGGCATCACTCTGCTTTTATTTGTTCCACTGCAAATAACAGATGAGTTATTCAACATTTGTCAGGCTTGTTTGTTTATTTCTTTAACCATAGAGACATATAACATTTACCAGTGTCCAGGCGATGTCTCTTGGAGTTAGCAGTAGCTAAAAACACTCTGGTGTTGTCTGAAATAATTGTAACTTCTGTTGTTTTCAATGACCATGACCTAATAATGAAGTAAAATCTATAGGGTAACCCATGAAACCAGTGCTAGCACAAGCACTCTGTCCTCTTCCCTGACTCATTTTTCACTACTTACGTTCTTGCTCACTTGTCTTCTCATCCTTTTTCTCACTCTGATAGCAAATCTGGAGCTCATCTACATTTCTTCCTCTTCTTGTAATTGCTCATGATGCATCTCTTTACTCTATTCGCAAGCTCTGACCTCTCCAAACAAACACATTCAATATCTTTTTCCGATTGAAAAGCTCTCAGACCTCTTTCACTGTCTAAATCTCTCTAAAACAAGTCATGATGTGCAAACAATGGAGCACCAAGTTTGGTAGATTGAATTACAGCTCTTGACCTATTGGGCTGAATGTCCTTCCCCTTCCGCATTAAGAGTGTAGGAACAACCCCACAGGATCAGGCCAAATCCCCCATGGTCCTAACTTTAAAACCCGGTAACAGCAAATGCCCATGAAAGCATACACAAACGGAGCAAGCATGAAACTGTACTGCCATTGGATACGCTCCCAGTGTTTTAACTCCAGGCTTTCCTCCACCGGAGAGATTTCCTAGTATTTATGCCATGTCATGTCTAAAACTTGGAACCATCAGGAATACATATTTAGTTTTTTTCCTCCCATAAACTCTCAAGCCCTTGATCCATTCCATTATTCCCAATCCTGTAGGATTTCTCTAGAAAGAGGATTCCAGGATGGGGTGGGGGGGTGGGGGCGAGGGGGCAGAAACAGCTTCAGAAACCAGATATGGGTCTCCCAAGGTCCCACCTCAGAATTTTAGGTTTTCTTTCTAATTTCTGGTTTACTGTGAAACCTTTTCATTCCTATATTGCTTCTGTTTTTACATTAATAACTATCAGCACAAACGCTCTTGCTCGTATCGCACAGCAGGACAGCGTACATATTGAAACAGTCTACCTTATTTTTACAGGCATTAATGACAGCTGATATCTAGTATTATCCACAACACCTTCTAGTAAATGAAGGCATCTGCCCTTGCCGTGACACTTAGATCAAAACATCTCCTTCATCGTTGAACTCTGGGGATACTCACACCATCTCTCTTCAGCAAGCTGATTAAAGTAAGGATTTAGGATGAAGCCTCCAGATAACCTATGAAGGGCTACACATACCTTCCTTACATGTTTGAACAACCTCTCTTGCCTCTTTCACGCAAAGAGTGAGATTTCATACTTGGGGATCTAAGATAGAGACCCTAGAAAGAAAATGTGAATGTCCCAAGTGTCAAGCTCTCACATTACAAGATACAAGACACTTGATGCAGGATGGCAGATTTCAGTCATCAGCAACTTTACTTTTTAATTTGAAATAGAAAATAATATTTCACCTACTTTCTACCCCTGCAGTATGATTTCAGTAGTAGAATACAGACATTCAACAGCCCCTAATTTTTTTTTCAAATTCCAAAAGAGATTTTTTCCAAATAAAAGGTCATGACAATGTACCTTTTTATTAACACTTTTACCAATAGCTAGGAAAAAATGTGGATTTTTTTGAAACAGCTTTGTCCAATGAAAAATGTGTTTTTTTGATAGAAAGTTTTTACTCTGCTATATTTAGAGCTCTGATAGACAAGTTATACTCCTTTCTTTCTCTTTCATTTTTATACTTCAGACAGCACAAAAATGTGGTGATTTTTAAACAGAAAAACCATTGCTTTTTGCTGATCCCTTGCAGAACTTGTGATTACTCACTAAATTTGATATTTCTACAAGTATCGAAATTTCTCTAGAGGTGGGGGAATAATCTACCTTTTTGCCCCATGATTGTAATTTATCAATTTTTATTTAAACTTTGAATACTTTCTGTTTGTCTTGCAACAACAATGATTAAACTGAAAAAGTTACAATTACAATTCCATGCTTATTATTATGTCTAGCATTTTCCTTTATCATGTCACTTGGATCCTCCAAATCACTTTTGCAGATAATTGGCTCTCTCCTTTGACCAGACACGGGCACTCAGGTAGAATTTGGGCTGCCTAACCATAGTCCATATAGAGACAGTAGGGATATTATTATTACCATAACTATTTTTGTTACCATAGTGCCTAAGGCTCCACCTGGGATTAGGGTCCTACTTATGCAAGGCACTCGATAAAGCACAAGAAGTAATTCCCCGAAGCTTTCAATTTAAAGGAGAATAGAGTTCCTATGTAAATAAGCCTGGGATTAATTTGGTGATATCACTACTGGTATTTTAGTCTGAGACTACAAGTATTTTTCAGTGAGAAAGGTCGCAAAGAAAGGCAAGAAGATTCTGCAAAGAGAGCAGCTCTCTCTGTACCTACTCCCTTGTAATTACGATGTTGATTTGGGGGAAGGGAAAAACATAACACTTGGGAGTATTTTATTAATTATTTTTCAGCTTGAGTGCACAAGGTTAAATTAGCATCAGGCAGCTTTCACTGATGTGACTCAGATCTCCACGATGTCAGAGTGGAGATTTAGTGACAGTAACAGGGTCATATTTTGCAAAGAATAAGCCATCCTCTGGTGCATTAATTAAGCCCAAGCGTGTCCTGCAGAGAAGCAGTGTAAAACCAGAAGTTTTGCACTGTGAGTTTAACGCCTATAAAACATGTGGCTTGGCAACTGCTGAGTATGAAATCTCTCATTAATCCACAGAACGTGGACAGCATGGATAAGAGACGTGTGTTTCCCCACCGCAACAGTGTCTTCAGTGGGCATGGTCCTGATGGTAAGTCAGCACTGTCCTTTTCCCCATGAAGATAGCCAACAGATGATCTGCTTATTTCCAGTCACAGCATTATTTTTTTATTAATTTACTTATGAATCCACACGGGTGTTTGGGACATTGGTAAACATTCCAATGGAGCTGTTTACAGAAATAGGGAATTACTGCTACACATTTTTTGAATTGTTGCTATTATTTTTACCATGTTTGCTAACCACATAAAGAAATGTTATTTTCTTTGCACACCACCCCCCATCACCTCCCCATTAAACAAAAAAATTCGGGGGGGGGGGGGGGGGAGGGAAATCACAAAATTAAAAAAAATCCAGCTACTCCAGCTGCTGCAGGACCTCAGTCCATGTTTATGGGCTCTCACGGATCCTTTATTGCGCCCTCCTGGAGGGCGGAACATAGGGTGTCATGGAGGATTCAGTCCACCCAGGTAACCTGTATAAAGGGAAACAAACCCTTTCTCAGTTGCAAAAAATCAGCAGCAACAACAACAAAGAATTCCTGCCAGGTTTCCCATCGACAGTATCCCAACAAGCTGGTCATTCTAAAAATCAAACTACCACGGTAAATAGACAGGTCTAGAAATTGTGTGTTCAAAAATACTTAATGTTTCAAAATTAAATTTGCTAAAATTTAAATTCCTTGCAGAAGAAATATCATTTTGGCAATTTTTAAGAAGAACCCCAGAAAGAACAGGTAAAAGAAGTTCTGTTCCCTCTGTAATCTTCCTTTCTTTTATAGTTCTGAAAAGCACATCTTTTCTAATAGTATATAAAAGTTTGGAAATCAGACTGTCAATTACAGGGCTCCATTTTTGGGTTTCTTGTTGACTTAGATTTCAAAAGTTGGAAAAGTTGCAGAGGGGGAAAAAAAGAAAAGGAAGCTAGGAAAGCTTAGCTCGAATCTAAAGTTTATAGCTTGTATGAATACTTATCAAACAGCATTTCTCCTGACAACTTGAAAGTCTTAAACATTGGTATTGTGAAGGAAAAGGATAACATAGCCTAATATTCCAGAAAGACCTCTCTAATATCTTGGGGGTGGTTAGTTTCTGAGTTGGCAGCTTAAAGGGTTCAATTTAATCTGGAAAGAACAAGCAAGTTATGGGACCAGCAACACAGATCACTACTGGCACGGACAGCTAAATGCAGTTTCACCAAGCTGCTGCGAGCACTTTCAATGTTCGTTCACGGTGCCCCAAGCTGATGTGCTTCCACCTTCAATGGCCTATTGAAACTGAACAAAATGAGAAGAATGTTTTTCCATCTAAATTCCCAAACAAAAACTGTCTAAAACAGCAACTGCCTGTTCCTCACACACTCATTTCGCACCTAACTCACTGATCACCTGAGTGCTTAGCATGAACTCACGGTAGAAGGGTGTAATACGGTCCCAGACCAACATTTTGTTCAGACTTCTGGGTTAGCTGCATTTTTGGTCTTAGCCCACATAACCACTGCCATGTTCTTACGTCCTTGTGCTCAGTGCCTGATAGCACACACAAGTTTGCCTGAGGACTGGAGCCCATCAAACTACACTATAACTATTTTCAAGGGTTGGTGATTCAAATAACCTATGGTATTTGCCATTACATCCATCACCACTACTGGAGTACACAGTCATCATCCTGATTTGCAAGCAGACTACACTGAACTAGATAAGGATTATGCTGATTGGTTTCATGTTTAAATTAGGGAAAAAAAATAAATTATGTAAAAAAATTATACTTTTTTTTGGTGAGCCAGCACAGCTAAAAAGTCAACAATTTTCCCTTCCCATATACTACTCCAAATCTTTTATTTTTGTGACCAGCAATGTAGCCCTTTGATCCTATTTGCTTAGATATTTGAAACAGATATCTATTTAGCTTCAGATAAAAACCAAACCAGATATCAGTAAGAAGCATGCAGGCTTTGTAGACTATGTGACATAATACAGAGCCTTATAGAGATAAGAAGTGCAACTACGGAAAAAATCTGGATATACACAGCATACTTTATATAGTATAAACGTCTGTAAAAGCTCCGAGGATCCTACAAGGCATCTCTTTACATCTCCTACACCTCTACAGGGAAAGTCAAACTCGCTCCAGCTCTTTCACATACTTCATAGCAGCTCCCTCAAGTGGCCACAGATCAGAGTATTTTATTGCAATCCACAGAAAAGCCACCCACAAGTACCATGCAGGGCTCGTTACCCTTAGAGCTGCCCGCATCACCTTTAGGTGGTCAGGATCACTGCAAACACATTTTGAGATGTTAAAGGTGCAAAGTCAGGCTGGGATAGGCAATTGCAGAAGAGAAGTGTGGAAAAAGAAGGAATGGGAGGAACAGACAGAAGGTTATATACCAGAAAAAAGATGAACGGGTTGACTCACCAGTTAAGATGTTTGTTAAAGTCTATAGATCAAGGGGTTTCTTTTCCTGAAGTGCAGGCTTTCTGGAGTGAATTAGTTTGGTGATGCTAGTCCAGAGTAAAGCTTGTTTTCCATAACCATTTTTAAAGGAATGTTTCCTTAACAAAATGCTAGGATAAATGCAGGCGAGGTTCCAAATAAACAAGGTAGGCGCTGCGTGTCCAAGATGCCATGGAGCCACAACTCAGTGGGGTTCTTGTTAGGGTGAAATTTCTAATGTCCTCCTATGAGGTACAGCAGATATCTGGTACTTCAGATCTCTTGTAGTCTGAGAAAAGACAACTTTTTCGATTCGATTGCATGTCTCCTTAGGTTCTAAGTCACCTGGAGCACAAGGATTTGCTTCTAATAGCATCTCTTACGCAGACTTTTTTTGAGATGTTGGGGAAAATTACTTCACTCCTCCATAACCTCCTACTTTTTCTGCCTGTTTTCAAATTTGCTGTGGACTTGCTCTGCCAGCCTTGGCTCCTGAAAGGAGCCAATAAATAATAACTAATGTGCAGTTCAAACAAAAGAATTTTACAGATTGATTTATGGAGGAAAAAGATTGAAAATTCAGAGCCCTGGGAAATACGAGCATTGTACTGAAAATAAAAGAATGAAAATTCTCCGTGCATGGTAATTTTTATTGCTTCATTAAAGTCAAAGCAACTATGACAATTTTTACACATTGAAGACCTGGTTTCTCTACCACTAGGGAGCAAAAATTCCCCTTTAGTTTTGCCTTTGGTTATTTAGTATCTCAAGTAGAATTGTCTCTACTCCTGGGCAACTTTCAAATAATCTATTTCCCTCAATGATTATTTTTTTCCTGACAAGGCATGGGATAAAGCAAAGTCATAGGTAGGTTGCCTCTGGTTCCTAAGCTAACACTGGTTGACCCTGAGCCAGCAGTTTTCAGTCTTTCTTGAATTGTAAAGTCCTAAAATTTTCCAACTGAGATGCATCCCAACCCCTTGAGAGCAAATTTACTCTACTAACAATAGGCTTTTCTCAGCTGCGTTACACGGATTCCTTTGTCCACAGGTTGAAACCCACTGCTATGTGCTCTCTGGCAGTCTGCAGGGTGAATGTATCTCTGTTCTGAGAAAAATAGCTCCCAGTTTTAGGTTTTTGAAAAATACATCTGGATCTACCTACTGAAATATGAATTCATTGTATTTTCAAGCCTTGGAGCCTCATTATGGCAGCATCAGCCCGTTACATCAATAGAACCAACAGATCTGCCCAGGTGTGAAACCAGATACAAATTAATCCCTTTGTTCCCACAGTCCTCACTGTCAAATCTACTTTCAGTGCAATCAGAAGTTAGGCTACATTAGCAACTTCAGACCATGACATTGTTCCACACGCGCTAATCAAATTCTGAATCTATTCAGCAATTTTTTGTGTGTAATGTGAAACACAAACACAGAGCTGAATTTCCTCAACAATTACACCTTTAGACCTCATTTACTTGCTAGTTTTCTTTTTTAATATTGTATATTACTTTCTCTACTTCAGTTCTTGCAACAGTGTATGCATATATATATATATTTTGTAAATAGATACCATTTTCTCAACCACTATAAAACTAAACTATTCATTTTTGAAAGTCATTGCCTCTATTATGTATAATTCTCACCAAAGGGAGAAACAGAACACCATTTTTTTTTCTCTCTCACTTGTGGCCCATAGCCAACAAAGCACTTAACCATATGTTCACTTTTTGCCCTGGACTGGGAGTTCGGCTATTGGATAGCACAAATCTATGCACCACAAAAGGTATGTTGTCTATCACTGCTGTGAGTCAATCAAAGATAGATGCTTAAATAGCTGATTTAGACAACTGGAGTGCTACAATTATTTGATTATCCTAGAGAAATCCAGAGACTAATGGGCTCAGGGTCTCTGTTCATAATGTAAGTACATAACAGGCAGCAGGATAGCCTCAAAGCACATGGCATAACAGAAAATTGCTTCACATATAGCACTCCTTATGTTCTCTGGTTATCACATTTTAGAAATTGAAGCATTTGATGAAAACCACTGGACTATAAATTGGTGCCTTCAACATCTAGCTTCTTACATTCACAGTACGACCTGCTCATTATACCCCATTAAAAGGGTAAACATGACAAGATAATGGATTCATTTTGGCAGCGGCTATACACTTTGATTTTTTATTAGTTCTACTTTGCTAGCTCACGCTGAAAAATCCAAGAGCTCTCTTCAATTGCCAATCTATGAATGGCTAGACCCTCATGTTCTGGGATTAATATTAAAAAATGACATAGAAATTGCTCACTAGACAAGCAAGCATAGGTCATAGAGTATGGGCTTGGGTGGTTTTGTTTGGTTGGGTTTTTTTCAAAGTTTAGCTTTGCTCTCTAAACCTGCTTTTCCACTTTGCTTTTCAGATTATCTCAATCTGAACCTCTAACTTTGAAGACCCTTGAAGCCGGTGGTCTGAATTTACATTGAAATCTAGACCTAATCCTTGTTAGTGACCCAGATCCATTTTCTAGGTGAACTGAAAGCAGTGCTCTTCTCTCTCGGCAACTTAAATGCATCACTGAGTAATTATACTTCACTTGCACAGATTTGTATTTACTGCATTGGGATTTATTAACACAGGCTTTATGTTCATGTGTCTAATGCATGAAATATGGAACCAGCAAAATGCTAAGAATCTACCTGGTAGTTTTCTGGCCCCTGGAATGAAAGGCTATGTTTCAGGTACAGCCTCTCCTCACCACTCTGTCCAAGGGCATAAAAGAAAAAAGCAGGGAAAGGAGAAAGCACCTTTTAAGGCTCCTGAAGCTTTTAATTGAATCAGTGATTCAGGAAATCTCATTCACCCTCCTGCTTGGTCTGAAATGAAGGAGAGACAATAAGCAGATTTCTGCCAGTTAAACAGATGCTCTGTGCATGCAGACATTTTAGTGTTTAATGATAGTTTTGACATTACGATTAGCTTTGTGTGATCAGCTGCTAAGGCTATCAGTGTAGGATTCATTAAATGCCTTTCCTGTAAAACTTTGAAAATGTTCTTTCAAGTAAGAGAGACCCCCATAAAATTAGGCTTGTAATGATAGTTCATTTCACTTATCACAGGATTGCCCTGGCAATAAGGTTTTAATTGCTCAAACACCAGTATCTCCAAGATGTCAAAATTATTTGCATTAATTTCCAGTGGAGACAGAGCAACAAAACTTCTGTACTAGCACATTGTGTACCCAGTTATGATTAATGGTATGGTTAAACCTCATACATCTTCCTATAATATGATTAAGAGGAATAGGCTATTTAGATAAAGTTCAGAACTAAGATAAATGCACCTTTTCAGTGAAAGTTCAAGTCTTAGCTTAAGTATTTACTTAAATGGTATG
Organism: Larus michahellis; assembly: GCF_964199755.1. Lineage (NCBI taxonomy): Eukaryota > Metazoa > Chordata > Aves > Charadriiformes > Laridae > Larus > Larus michahellis. The sequence continues at coordinate 62,807,031 of NC_133901.1, forward strand.
AAAAAAACCTCTTTAGGCAATGCATATTGCTCTAAATCCATATTTAGGCTGAGTTACATCATATCAGAATATGGCTTCATTTTTCTTACTAACAGTAGAAGCCAGCACCAACCCTCCTTCCTTTACAACTATGTAAAAAAGATGCAGCTCCATCAATGCAAAGAAATTAATGCTTCTGTGCTGCACAGTGCACAACCTCTATGTTTTTCCATAGTGAAGTTGAACAATAAATTCTGCTGAAAAAATCTTGCCTGTAATTTTCCTCCATCCAGTTTCACGTAATAGTATAATGTTATCAGTGAGTTCACGTAGCATAGGCTAATTAAGCAGAGGAGGTTTTGCATGTACAAAATGCAAAATGGGAATACCTTAGCAAATGAATATGGCAATTTTGCTCTTCTGGCCACTGATACAATGAAGTTATTATGTGGAGGAGGAGATAAGGAGGTCTGTTTGTGTTTTGGCTTTTTTATTGGCAGCATGTAGGCGTGTAGCCGAGCTTGCTGGAAAACAGCTTTAACTGAGAGAATGGTAAAAGCATTCTTGGTCTCAAGCACTGTGACTGTTGTACATCTCTGACCAGGGCTAACAATAGTTCAGTGGGGGACGATTTTGTTTACAGCTCCTTTTTGGCAAACCAGTCTCTCCTCTTCAGACCTTGGTCTGCTGGCTGCAGCATCCCTAGGCTAGTCCAGCTGGGAAAGCTTGCAAGAAGCTTTTAGTCTAAAAAATCTCTCTGGTTGTCTAACCTGACAACATGAAGGATGAACGTACCTTAGAAGGACAGTAGGACACTGACAAAGCTCAAAAAGAAAAAGTAGCATTCTTCAGCTTAAGGGGCAGCTACTTATAAGATGGCAGTGATTATGCTTATGCTGGAAAGGAGAAGCAAATAGGATTATAGAATGTGTTTTAACAGCAACCAGCAGGACTATTCTGGCATTGTGAGCTTTTCACCTGTCACATGCTGACACTAAAGTAGGAGGAACAGCATGAGTGTGAAGGCATTACCCTTACATTTTACATGTGCTTGTAGCACGCTATGGTAGGCCTACTGCTTATCTGGGCATTTTCAGAGACACCCCCAAGACATTCCTTATTTCTGCCTAGAAGTTTTATGCATTTGTCTGATTTCTCTCTCAAAAACCCACCTCCCCTTTGCCCGTTCTTAGCCCCCTTTATCTTATCTTTTCAAGGAAATAAGTTGTTCTTTACTATAAACACATTCAGTGTGCCACTCAGTAGGTATTTTCTCCCCCTCAGCTAGAAATCACAGAAAAACCTACAATTAAAACAAAAATAGTCATATAATGCTACTTGTTATCATTAGACAGGCACCATGACGTGTTTTGTCCCATGCATTAAAATGCCATGGGATAGTGAAATTAGTAAATCCAAGATCACAGTATTCAGGCGGTTTTTCCTCTGCTGTTGTTTGGAAAGTATTTTTGCTAATATAGCCAAAAATTAAATTTTACAAACTGCAGGAAGGTACTAATAGCAATAGTAAGCTCATAGTCTTTAAATAGCTTTTTCAAATTGTTACACTGCAGCACACATTGTGTATCGTGACCTGAAAAAGTGGATTCTTTATGTTGCGTTTTCATAACTACAAAACTTGTTTCTCATTTGAGAGTTAATGGAAAAGTATCTTCTGCTCTGCTGGTGCTGAATGCAAAGTAGCTGGGAAAGTTTGGGCATTTTCATTTCACATGCTTATTTTGTCAGTTTTAAATGCACATATCTGAAAACTCTTTTGCATTATCTTTAAAAAGCTTTTAAAAACTTTTTCAAAAACTTTAATTTTTAAGAAGTATAGAAACAAAATGAAGAGTGACAGAACGAGCAACAAATTTCTCATTGTAGGAGTCACCCGAGTAACAGGTGCTTCTGAAGAAGCTGCAAGAACCTCCTCTATACAGTATGACCTCTCCGTCACATCAGGGAAAGGAATGAGCTGGAGTGGGCAAGAGATCAGCTCAAGTCCTGGAATAAAGGGTTTTACATTCTCTGCCAAAGTTGTTATCATCTAGTAACTCCAGGTATTTTTGTAATCCTCATTGCAAATCCCAGCAAATTCCACTGTCTAGCAACATAACATTTTATTAAGAGTCTCATTTAGGAGCTATAAGACAAAAAGGAAAATGCACCATTTACAACCTTTCTGCACACTCTGTATACAGAATTATGAATTAAAGAGTTTGCAATCTGCATCCTTCTTACTCCTCTAATCTCCTTCTAGTGTTTTGGGGATGGGATATCTACACAATATTATACAACAGTGAATCCACACCATAATATGGGAAAGCCAGCATGATATTTTCTACATTTCCTGCAGCTCTGCACCCACTGTGCAACAGCAGATGTGTGGCCATCTCTGCTAAAAGATTCTGTAGGCGTTGAAAGTTTATTTGAGCTTTAGGAGATATTGTATTAACTAATGAAAAAAAAAAAAATGTATCAAGTTTTACTACATTCACAGAAATCATATCCAGCTCCCAAAGTCCCTGATCTGAAAATTGCTGAGGAGATTGTTAAGGGCACCTATTGTGTGTGCTTGCCTTGTATTTACCCCAGCCGAGGTACTCACCTACAGCCTCTGCAAGACACTGGATGCGGAGTGGATGGACCATTGGTTTAACTCAGCACAGCCATTCTCATGTTCTAAACTGGTTTTGTCATGGTGTCGTATGAACTAAGAATAAAGTTCAGAAATGGCTCTGAGTCTCAGATGATCAGATCTTTGGCTGTTATTAAAGCAGCACAGCTTCAGTTCCTAGACTGAACCCTGGTCCTTTACAGAACTGGAGATACAAATGTAACAGAGCGGAGTGCAGTAAATAAGATTTATTTTAGTATTATATATTTAGTGTGTATTTAGTATATATTTAGCAGCTTTGAATCCTGGATAACTGGTCTATAGCTGTTAAACTGAAGTAGTGATACAAAAGTTATGAAAATTATGCCAGTTTATTTAAGGATTATTTTTTTTTAATTATTTTAATAAATATGTCTTAGTGGTTGCCAAGATGCGTTTACAAACAAAGTAATTTGGCTAAAAGCCAAGTATGTTGCTAGCAAAACAATAAAGAGCAGAATCTGAACCGCAGCTGGAGAAAAGGGTTTTCCTTGTTATGCAGACGTGCTATTCAATGCTTGAAAAATTTCTTATTCGTAATAAAAGTTCATACTGAAAGAAGAGCTGTTAAGTTTCTGGAAACTACAAAACTGGGATACAGTCCACGATCCAAAGCAAAGTGTTATCATGTTCAATAATGCTAATGTGATGATAATGATCAGAAGTTGATTAAAACTACACGTGTCTGTAATGCTTTCAACATTTTAATCCACATATTCCTGTTAGGGGACTAAATGTTAATATAGAACTCCACATAGTACATTCAAATACCAATTAGTAATTCAATATTTCTAAGTGACCAGAATTGACTCCACATAAGTATAGACAATAAAGGACAAAATATGTCTAGGCTAGTGCATTTTACAAGGAAAAAAAAAAAAGGAAAAGACAGATTAAATTAAAGCTGATACTAAACATTAGCCCATGGACAGCAACAGCTGTTAGAACAGGCAGGTAAAAAGGTTAAAGAGCCTCATGAATATGAAAAGCTTTTAATTACTGCTCATATTGACCCTTGTGTGACACTGGCCTGGACCCTACAAAGCACACCAGAAGGACAGGGCTACCTCGTGGGACACTTACTGATTTCAGTGGCCCTGTGCACAACTCGCAGGGTGAGAAACTCAGCTGCTACTGAGAGTATGGGGATTGACGGAAGAATCACACCCAGAAACAACAAGCCACCCTGCCACAATATTTTTGAGTTTGCAAAATCTGTTACATCGTCTGAGGAACCATGATTATGCTGATCTCTTGAAGCACTTAGTTAGCCTTTGTCAGCCTTTAGTTGTTCCTCAGCTTAGCCTTTGAAGCTGAACAGGCCTGTGGACAAGGTCAACCTAAGACCAGGAAAATCTGTTTGCTCTGATAGCCGTGCTATCTCATCTACACCTGACCACCTTCATAGCACAGGCCATAAAATTAATTCAGTTGTACCAAAACCCAGTTTGTGGCAAAGACACATCTTTTGGAAAGGTGCTTAGGTTTGTGAAAACATAAAGAGACTGAAAATCTACTATGTCCCTATGTTATTTCAGTGGTCAGCCTCTTACTGTTACAAATGTGAAGTTCATTGCTAATCTGCATTTATTATCGTTTACTTTATCTCTTACATCTATGCGTCTTTGTTACTACTACTGGATTAAACTGCTTTAGTTTCTGTCAATCATCTCTTCATCGTAAGTATTGTTTCTTTCCTGCCTCCCATAGTAAGCACGAGGGAAGCCTGGCATATCCCAGCATGAGGAAACTGTCAGGGCATAATCCCCTCGGGGTTACTGCAGAGAGAGAGGGGTTTTTCCCTCCCAAGAAAGGTACCACATCCAACTCTTCTGCCCTTTCAGCTGCTCCATGGAGCCAACACTCCTGAATGCAGCCACAAAGCCTTCAAGAATCAACAGGGGCACCTAAATTTTATCTTTTAGAAAACAGAAAAAAACGCTTTCACTGAAATCTACTGATCTTTTTTAAAGACTATTTTTTTAATCTGTCTTCATAACATAGAAGGCTTTAGCCCTAGTTTCATATTTTCTTCTTCCACAGCTAGATGTTACAGATTATTTCACAAGCACTAGCTTTTTCCTTTATCTTGCACTATGAAACACAGCCAACAAAAGAGAAAATATAAGTAATAAAACTAGCAGAAACAGAAAATAAGTACTTTTGCTTTTTGGAAAAAAAAAAAAAACAACCACAAAACCACTACCAGCAATAAAATTCAAAGGTCATTTCAAGTTAGGGGCATAAGATTGAGCTATCAATCACAGAAAAAATTCTGCTTGCATCTGCATTGTGGAAAAATACATTTCATCAATTTAGGACCACAACCAATCCCACAATTCCCCCAGCCAGTTTTCTCCATGCTCTTTACTGGATTTAAGACTATGAAACCAAAGGATATTTTGGGCAAAGCATATTTTTCTAAGTTTATTCTAGGACATCTGAATAGGAGCACTGCTGCAGGATGTGCGAAATAATTCTTCTACTCTATTTACTGTAAAGAGCTGCAGCCCAAGAAGTCTGTTCAGTTCAGGGGATAGTATCTTAAAGACACAGAGAAAAGATGAAAGAAAGCCCGAAAGATTCCAGAGGAAAACAACAGAATTGCAGGTCTGCAAAGCACAACCTCTAGAGAAAAAACCTAAAACAAGGATGATGTTTGTCATGAAGAAGGACATGGTAAATCTTGAGGTACATAAAAGGCACTTACAAAGACAAGGACTTTTTTTTATTTATAAGACGTAGTGGCTCTAAGCGCAGCAAGAAAGACTGAAGTGAAATAGTAGGAAAATCTGATCAAGAACGCTGAAGCACTGAAGATTTTACGGATATGTTAGGTAGAGTTTTTTCAGGATTGATTAGATGAAGATGATCTGGCTCTCAGACAAAGGAATGGAGAAACTGATCTCTCAAAATACTGTCCAGTCCTATTTTCCTTTGATCCTATCTCCTTCCTATTGCGTCAATAACATTTGCTCTAACATGCATGCTGTGACAGCCCTGTTAAAAGGGCTAAATTCTTTAACTGCTCATTTCTAAACATTAATTCCTTTGAATCTCTTTTCATTGTATGTATAGACTGTTCTGTGAAGACACTTCATTATTACAGTGTTATGTGAACACTTGATAGGTGAATCTTAAAAATATAGGGTTTTGGTTAATAATACAGATGTAACATTTATAGTCCATAAACATTAGAGACTGACTATTAGAAAGGTATTAGAGCTGAAGACGGAAAGATTTTGAGTTTATGAGAAGGCTAGAAGAGCAATCAAAATGAGGAAAACTCATTTTATGATATGTGAAGAATACTGAAAGGAAACGTGGAGGGAGCTTGTAAATGAGAAAGGGCACCACCTGATTCATGAAAGTTCTACAGCATATTTCCAGTTAATCCCTTATTAGCTAAGTACTTAATAACACGTGTAAAGTTAAGCATGGACTCCGATGTTTGTTAATTGGTGGAAAAAGACAGAACACAGCCAGTAACTGAAGGGAGACATCGTTGGCAATGGTACTTGAGATGTCTACTCAAAGGGCTGGACCACTCCAAGTCGTTTCACAGAAAATACCTAATAGACAAGATCTAATGGTGTCACAGTTATAAAAGGAAGAGACAACCACATATATATAGATCAACCATAACCATGCTCATTAAAGCAGAAGTTATTTACTATCCCGTGCCTTTGTATCTCACTTGTGTGCACCTTGTCATGCATAGGACTAATAGGAAACAAAACAGATGTGACAGCAATAACAGACGAAAAATAAGCTTGCAACCAAGCAAAACAGTCTTACTACCGAGATAAAGCTGCAAGGCCATGTTCTCAAAACCGATCCGATTACTTGGTTGGTCAATCTTTGGGATGTTCAGTTCAGAGACATTAAGCAGAATTAACTGTAAGGGTGATTGCTCAGCCTTTCAGTTTTCTTAGTTAATAGTTGTGCTACAACCTAGAATATCTGAATTATTCTCAAGCAGCCTACTTGCAGATATGTAGAACTCTCTATTGGCTAATTTATCGCAGGTTAATTAGCTCAAAGGTAGCCTGCTTCTGATATTCAGGATACTCAAATGCTACAACACAACAGCCTACAGGGTAGACATAAGATTACAGTATTAAACACAAATCCAATCTCATCTAAAAATCACAGCTCAATAAAACACAGGTTAGATAGATCTATTAAAAGCAAAACATTCCAGTGCTGTCTAGAAAGTAGTGGAGATCTCCCTCCAGTTTTAATTCTCTGATTTCATTATGGCTTTTATGAATCCCTCAACAACTTCTTATAACCAAGTTTGTAAAGAAACAAGTGCAAATGCTTGAAGGCTTATCTGCTACATTTTACAGCTTGATGATGTTGCTGTATCTTATAAACAATCCTTTTATTCTGCTAAAAAAACAGAACTCAGACTAAATACGTACACAGCATTCAGAAGCACTGTATAGTTGCAGTGTATTAGGCGCTAAGACTAATGAAATGCTGACCCAAGAAAAATATCCATGGTATTCACATTGTTTTCCATGCTGTGCTATCGAAGTAATAAGCATTTTCTCATTTTCGATATCAGATGTGATTCACTAATCTAGAAAATTAGATTTCTGAAAGAACACAGATTACATTTGCCAAGTATGAAAAACCTATCAGAATCACTCCATTCTTTTTAATAAACTTTATTTGTGCAAAAGCAATATAGAAGGAATCAATATGATTTTTTAAAAAAATATCTATATCATTCAAAATATCATTCATTTATTCAAATAGGGACCTTAGCCTTAATTAATACAGAGCTGCAGAGACCCAAGGGAAGGACATGCATATAATTCCTATAATTACTTATTTATTATTTTAATTAATTATTTATTATTAAGAGTATTTTTTTTAAGCTTGCAGGAGTTTTTAATTAAAGTTACAGTAGGCTTCGAGAATGAAAAGTGCACATACAGAACACTTTGATATATCAAACAGAAGTCAAAATCATCTCAATGCATGTTAACGTATAAGCAATTCTATTTCTCTAGAAGTGCAAATAGTGAGACACACACTCAAAATGGAGAAAATTGAAGTCTACACAGCCAAAGCAGCGGAGATAGGAAACAAATATCTCTCTAGCCTGATGGTACCCCTCCTAAACACAAGGACAAAGAGTTATTTGTTACTAGACCAAAGGCTTAGCTGCACACATGGCTGCAATGTTGGTTTGGTTGAGGAGTCAGGTACTTCCACTGGGTGAAGTTCTGCAGTGCTCGTGACAGCCTGGTGCTCCTCACCCTCCCCAACACAGGAGTGATGATACAGAGATGGAGAGGACAGCTGAGTTCCCTCATGCTCTCCATACACTGAGAGAGGGAAAATGAGAAAGGGATTCAGCCTGGTGGGCCTCCAAATACCAAAAGCTATGGCAGCTTTAAATTAAAAGGTAATGGCAGCTATGAACATGTGATGAGGGTCCAGCTACCTCCACTCATCTCCTGGGTCAAGTGGGCACAGACCTCACCAAGCCTGTTTGGACTGACAGATTTTGCTTGGCACCTTTATCATCAGGGACACTTCAGAACAGATTAGGTATTCAATGATAAAGTTACTGCAACAGTCTGAGTGCCATTTGGGCACTGGTGCAAATCTGGCCTCAAATCATGTTAAAGCTCACTCTGTCAGAGTCTACAATAATTGAGTCTTGTTTATGCTGTTTTTAAATTCACCTCCTACTTATGTGTTCTCACCATGGCATGGTCAAACCATGCCAGCAGTACAGGTCAGGAAAGTTTATTATGCTTACAGGTTAGTCCAGAAATATCAATAAATGTGCATTAATTCTAATTAAAAGACAAAGCCAGCTGTTATCCTTGGATATGCCCAGACGTGTCATAACTGACTGCACTGCAAACTGTCTATAGATGTAAAGGCACATGTATTTAGCCACATGGCCTGCTGAAATCTTTTAAAAGCAACTTCCTTTGGGATTAGACTGTTACCAAACCAAGTAAGAAGCTGCATTTTGCTGAGGTGTTCAGTGAAGAGTAAGGGAAAGTGAAATATATGTTTCAGTGAACTGTGCAGCTCTTTCTTTTCTGGTTTAACATTCAGTACAACCACACTGGGGAAGTTGCTCAAAACCTTCATCTTTTCATGTTTACTACTTAAAACATACGCTATCAATACTACAGCCTCCTACAGGACTTTCTAGTTCAGTCTTGCTTCAAATTCACAAGGACGAAGGTAAAAATGTTTACTTGGGATATGCACAGAAAAATGTCTTACTGAGAAGTTTGCCACAATATCTAGAGCAGAGGTAACTCAAAGGTGAATCTCACAGCTTTGCTACATAGACATCACTGGATATTAATTAGAGGAATGCTTACAGTGATCGAATACTAAAGGAAAAACATATAATGACCTATTTATGTTGCATCTTCTTTAGGCCTAGAAGTCTTTGTAATAGTTAACGTTATGAAATTGTGTCTGAATATTCATGTAGGCAAAGATACTAAAACCTTTCCCATCTTAAGGCAAGTGGCATAATGGTAAAGCCAAGTCCATGCTTGCTTAGGGTAAATTGGCACCAAAATAGTAACATTTCTTTATGCTAGGTGTCAAGACATACCATGAAGACAAGACAAAATGGATGAGCCTGGTGATGGCCAGCAAAGAGCATGCTCTGTACCAGGGCCTGCTTAGTACAGAACACTTTTTGCTTACTGACGCTACTGAAAATGTTTGAAGAAAACAAGATAAGAAATCTGCCCAATCTGGTTTGCAAGATTTTGACGAGCATATGGAACATCCTGCTGGTGTGCAAGTGAGGTTTACAGCCGTATGCTCAGCCAGTCTCTGGTATGAATATTGCAAGTCTGCAACATGCCAAGAATTGATCATGTAAATTTATATTTCTGGTTATGCTGTATAACGATCATAGGGACCTAGCTGAGCTTGGTCAACCTGGTCTCCCAAGGAAAAGAGGTAGGGAGAAGAGTATTTTCTTGTTTTTATTATTGTTGCTGTTGAGTTGTTTGGTGTGGGGAGTTTGGGGTTTTTTGTGTTTTTGTTTAATTGCCTTTTGATATATGCCTAATGTTGAATAGGAATGGGAAGACCAGTCTGAACACTAAGCCAAGTACATGTTACACAAACCTCATCTGTGTTAAACGCACAAAGTTCAGCAATCGAGTGATGCCCAACCTGCACTTAGGACAAAAAGGAGGTGGTGCACAGGAAAAAGAAATAGAAAAGGGTAGAGGAATTTCCTGGGGGAGACAGATAGCCAGCATCTGTCTGAAGAGAGCTGAAAGCATGTCTTGGATAAGGCTGGAAGATGAGCAGTGTGGCTTGCTTTCTAAGGTCTAAGAAGACTAAATCTAGAAAGAACTGCAGAAGTGTTATTGTTAGATTTGCTCAGGCTGGAAAAGCCTGTGAAAACTGGAAATGCCTGCCTTTTGGCTCCTCCTGAGCTGCAAACAGTGGATCAGTCAAATACTCACCAGCTAACTTCAGTGAACTGGAGACTTAGATCACAGAAGTTTAGGTCCTGACCAGTCTAAGCACACGAGACCTCCTAGAAGACCAGCCTGGGGGAACTCTCCTAAATCCAGAAAGATACCAGAAAGAGCACCTTTAGTGGCTGCAGTGAGAAAAAGATTTGGCAGCGGTGAAAAATGACTGTCAGTGGGGGCACCTCCCTAGCAAAGAACTGTGTTTGAAGGCACTTGAGCTTTATATGCAGTGATGAAGGCTCAAAGCATGGAGCAAGTTCACTACAAGAATTTATAAAATAATAGGAATGGGACAGGTGAGATCTCCATAAGCCTCACGGTCCCACGTAGAGAATTTATGTTGTTGGAAGCATTATCAAATCAACTTGGAGATCCCCCAAGGCTCATGGTGCTAAAGATGGCACACGCCTACGAGTGTTACAAGAATAATCTGCGCAAGGAATATTTTCATCTAACCTTCCTGATTCAAGGTTTGCTTTTTCTCTGAAATAAACATTTCTAACTATTACTCTGTTTCATGGTCATTAAAATTCCTAGTGACATCATGATGTATAGTTGCCTATCTAAATGTCATATCAGGAGCTGAGAGTTTTTTTGGTTTTACAGAATACTGTTTGTTGAAATCTATGGTTTCTTTAGGGATGTCTTATTTTTTTCACAATTACACTTAGTGAAATCAAACTGAAGCACTATGTTCCAGCATTACAGGAATGGAAGAATGTAATTCTGTTTCCAAACTTTTTTTTCCTTATGTGGTAGAATATCATTACAACCACTTCCATTTCTTTCCTCCATTAATTTTCTTCAAATTTTTTTTTCCTCACAAACTCATACAATGAAAAAACCCCAACAATTCTGACATACCCATTTATGGTTAAACAGGAAATTTAAGGTTCCATGAGGCTGCAAAGGCTGCCAATGCACCATTTAAAAACCACCTGTCTTATCAATTCTATTATTTCTCCTTGGCATTCAAAGCGAGGCGTTCAAAGCACAGATAAATTCAAACAATAACTAACTTGGACCCACTCAAAATCGAGTTTGTGCAAGTAAATTAATCTCTGAACAGCTTTCCTTTGACCTGTATGCCCAATGGTAAAATGTAGAGAGAAAGACATAATGACCTCAGAGATATCAGGTATGAATATGTGAGTTCTGGTCTGCATCCATCAAGAGTAAGTTGAGAATTTATCCAAACTTCTTTTCACAGCTACATTTTAAATAGCTGAGCAAGAGTGAGGAACCAAATATCCACCGTCAAATGTCCCTGACGCAAGGCAGAATGCAAAGGGTTTAAGATATACATTGTCATGGGTAAAATACCAAGGGAATATAGTCACTGCATTTCAAAAATTATACATGAACTTATTCAAATCAAACTGCTAGGATGGACGTCGCATGTGTACGCTTCAGTGAAGCAAGCTTAGTTTTAGATTGTACACAGTGTTTCTGCTGGAGAAGAGTTTTCTTAAAAAGCCAACTGGCAGAAGCAAGTATTAGTATATTGAAGAATATATCGAAGAAACTTATTAGCAATTAGTGTAGAGAGAAAAAAAATTGTACTGGCTCAACAGGGAGAGTCAGAAATGAAATAATGGTACTGAATATTTTCCAGTTCTGTCTCTTGTGGTTCTACATTACAGTTTTTCTCAGATATGACAAGAATGAGCTAAAGCTTGCTTTAGTCCTCTCAATGAAACTGCTTTGGGCTCTGCAGTTTTCTTTCTTTGTTATACCCTGTATCTCAAGAATGAATTGACTAATGCCTCCTCTCTAATGGCAAACTACATTACATTGATCTTCTCTGGATTCTCTAATTGTTTTGTTGACATTTGCTACAACAGAAGAGGTAAACTGGACAGCCAACAAAATCAGAGTATGGGGAAAACTTACCAGATAATACTGTGGTCGGTATCAACATACACTGGTATCTAAAAGTATGATGAATAAGACTGTGCTGAGACAAGATTAAGTTGGAGTTACACCATATCAAGCTACTTTCAGGTAGCTGTTGATAATTGAAAGGTGCTGACATTATTAAAATGTAGTATTCATGATTCTTACCTGCCTATCCATCCATTTATACATAGATCCACCTTTTAACCTGTCAACTGTAATTTTTAAAATTTTTTTTGATAATTCAGGCTATTGGTAAAATGCCAGTAATCAAGAGTAAGTTAAAATAAGAAGGTTAAAATTGACAAATTTTATGTTTTCAAAATAATAATATTGTTTAAGACTTTTCTCAATCATCAAGGATCAAGCCAGAATGATACCTAAGACGACAAAAGAACTTGCTATCTGTGTCAAACCTACATCTTCTTTGAATAATAACCTGCTTGTGCAGTATCACTCCAGCAATGCATTATTTCAAAGCCGTAACAAGGCCAAAGATACATTGAGCTTAAACAGATGCGATTGTGTTTGTAATACATTATTAGACAGAGCCCTTTCAAGGAGCCCTAGACGTTTCAACAGAACTTGTGGACAAATTAGTCATGGTCAGCAAAGCAAGATGACTGATAAGTAGCTTAAGATTTAACAACTACCTCCAAGAATTTCTGAACATTACATAGAGTACTCATCTTCTGACCTATTGCATCTTAAACAGAAGCAGAAACAAACCATACATGAATATTTACATGTTTGCAATAAAAAAGGGAATAACTTGATGTTCTTAAATGCCAAAACAGCCACAAAAGACATCTCTCTCTTACATACATTATTTACCTGTTGCCCTAACCTCTGATTTTTTATAGGGCAATAGAGTGTTTTGGCTCTGCTGACAAGGTGAACGGACAATATTGTAGATGAGGCAGAGGAAAACTGCCATGTTCTGTGTACAATTCTGTTTTCAAAAGCAACACACAGAAACCTCCAGTTCCCACGTCTGAAAAGAAAGAATAGTTTCCTTTCCTTCTTGATCTTGACTGAGAGGTCTTTTATGACAACAGTAGTTCCATGCCAAGATTAGGCAAATTGCTATGGAGAAACTGTGACACAGTTTGTGTGCATTGACAGGGCGTTTGAGAACAATAAAACCTCAAACCAGGACAGGAGGTTTACTTACCCTCCGTCCCCTTTCATATCAACAGAGCAACCAAGCACTCCGTAATCTTTTATAAGAGGCAAATTCAAAGGAAACCAGATCTTAGCCAACAGAGGTAAAAGCTCAGAAGCCCTTTATCTTACTTAACTTTCTCAGTCCCTGTAGCAAAGAAACAGTGTCTTCCTTGTGTCAGTAAGTACCCTAAGCTAGAATGAAATGCTGTTTATTTTCACTTTTATAAAGCCTAGACTCTAAAACCTGGTGCCTTGCATCCTGCGCTTTGTTCTTCTAACTAAAGGGCAGGCTGCACTGACACACAAAGGTGATGAAGAAATGAAAGAATTCCAGAAGAGAATAATGTTATGACATCAGGCTCAGTATCTGGGATGAAAAGACTTCTTATAAGAAAAAGAAGACGACCAGCAACAGGAAGTGTAACAAGCAAAATGAGCAAGACGACTGTAAGATACAGATAAGCGAGAAGGAATGTGGGTTCTCATCTTAAGCATATTTACCTTGCAAAACTTGTACCAACACATAGAACATATTGGCTGGTTGCAAAGCAGCACTAGCACGTAAAATGAGAAGTTAGGTTAGTCTTTTCTACCTTGCTGGATCCTTCCTCTTCTCTTCTTTGCCATTTTATATTTAAGGTTTGTCTTGGGGATTCTGACATAGATTTTAAACAATCACATAAGAAATGCTTGCCCCTGTTGTGCATTACAGAGACCTTGATTGCAATCTAGATGGATTGGGATGGCCTATTTAGATTAAGACAATTTCTTGAGGTAGCAAACTTCTCTTAAACTGCATTTGACAGTGTGTGGATGCCTATTTGCATTACAACCATCAGATTCACTGCCTGAAGGCTTGTAAGACAGTCCTCAAAAAGGAGACTTTCAGCTGTTGTCTAAAACATCTGCATGTGGCAGCATTTCTCCAAGAAGACAACATGATTTTTTCTTAACATTTTCTGTAAGTTCTTGTATTAAAGAGAGCAGTGTTTCATGAGGCAGGAAACAATTTCAAAAACAAATGGTTGTATACTTCTGTTCGAGTAAAACATCTTCGAGTGGAAAAATAAGTCAAGATTTTTTCATTATCTTTAAACCAGAAAATATCTATATCATGAAAAGGTAAAAAAGGACACTCTTTCCCTTGACTTCCCTAGAAATCTTTTACAATGAGAATGCACAAGACCGTCTTACTTAAAGGCTGCTATAGCTCCATCACTCTGCTAAGGCTCAGCAAAGCAACAAGAACGTACAGCAAAGGAAGCAGCAAGTGTTTCAGGCCCATATAGAGTCCTGCTACAGGACCAGAGAGCACAGCCTTTTGGATCCCAGGATATGTCATGCTTCTGAAACACTATTTCTGCCACCACGGAGTGTTCCTATTCCAAGCAAAGCTCTAGGCTTCCCATCTCATAGCCTCCCCGCTCTTGTTGCGGACCTCCTTTGAGCATTTCCCAATTTTTTCTACCTCTCAAGGACCCAGCTCTCTTTCCAAGCTATTCTGTCCCCAAAGTGCTCACATCACAGCCTACCATTCTCCCATCTCTCAAGCATGCCTGCGCTCTTGTCAAATCTCACTTCCTCCATCTTATTCCCTCTCGCAGAATAGCAAGAGCCCACCGTAACTCACCAGGTTTTAGATACCAGCTTTGACCTATTAAAACACATGGCTCAGGAAAATTAATTAGACCGGCCTGATATGCCTTGTTCTTCACAAAACCAGGTAGCTGTTATTCATCTGCATATTGTCTTCTAAGTCTGTAAGTATTTTCACAGTCCTATGTATCGCTTCCATGATTATTTATTCCATAATTTATGCAGCAATTAAAATTACATAGAAAGATTTATAATTCCCTAGCTACTCTTTCTCCATGGCATGGACTGTGCTAACCCTTTTCCTATCATCCCTGAACTCCCCAGGTTAACTGCTAACAGTTCTGAGATTGCTCTGCAGATTACCAGACCTGTGATTTTTCAGTCACACCATCCCACTAGCTTAAATGAGTAACTAGGACCTCTCATAACCTGGAGGGCATAGGTGGCTTCTGTCATGACCAGCTGGGTTTAGCTGGCATCTCCACTAATGAAAATCGGCTTCCAAGTCAATGCATACAACAATTTCAGGGATCATGAAAAAAATTAATTAGCTTCATATTAAAAACTAATAACCCCAAATAAAATTCAGAATGGTTTGACAGTAGAAGGACATGATCTCTCTGTTTTTTTATTTCAGGTGAACGTAAAGAGAAATCATTGTATATAGAAAAGCTCCTTCTGCTATCCCTATTTTTATTGCACCAGGGAGACAGGGACCAACAACAGTTCCAGACCCACATATTTAAGTGTCCACTCTGGACAATATAGCAACTATGGGGAAGCAAGCATCACAGGCAAGGTACATTATTGTTCCACAGCACAAAACACTTCATTCTCAGATTTGGTAATTCAGAAGGCAATGGATTGCCTACACCCACCTGGGAATCTTCACCTGAAAGGAACTAACTCACATTTCCAAAGGAAGCTTTGTCTCACAACCCTACCCAGGATAACGGGGTGGCACTTTCAGCTTTCTGGTACATCTCTAGCAATAACAAACTGCCAACTGGGTAAGATCTCACGGAAAGCTGGGAAGAAGAGCAAAGCCAAACTTTCAGGCTAGACACATAACAGTGACACCTCTTGGTATTAACAGGCAAAAGTAAATTTCTTATGCCAGAATAATTTTGGGCACAAGCAAACATTCATTTAGTATCCTCATGTTATGCTAGTATACACTTGTATTTATTTTATCTGTAGCAAACCTAAAGTTGTAGACTGCATTGCAAGTAGACAGCTTCAGACTTTTTTTCCCTATCAATCACAGACAGATTCTTAATAATAACAACAACTAATTTTGTAGCTACCATCTAGTTGTGAATCTGCATAATTTTTTTTTCCTATTTTCTGGTGTTTTTCTGTTCTTTGGCTAATGCTAGCTAAGGTAAGGCACATCCTTAATAACTGCATGCTGAGTTTAAGGAGGGCAAAGATTAGAGTATGAAAGGAATTTTTCTGATGCACATTTTAATATAATAATTGGTAGTTAAGCAAGACAGTACAGCACTAGAACTGTGATTAGTCAGAAATATTCACTTCTCATTCATTGTTGCATGCAGTACTACAGACAAGATTTTAATACAAGCAGACACCCTCTTAAAAAGCAAATGTTTCTACCCTAGGCTGCAGTGCTCCGCTCCTCGCTGGAAAAGCATGCAGGTATATTACAACCAAACCAAATACCTCAGACAGACATTAAAAATAGCTTTCCTTTGCCACATAGCATTCAGCTGAATGCTTCAGGATGATAGTCCTGCTCTATCTGCATTGCTGTCTTCACAAACTATCAAATGAAATTACATTTAAATCCATTCCCCTTATTCACTCCTGTGAAGTCATCATGACGGCTTGTATCATGAATACCTTCTCCTCAGAAACAGATTGTGCGATACCATTTTCCCTATGATATGAGGATGGGGGAGAGGCTGAAGTTTTAGTGAGTAATCTTACTCAGATATAGAAAGAAAAGTGTGCCAGGAAAAAAAATTTCTTCCAAAGCAAATTAGTTTACATAGTAGAAAAAAGAAGAGAAAGAGGGGAAAGCTTTTGCAAAAATGTTGAAAATTCTTTCCTCAAAGTGAACTAAAAAGGGACTAATCTGCCACAAAATTAAATCATCTCTCGTCTTTATTCACAATATATTCTAATATGATTACTAACAACCTGACCTAATATGCCTGGCTGTTTATATATTTTATTGAGGATGATTCTGTTAAATTTCTGCCCACAGACTTTTTTCTTACACAGATGAATGGAGAATTTGAGAACAGAAGCCACTTAATAACAGAAATAATACCTGGATGGCAGTAATGGCAACGTTATAACATGGGTAGTAACCCAGGGTACATCATGTTCATGTTCTCTATGCTACTCTGAACAATGGATGCATCAAGAAAATATGATCTCATCACTTGAGAGCGTACATCAGGGTAAAGGGCGAATTTAACCAATCTCAGGTACATGATCTAGGTTTAAGGATCATGAGAAGTGAGGATCTAAACCTACATCTTTGAAATCAAAGATGACAGCATAATAGCAAAGAACTGATTCAGAACATTGTAACTATTTCCTAGGGGAAAACACAGCTCAATCAAAAAAATCAAAAGAAACACTTTGGGTAAAAGGACTGATTTAGCTCAAAAGTTGGGGTTTTTTATATAGAAAGAAAGGGGAACTCATCAGCTCCAAATACATCACAGCCTTTTTGCTCCATTTTTCCCCCTTTCTCTGTGCTTATAAGCAACATATCAAGCAGCATAAAACAAAGTATCCTGTTCTAAGAGATCTAAAATGAAATACTTATCTTTCAAAACTTTCTATCTCTCCAGCTGAATTCAGCATCAATTATGAACAAAAGAAACACAATGTTCAAAAGCTTTCAAAGAATGGGATTTTTCACTTACAACAGAGTTTTCTGGCAAAGTCCATTGCTGAGAGCTGGTAGCAAAACTCTGGAGTCCTCAAAATTGTAGCCTACTCACACACCAGGGAATGACATAATTACTGAAATAGCAAACCTGGTACAGGACTCAGTAAGAAGACATGCTTTTCACCTGGAAAGAATTAGGAAGAAACCAGCAAGCTGCTACAAACATAATTGAGCTTTGGTTTCATTGCAGATCCCAGAACCTGCAGCATTCGCCAGAAATTCAGGTAAATACTCAGGTTTTTCAGACATGTGCTCAGTCAAAGTCTTTTTGAGGGCTCTTCATTGTGGTGGCAAACCTGAGGCAACAGTCTGTCTTGATGAAGCAACAAAGCTATCATCGGATCTTAAGGAAAAATGAGCCCACTCTTTAGCTTAAATGTGTAAGACAGTACAACTGATGCTTGTGGTTCATTTACTTTTTTTACATACAGATTTCCTCTTGCAGCAGAGCAGGTGGAGTGAGAAATGCACGGCAAGAAGTTTGCAGAGTTACTATAGAATTTGTTCCCTGCTTGAAGAAGAGGCAAGGGGAGTGCAGAAATGATGTGACAACCTCATCTTCCCTAATAGTGGTTACTTGATTCCACAGGAACAAGAGAGTTACAACATTTTAAGAAGCAGTGGCCTAACATGGATGATGTATTTGGAAAGTCTTCCACATCTCCCATGTCATAATGTAAAAGCCCAGACACAACTTCTTTAGGATCTTCCTTTAAACATTACCTTTGTTGTGTACAGTAGAACAGCACTGTTCAATGTATTCCAGAAGGATGGAAAGGAATGTATGTTTGCCTTTCCCTGTAAGCCTTATACGAGCAATTTATAAGGTAAGGTAAATGCCTTCAAAGTCACTGGCTCTTCAGTATAAAAAAGTAAAAAAACAACCTTCTTCTGATACTCTGAAAGTGTGAGTCTATTTGAACAAAATCAAAGGGCTTTGCTGATTGAGATTCAAGTACTGAAAAAGGTTGAGTTGAATTAAGAGGAAATGTGGAAAGAATCAAATGTGCAAGGCCATTACAGTCAATGACTGTATTTACTTCAGTGAAGAATTTTCCTCATAAACTATTGATTTTTGCCTTCTTCACCAAAAGCAGTTCCCTTTTAAGTATAATTCAAAAGCTATGATAAAATGTGACAGATTGTTGTCAATTATATTCATTTGCATAGCATCAGCCCCAGCTGAGGAGGGAAGATGTTTATATTAACAGCTGTAAGAATTCAAAGTATGGTCTCAAGTAAGGCAAAGCTTTTAAAATATAACGAAAGAAGGGATCAAATCATTATAATTTCCATGTTACAGATAAAACCTAGAAACAGCACCCTACAGGATGGCAACAACCATAGCCATGTAAACTAATAAATTTACAAGCACTGGAGGACCTGGGTCTTGTGACTGTGATTTCTGATCTGTTCTGAAATTAAGCCACAGATGGATTTAGTCATTTAAGTGATATAGCTATATGGGACCACATTAGCTCCCTTATTTAGCCTTAGAGCTGAAGATGTTAACCTCTCCAGATGCCATAGCAAAATTCAATGGGTATCATGAATCATAATTCTCAATTGTGTTTATTAACATAAACTCAATCTGATTAAAAGTTCTATTACCTGCTGTGAGCAAATGCACGCTAAAAATGTACAGACTCTCTGTTCAGTTGCTGCAAAAGTTCTCACCAGTTATCACCTGGCTGTTGTCTACTGCTTATAAATAAACAGAAAGTTACTTTGCCAAAATTCAGTAACTTCTTTTCTTTTTAGCAAACAGAAATTGAAGACAACAACAGAACTAATTTCAGCCTAGCTCAGGACATGGCATTACCGTTTAAATAAATTCGTAGCCAAGATTTAATGAGATTACTAATTTTGTTTTGTTTTTTAAAGGTACTATTTAAAGAACAGTACCTAATCACTAAGGAAATTACAGTATTTGGCCACAACCTGGATCATCTAACTGTTCTTTCAAGCGTTATCACATCTAAGTGCAGTCAAACTCAAAAGTCTTTGCAGATGTACTGTTCAAGAACCTAATAAGCAATGTAAAAATCTACTCCGAAATGTTTCTGGTTTAGATTTGTCATATAATACTGTGATAATCTTTATATTTCTACATGCTAAATGTACTGGGTTATAAACAGTGAGTAGTTTCAGAATGGCTTTCAAGTCCTGTAAATTCCTAGTTCTCTGGCCTTGCGTCACTTGAAGCTTGCCATAATTCCTGCCTTGCCTCAATCACACCACTTTACTTTCTGGAAGTGGCTGCACTCAGATGATACTCATTATTATGGGATACACAGTGTCATTCATTATTACAGAGAAGACCCGCTCTCTTCTAAACTACAAAACATTGTGACAGATTTTATTCTTATTAGGAAACTATTAATACTTACTTGGCAAAATATCTTGCAGAGTTTTAGAAGAGTTTATTGTTCACTATTGGTATTTTCAACATATGATATGCTTTTATGTAAGATTTTTAGTCCTGGGAGAACTCTGGTGCCTTTGAAGACTTATGGGAAGACTTAAAAGACTTTTGTTGGAGCGGAACTGAAGGTAGGTGCTTATTATTTCTAGAAAAATAGAAAAAAAAAATATTTCCTGACCTGAAGAATTTAATGTTGCAGTAACTCCAGACTCATCAGTTAATAGAAAAATATCCCAATTCTGATGTGTGTTTTAAGGATCATCACTGCATACTTAAGCAGATTCAATAACTCTGATGGATCTTTATGATACAATGGAGTGGTGTCATCACCGTCTATTATGCCACGATGGGAAGTTGTTCCTTTTGAGGCAGTATGATAAAGAGGATATATCACAAAGCCATTTCATTGTTTTGTCTTACTACACCTGGAGATGAATACAGCACTTCAAGATTCCCTTTCCAGTACTAAGTCTAATATGCAAAGTCTTAGCCAAATATTACTATTTTCAAGAAAGAAAAAAAGAGCAGAGGAACAGGGCATAAGTTGTAGCAACAGAAAGGACTACTACCATAAATTGAGTTGATCATTCTTCCTAGTGCAGCCCATTATTACTGATTGATCTGTCTTTTCAAAAGGACCTATTGTCCTTACTTGAGGTCCTGAAGTGATGAAAAACTTACCATACTTACGAATAAGTTGTCCTAGAAACCATTTGCACTTTATTTCTAGAGTGAGTCTATCTTCAAATTCCAGCCACTAAATTATTTTACATCTTTACCCCTTTCTATCATACACCTTCTCTCCCTATAGGCTGAGATTGCTAAACTCATCTCTTAATTTCCTCCCAAATAACCCAAAGACCTTGAGCTTTTTAATCTCTCATCTATAAGGTATCTTCTCCATATCTAAAACCACTGCTGTTGCAGAAGTTGTCCAAACTTACTGGACTTTTTAAAGAACTTGCCTACACATTGTCACTGCTCTTCTCGTAAATGCCATATGCAGAGAAAAAAAGCATCTATTTGCTTCAGATTAAAATCTGTTTTCCTCAATAACCCTCAGTGATGCTCTGGTGAGTTCCAGAAGGTTATAAGTTTGGCTGGAAAAAAAGACAAGTGGCAGAAACAATCAGCGATTACACAAAACTGAGAAGCTGTTGTGAAGGAAACATCCGCAAGCTAGCACGTGTGGGCCACTTGGCAGTGGGGAAGTTGTTCCCATGGTAGGAACACAGAGGACAACTGGGCAGTAGAGCAGTCCCACACTAGTAGTTCTCCTGGGGAAAAATGCTTAGATGGGGAAAAGAAAACTGAAGATGTTGGTATGGGGGCAGAAAATAGTTGTAGCCTTGGTGGAAAGTTATGTCCAGGTATCTAAGACCCCACAATTATAAAGCAGAAGCACAAGAACCTGAGCCTATGAAATTATTTTCTTCCAGAAAAACGTACTCATCCATTCCTGTAAAGCTGATAGGGAACAGGTTGGGCTTTCAAGGAATTGCTTTTCTGGCAGCTAGAGAAATACAAAGGATTATGGGGATAAAATATAAGAAATACACCAACTCAAGAACAGTAAATAGTTCTAACGGCCAAATGTACAGAGCAGTGACTGGAAAGGAGGACAGTAGAAGATGAATACACATACTTCCGTATATCGGTAGACTTCTCACAGGGCATATGTACTTGTGCACATTTGGAGAGAGCATAAAAACTTGACATGTACAGGATTAAAGAGTCCCTCAAGAAAGTATATTAACTGGGAAACATTCACTTAGCTTCTAAAAATCTAGTGTTTACTGCAGGAGGCAATATTGAAGTGTGCCTTAAGCATGGTCTAAAATGAAATGTTTGAGAGGATTTTATAAAGAAATAGCATTACTAGGGACTTGATGATGGCAAAGTTCTGAATCCCCTTATGGCAGCAAAACCTGGTCCTGAAGTCTTCATTTTGATCACTACTGAGACCCTTTTTCTGCTATCCAGGTGTCCTCCACTCGAGGTCCAAGTAAGCCAGGCTTTTACAGCCTTTTTGTCCTGACTGTAGTGCTTTAGGACTGAGGTGCAGCAGGCAATTCAAAAGAAAAGGTCATTTTGTTAATAAATAGCAAGGGGATCCCTTTAAGCAAATTTCCTGTCTGGTTCTGCAATTCACTTAACATTTGTCAGGAGGAGAACACAGCTTTTTCCATATATCCTTTCATCCGCTGTAGCTGCACTGAATCAGCAAAGCTTGGATGTGGCAGACACTTTTTTTTCCACAGCCAGGTCTTCATTTACTCCACATACATAGTGAAAATGAACCACTTGGCTTCCATGGTTTTGCACCTTGTAGTTAGAAAGGATCAGGGAGCTCATTTTAGCATAAATGCATCTTTCAGGTCAGGCAGAGACACACAGAAAGAAGTGAGGGAAAAAGGGAACTTCTGAGGTTGGCATATCTCTTTCTCACTGGCTGTGACTCAGCGCCTTCAGATTCTGGCTGGGATAGTTCAAGTGCATCTACACAGTTCAAAAATCCTTGCATACCTCAAGGACAAACAGGCTCTTCTGACACATATAGTAAATGGGCGTGTTTTTGATCTCTGAATAAATGCATCTGTCTCATTTCACCACTGTTATTTCACTGGTTCACCTCAGTGCCATGATACAGGGACCTTCAGGGACCATTCAGAAATCATTCTGATTTCTTCAAATACACTGTTTGACAAAGCAGAACCACATTTCTCAGTGACCACTTTTTCTCTCCCTTTTCTCGATACATTGACAGTGAGGAAAAAGGAATCAAATGCTTAAAATACTAACACGAAGTCCACAGTGACCTATATCCATTATTAAAAGAGACCTATATCATAGAAAAAGCAACAACATTCCAAAGGAAACCAGGAAGAAACAATGCAGAATAAATAGGAATCTTCTCTATGATTCTTGGTTTGATACTTTCTAGTTTAACTGAACGATGTAATTCACATATTGATTTAACAGAATCACTTTTTATAGATTTGCATCAAATGAAACTGAGATATGCTGCTTTTTATCCTGTGTTGTTTTGGTGTGGTCCTGGACCTATCATCTTCCCATCCCCAGAAATAGAATAGGATAGAAGCAAAAAATACATCTACTTGACTCTAAAAAAAAATATAAAAGGGTGTGTGTGCGTGAGAAAGATAAGAAAGGATAATAGAAAGAGACATTTACAGATTCTTTGTGACCATAGCTCTTCATTCCAGGAACACCTCTTTTCTTACTCCCACTTTTTTGTGGCCTCAACCAGACTCACTTTTGAAGTTTTGAAAGTAAATGTAACACCTTCCACCAGTAATACATCCAACCAATAGTGCATGACACCTGATAGGAATTTTATTAAGACTGAATGTTAAAGCCTTACTTGTAAAACACAGTCGTAGTTTATCAGAGATTCCCTCAAACTCTCACCTACTTAAACTGACAACTCTAGCCCATCTCAGCATTTCTGCTTGGTTACTTCTCGTGGCAGAGGGATTTTCACTTCCCTTTGACTACTCAGTTGATCTCCTTTTGAATTTCACAAACAGATCTTGACTATTCTTCTCACAGTTCATCTATGCTAACTTCCAGTCTGCAAGTGCTATAAGACCTCAGGGCTTGATGGAAAAGGTTACTGGTTACCAGATGAGAGGTATTACATCCAGAAGTAACAACATGTTAAAAGAAATGAATGAAAGAATAGGTGAATCTCATACTATGAAAATGTCTGTGGGCTTGGGATGTTGCCCCCTGTGTACAATGGCAGTTAGTTTTTTCTCTTGATTACAAAACCACGAGAATATTAATTACAGACTAAAAAAGAGATAACAAACTGTACTCTGAGACGGTACGATGGACTTGCCAAAAAGGAGACTTAGGTGATTTCTCAACAAGGAAACTGTCTGCTTTTGTCTGTATAATATGTCCAGGAAACAAGAATTTATCTACAGGTTTTCACTTAAAAAAAAACCAAACCAAAAAAACCCCAAAAAACCCCAACAAACAAAACAAAAAACAACCCACAACCAACAAAACCACCAAAACCACAGGTTTTGCATCAACAGTATTCCTGGCCTGCACCTCTGCAGCCTTCTCGTTCAAGCAGCAGAACGACAAACATTTACAAACTCACAAGAGCCCAGATCAAAACCCTGATAGTTGTCAGGGGTGAATTACAGCCGCACTGGGGCAGCCCTGTGCAGAAGGGACACTGGCCCCTCTCTGCTGCTCACCAACCTGCCTGCACTGAACTGGCCACGGACTGCTTCGTACATGTGTTGGACAGGGAAAGCTTGCTCTGACAATATCCACATGTATCAAGTAGCATTAGTTATACCCAGCAAATAGCAGAACCGCTAGCATTTTTTTCCTGAGCATTTCAATGGTTTTAAAATATATTTCGAATTTTTTAATG
This sequence comes from Larus michahellis, assembly GCF_964199755.1. Classification (NCBI taxonomy): domain Eukaryota; kingdom Metazoa; phylum Chordata; class Aves; order Charadriiformes; family Laridae; genus Larus; species Larus michahellis. Next base: position 62,831,592 of record NC_133901.1, read on the forward strand.
GTGCCTGTTTCAAGCTGAGGAGAATACCATATGCCCAAACTGAAGAGTTATAAAAGCAACAACAAAATATTTTTAGGCAGATAGCTTTGACAGATAGATTTCTGTGAACACAAAACTCCTCATCAGTTTATTGTGTACACTGCCGAATCAGTTTTGTCAAGAAAACATTTTATTTCCTGATGCTACAGATGCATTTTCTTTCACCACAGCACGTATCCTGGGGGTTTTTGTATGCCAGTTTATCAAAAATAATGTGTAGGCTTGCCCTGCTGCAAAGGAGACAAGATGTGGGTACGAAAAGTAAAGCATCTGAATATGAAAGAAAAGGAGGTTCAAACACTTAGAAAATAAAAGAGCACAGGAACAAGGAAATATTTACAAGGCACAGAAAAATATTGTCCTGTTTCTTATGCTGAGTGATGACACTTCTTCTTCCTGAGAAAATAAGACTGACCAACAGTTTGCTCACTTGCTCATGCCAGATAGGTGGGTGCTCAACAGGAGCTGTGTCACTGTCAGGCTCCCAGGAGCAATATCATCAGCCATTATCACCAAAAGTGACTGTTCTCCTGCTTCTCTGACTTATTTTATGTTAAAAGAGTTAAAACGGAGCAACATCTCTTGATCTTCTGAATTCTGAGGATTTCAGAATCTCTTTTCTACCCAAAATCCTGCCGGGTTTTTACTGGGTAGAAGGGGAAGGGCAAGGGCAAGCTGGTCATAGCTGCCTCTTCCTACCTGCCAGACCTGACACTGCTCCTTCACCTTGAGGTTAAAAAAACAAGGAAAAGAAATGGGGGAGGTTTTACTACTCTCCATTAAAGTACTGTGTTGTGAATAAAAGAGATCATTCAGAAATTAGTCACCGTAGCAGCCAGAGTGTGAGAAAGAGAGGCACTTGAAAGCTTTGAAAGTCAGTTAAGAAATGAACAGCTGGAGGTCTAAGCACCAACCATTATCCAAGATGGAGACCAAAGTCATCTGGGCAGAGAGCGCTTGCAGATTAGGGACACATACTTTTATGAAAATGCATTAAAATTCTCATTTTAAATATGAGCCCAAACCAAAATTTCAAGTTTCATCACCTCAGAGAAGATAATACAATACCTCAGCCAGCATAACTACATGAGAGCACTACTGGAGCTCTACCTGAGCCCAGCACAAAACAGTCCCTCACCGATGCAAGCTGGCAAGAGAAACCTGATAACATCTATTTAGACAAGTGATCTGTGGCTGTTGCAAGGAACAGGTCAGTAAGTTTGAAGCCATATAGAAATGTCAGCCCTCTGTGTTTTGAGAGAACAAGGGATACTTTAAAGAGCAAATAAGTAGTAATTTACAAACCTTTTATTTTTTTCCAGGGAGTGAAAATCAGTTCATGCTGTAGTTTGTCAGTGCATAAGTGCTCAATCAGAAAAAATTCTTTGAAAAGATGAAGGATATCACTGCAACCAAGCGAGAGTGATGTTGGAGTTGTTTTGTAGCAATGGTGCTTATGCTGCAGGCTCCAGGGAGAGGGCAGTTGGCATTAACCCATTGCCAGATGAAATGAAGCCTGGCGAAATACCACCTGAGCAAGGAAAGGGGGCAAGAGAAAGCATCCCACATATCTCTGCTAAATCGTACTTGGGAATTGCTGACCTGTCTTTGGAGAGCTTACTGCCTGAGCTCTATGCATGTCCCACCAAATTGAGAGAATAAAGTTACATGGAAAAGAAGAAAAACAAATA